>NC_091828.1:30496071-30801785 GCF_038994185.2 Dermacentor albipictus | reverse complement strand
GGAATTTTGGGAAGTCTGCACACACATGCTAATAAATCACACTATCAAATAAAACAGCAAGCAGCTGCATCTCAAAATTTACCAAAAAGAAGACTCAGATTGAGGACCGGCATGCTGTCTTTCCACATCTTGCAAGTTCGATTATACATATCTTATAGATGGCGTAATGACGGGATAGGGTTATATGAGTTTATGCAGCACTGCATGAAATTGCAAAATTATTAGCAGCATTGCCTCCCTCTTGTTCGAAAAGGGCTGTGTCTCGTCATACGTCACCATATTTAATAAGCTGTGAAGAACCCTCCGCACCTGAAAAGATTCTATCAATTTCAGGAAGAGACGCAATCGTTGACTTCATTGCGCGATTTTGATTTTCCTTCGTTCACTTTGTTATCTAGTTCTATAGAACAAGTTCTTGCCGGATTTTCCCGTTGTTGCATGTGGTTTACAGGAGATATAGAAAGATAGAAGTAGGGAAAAGCATGGATGTTTACAGTGAACTTATTTCTTAGAATACCGCAATATGCTACGACCAATATAAACAAGCAAAATGAGTTCAATGCACAGAATTAACTGCTATATGCTATTACCTTCGAAAGTGAGGGTTGGTATAAGTGCGTTAATGACTCAAATTCCACAACACATTGAAGGCTTGGTGTTTTTTGTGCAGTAAAAGAAAATACATCCGAAATAAGACGAAAAAGTGTTTATATTTTTTCTTAACGCGCATTAAAACATTGAAAACGAATGCACTATGCTGTTTAATCCTCGTCAAAGCACTAAAGGTACTATGCTATAGTAAAAAACATGGCACGGTAGACAGTTATACAGTCTATACAGTTATGCAGTATACAGTCGTCAATGCACTAAAGGTGCTATGCTATAGTAAAAAATATGGCACGGTGCACAGTTTACCGCTTATCAAGCTTGCAAAGCGAACGTGCACAGTCTCGTCGCGGAAAATAACAGTGAGTGAAATGATTCACTGGAAAAAATACGCATGAAAAGCGAACCCGACAGACTGCAAATAAACGGTCACGCGCATAGTGCGACGTTAAAACATCACATACTTTGCTGTCAGGACACATCCCCCGACGCAGCATTTTACCGAAGTTGCCCTTTTTTTTTAATTGCTCCAACCGTAGAAGCATGGAACGCTACAACTGAGCCTTTTCCGTATATGGCGGCTATCATGTAGGCAAAAAAAAAAAACTGGAATTTCGGGACGACATCTGAAGGCTTTGTCTTCTCGTGAGCGACAGCTCGTAGTATATAAAAAGAATAAAGGGGGTGAACCGAGGGGCCCGATCTTCATTAGTCGTATCACAAAAGCCAACAAACACTGACACCGAGGGCAGCATAGGGGAAATTACTTTCGCTGAATAAATGAAATAAAGAAACGAAAAAAAAGGGAAATGAAACCGGATTGAAAAACAACTTGCCGCAGCTGGGGAACGATCCCACAACCTTTGTTTTAGGAAACGTAAATACGCAAGAAAGTGGATGGGAAGTGGCGCCGCAAACGCTGAATTGGTAGAGTACCACACGTGAAACCCGAAGGTTGTGGGATTGTTCCCCACCTGCGCCAAATTGTTTTGTCATCCACTGTTCGCGTGTCGGAGCCAATGGTATTTCCCGATTGTGTAATTCACTGCTACGCTAAATTATTTGCGCTATTGAGGGCTTGTTGACCGAACTTTTATAGGAGAAACAAGTACATATACACGTCGTGTTTAGCGACCGACGCGATTCTCAAAACAAGGCACAAAATATCTTTCGCGGGTCATGGCGCGATTTCGACCAAAGATTACAGAAAACCGCTCTTGCGGTGCGAGGAAAATCCCCTTATGTGAAAGAGGCTTCCTGCGGAATCCCCGGTTCCTCTGTCATGCTTCTTTCCGGATGCGGTGCGCTATCTGGTCACACCACTCAGAAATGCGCGCCTGGCTTCTCAGGAAGAAACGTGGCGCACGAGTGCCGGCGAACTCTCAGAATGGTTCCCTCGCTTGCCGCACACTCTTTGGCACATAGTTTGTGACCCATGTTGACGAGAGGTTCAGTGAACAGAGGCGAGTACTCGTTGCTTTCATGGCGGAACGCGCCAAAGCGTTAATGCGAAAGGAATTTAGTGAAGCGGCACACACCTAGCGTATTTTTTGCAGCAGCTCATTTATGCGTCCGGTTGCTGTGGTTGGGATGGACCCACGTATGGGGAGCGTTGAACGTTTGTTTCATTCCCACCGCGGGTAGGCCCGGCATTGCGCTATCTTCACCGTACTTCACCGCGGCCGCGAGTCAGCCCGGCATGGCACTATCTTCGGGCTCGGCCCATATATGAACAGTGCGTAACACCTGCTTCACTTTTGCCGTGGTTCGGCCCGGCATTGCAACATCTTCGGGATCGCCCCACGTATGGGGATTGCTTAACGCCTGCTTCACCTGCGCCGCGGATTGGCGCAGCATGACACTATCTTCGAGATCGGCGCACGCCTGGGAAGTGCCTAAAGCCTGCTTCACCTCCGCCATGGGTCGGGCCGGTATTGCACTATCTTCGGTATCGGCCCACGTACAGGGAGTATTTAACGCCTGCTTCACCTCGGCCTCCAGTGCGCTCGGCTTTGAACTATATTTGGGATCGGCCCATGTATGGGGACTGCTTAACGCCTGCTTCCCCTCTGACGTGGGTAGGCCCGCCATTGCACTATCTCAGGGATCGACCCACGTATGGGGAGTGCTTAACGCCTGCTTCACGTCCGCCGCGAGTAGAGCTGGCATTGCGGTACCTTCAGGATGGGCCCATGTATGACGAGTGCTTAACGCCTGCTTTACCTCTACCGCGGGTCGCTCTCGCACTGCGTTATTTTCGGGATGGTTCTACGTATGGGTCGTTTCGTGCTTATAACGACACGAAAATTTCCTTGGATGGTAGAGGTACACAGCTTAGCTGTAAAATACGCTATAATTTGTTTTCAACTCAATGTATTTACCATAACATTTTCTTTCCCAAACTAATTTAACAGTGAAGTCGTGGTGTACGTTTTAAAAGGGTTCTACAATTTTCGGGGCAATTAATTGTGCAATGTAATTTACTCGTATTATACTATATTTATGATATAGTTGCGCAGTAGAATGGAAGTAAGGTGCATTCGCTCCATGTCGAAGTGCTCGTTCTTCAAGTTTAATATGTGCATGGAGATTACATTTCGTGGTGGTAGCCCTCCCAAGCGAAGAACAATTCAGAAGCGCTTTAAACAAGGCAAAAGTTGTCTGTAACTTTCTCCGCAAGAAGAATGACGGATATGGGGTAATTCATCTGCGGCAGATGACAATGATGTCACAACTAATTGGATGTCATGTCCAGTTCATATCTTCTGATAACCTAACGCCCAATATTTCGTATTTTTTCAGAGTCTCAATGAACGCACCATACAAAATAAGAATTCTTGGTTTCAATAGGACTTCCGCCCTCTTGCTATGAATATTATGGCCTTTAATTGGGAGCTATAATTCTTACTTTGTTATTCCCAGACCAAGTCTGCAATTTGCAAAGGATACTGTGATATTTCTTCTGCAGGATCATTGCCAGAGACAAACAGGTTTACGTCGTCAGCGTATAGTAGAATGGATTCGTCACCTATTAAGCAATATCGCGCCGAAATGGGTACCCAATTATTTCGCAGTGGGAACAGCTCCATTTTTCGATAGCAACGCACCCCGTCCGCCCGGACAGATAACATTCAAACAAACTGACCGGCGACGTCACGAACACCATATCCTTCCAGTCTACTTATTAAATGTTGATGACTTATACGATCAAATGCTTTGATATAATCGATGAAAATACCCAACGTCAGTTTGATGTTATTATTTATTAGCTCTTTTTGACGTAACAAAGCTCTTCGGTTGACCTGACCGGGCAGAACCCATGATGACAATCAGAGTGAATGTGATTCCGAATGTGCACAACTGTATTTATTTCATCCGACAGTAGACGGCCTCCCACGCTATGTTTCCTTAGGCACCGCAGAGGTCCCAACTTCATGGTCATATAATGTGAACATAGCTCGCTGATCTCGCTCAAGCATCAGCTCACTAAGACTTGGCCCGATACCTGAGGTTCAGTTTGCGTGTGCCTGTCTGGGTAAAATTTTGACGAATATGGGTCAGAGCAAGCTCGGTGAGCAGAAATTTGTTTAATATGAGTGAGAGCAAGTCAGCTTAGCGTAATTTGATGAATATAATTCAGAGCAAGCTCTGCTGGGTACAAATTTGGTAAACATAAGTGGGGGCAAGCACGGCTGAGTAGGATTTTGTGAATAAGAGTCGAGGCAAACTCAGCTGAGTATTATTTTGGTAAAGTAAATACGAGTGGGATCTAGCATGGCTCAGTACAATTTTGGTGAATACGAGTGGGGGGCAAGCTCGGCTGAGTAGAAGTTTCATGAATATGAGTGGGCGTAAGGCCGGCTGATTAGAATTGTGGTTAGTATGAGTGCGGGCAAGCAAGGCTGAGTAAAAGTTTGGTGAATATTAGAGGGAGCAAGCACGGCTGAGTACAATTTTGGTGAATACGAGTAGCAGTAAGCTCGGCTGAGTAGAATTTTGGTGAATATGAGTTCCAGGAAAATTGGCTGAGTAGAATTTTAGTGAATACAAGTGGGGGCAAGCTCGGCTGAGCAGAATTTTGGTGAATGTGCGTCAGAGCAAAGTCGGTTGAGTGAAAATTTGGTGCATGTGAGTGTGAACAGGCTCGGGTGAGTAGAATTTTGGTGAATAAGAGTAGAGGCAAGCTCGGCTGAGTTAAATATTTGTGAATGTTAGAGCAAGGTCGGATGAGTAAAAATTTGGACAATATGAGTGGGATCAAGCTCTCCTGAGAAGAAATCTGGTGAATATGAGTGGGAACAAGCTCGGCTTAGTAAAATTTTGGTGAATATGAGTCCAAGCAAAATTGGCTGAGCAGTCTACATACACATATCATTAAATCACACCACGAAATAAAACAGCCAGCAGTTGCATCTCACAATCTAACCGAAAGAAGATTCAGGCACACCAATGTCGTCCGGTCTTTCTATATCTTGCAAGATGCGTTTTTCACAGAGGCCAAACTACGGGATATGGTTAGGAGTTTATGGAGTGATACATGTAATTGCAAACTGATTAGTAACATTGCCTGCGTCTTGATAGGCACGGTCTATGTCTCGTCATACGTCTCCTTTTATTAGCTTTGGATGTACAAGAACTGTTCGCTGTTGGAAAGATGCTATCATATGTATAGGAAGGGATAGAACCGCTGAATTCACTACGCGATTTTGATCTGCTTTTGTTTATTTAGTTATCTACTACTTAAAAAGAAGATTTTGCCTACTTTTTGGATTGCTGTTTGTGCCTTTACAGTGGTAGAGAGAAAGAAGCATGAAAAAGCTGGAATATTTAAAGCCAAGTTGTTTTTTAGACTACTGAATTATTTTAGTATAAACAAACAAAAGAAATTCAACGCAGTGAAGTAAGTACGATATGCTATCACACTTAAGGTGTGCGTTACTGCCGGTGTAGCAAGGGTACAAGGTCCGAAACACGTTGAAGGTTTATGCGTTTGTGTAGAGGAAAAAAAAATAATAGATGCGAAAATCGTACAAAGGAGTTTAAATGATGCTCATTGCGCATCAATGCTTCGAAAACAAATTCACGATGTCGTTTCATTCTCATCAGAGCGGTGAAAATGCTATGCTGTTGTACAAAGTAGGTTACGGAATATAGTTTGCACGTTCACTTTGCAAGCTTGATAAGCATTCGCGTCTCGCCGCGAGCCAGAACCTCGAAATGTGATGAGTCGCCGGGAAAAATTATGGATGAAAGCGCAAATCAACAGAACGCAGTTTAGTGGTCCTGTGCATAGCGCGACTTTTAAGTCCACATACTCTGCTATCATGTCACATCCAACCGACAAAGCATATGACCGCAGCTGCAAATTTTTTGGTCATTGCTCCATACGTATGCCGGAGTCTCCCCCAGGTCGCCGGTCCCTCCCCCAGGTCGCCGATCTATTTCCCCGATGGTTCGCCGACCCAGCACAGCCCGAGAGGAAAACTAGCAGTCGCAGCTCCAGAGGCAATAACTGCGTTCACGTCGAACCTTTCAAGGCCTCATTCTACCCCGGCGAACGAAATTGAACTGTCCGTAGACGGCGTCACTGTACACGCATTCATCGACACCGGAGCCGCCGTTTCTATTAGTGAGAAGCTTTGCCGCAATTTTAACAAAGTGACCATTCCCCTTACCTCTCTTTCCCTGCATACGGCAACTTCATATCGCATTGAGCCTTCAGCGTCGTGCACAGCCCGGATCGTCAGTCAAAGCGTGATGTATGTTATCGAATTTGTCATTCCTCGCACGACGTTATCCTTGGATGGGATCTCCTATTTGTCAATCAAGCTTTTATCGACTGCGCTCGTGCCGAACTTACGTTATCTGTACCGTGCTTTGACCCTGACGATCATTCTTCTCCTTAAGTTGTTGCCGCCTCTGACATGGATATCGAACTTTTCTCCGCCGCTCTGGTCCCTATGTCATGTAACTCTGCTGCGAACTCATCTGTTCTGTTTACGCCATCGGCCACTTGTGCGCGCCGCCGGAACTTTCTGCTTCCTTTTGCTGTCGTCACTTTTTGCGAAGGCTCGGCTGCCCTTTACGTGTGCAATCCGTCTGCCTGCCCATCACCCCTACTCGGCGGCGAGCGCGTGGATAGGTACCTCTGAACCTTTCGATTGCGTTCTCCCAGCCACCATGTTTGGTGATACGGCATCACTTCCGATTTGTGCCGTCACTCCTCCCGCCGCGACCAATGCCTCTGTAGGCGTCTTCGCTCGTGCCGTTTACGCAGAACTCACATCTGCGCAGCACGCACAAATGATCAAGCTCCTCCAAAGTTTTCGTGCCTCATTTGACATTGACCAACCATCCTCGGGCCGAGCGTCCGCAGTCGTTCACCGTATCGACATCGGTCAACAAACACCATTGCGCCAGCGTCCGTATCGTGTGTCGGCTGATGAACGCCGTATCATCGACAAGCATGTTGACAACGTGCTGGAGCGTCGCATCATTCAGCCCTCTAAGAGTCTCTGGGCATCTCCGGTTGTTCTCGCTAAAAAAACATGGCTCCGTTCGGTTTTGCGTCGACTATCGCCGCCTTAGCCGAATAACGCCCAAAGATGTATATCCTCTGCCGCGCATCTACGTTGACTTGGACAGTCTGCAGGGAGCGGAATTCTTTTCCTCACTGGATCTGCGCTACGGGTACTGGCAAGTGCCGATGCAGAGGCCGATCGCCAAAAGACAGCATTCGTAACACCTGATGGGCTACATGAATTTACCATCATGCCGTTCGGCCTCTGCAACGCGCCTGCCACTTTCGAGCGAATCATGGACACCGTTCTCCGAGGGCCGAAGTGGAAAACGTGCCTCTGTTATTTAGATGACGTTGTGGTTTTTTCCATCGACTTTGCGTCATACCTCAGCCGCCTTGAGCAAGTACTTGCGTGCCTATCCACTGCAGGCCTGCAGCTAAATCTGAAGAAATGCCACTTCGGCGCTTGCACGCTTCTATTCTTGGCCATGCAGTTTCAAAAGACGGTATCCTCCCGGACCCCACGAAACTTAACACCGTATCCGAGTTTCCTAAACCAACCACCATGAAAGAGCTTCGCAGCTTCATCCGCCTTTGCTCATATTTCCGACGCTTCGTCCATAACTTTCCCTCTATCATCGACCCCTTGACGCAGCTTCTCAA
This sequence comes from Dermacentor albipictus, assembly GCF_038994185.2. Lineage (NCBI taxonomy): Eukaryota > Metazoa > Arthropoda > Arachnida > Ixodida > Ixodidae > Dermacentor > Dermacentor albipictus. The sequence goes on along the minus strand of NC_091828.1, from coordinate 30,793,996 downwards.
CGGAAGTTCTGACCTCTCAGCCTGGACCCCGGCGTGCGATGACATATTCCAAGAACTGCGATGCGTTCTCACCTCTCCTCCAGTACTGCGACACTTCGATCCCTCTGCTCCACCTGAGATTTATATGGACGCTAGCGGTGTCGCGCCCGGCGCTGTTCTCGCACAACGCAAGGATGGCTTCGAAAAGTACGTCGTCGCGTATGCCAGCCGCACCCTTGCCAAAGCCGAGGCGAACTACTCGGTTGCTGAGAAGGAATGTCTGGCCATCATTTGTCTGGCCAAATTTCGTCCTTATAGGTACGGGCGTCCATTTGACATCGTGACCGACCATCATGCCCTATGCTGGTTATCTTTTCTAAAAGATCCAACTGGTCGGCTCGCCCGTTGGGCATTGCGCCTGCAAGAGTACGACATCCGCGTTGTTTATCGCCCAGGCCGAAACCATTCAGACGCAGAAGCTCTATCCCGGTCACCCCTGCCCTCTGGTCCTGTCCACTCACTTATTTCTACCTGTGGTGCCTTCGCCCTCAACATTTCCGACATGCCATCAGAGCAGCGCAAAGACCCATGGATCTCCTCGCTTATTGACTTGCTGTCTAGCCACTCGCCAGCACTGATCTCTCGGACGCTCCTCTCCGACGTCATTTCAGCATTGCTCAAGGAGCGTCGCATCATTCACCGCACTACCATGGCATATCATCCTCAAACTAATGGGATGACAGAACGTTTCAACCGCACGCTTGGCGACATGTTGGCCATGTATATTTCATCTGACCGCTCAAATTGGGATCGCATTCTGCTTTTCGTCACCTACGCTTACAATACCGCCATGCAAAGCACCACTGGGTTCTCCCCTTTTTTTCTCCTTTACGGACACTAACCTTCATGTACTATGGACACGATTTAACCTTACCGGCTGGATGCTTCAGAGTGGAAGACTGTTTCTAGAGCCGCTGCTTATACCGAGGAATGTCGCTAGCTCGCTCGTTCGTTCACATCCCAGGACCAGTGGCGCCAAAAGCACCGCCAGGATTCATCCACTACGACTACGCGCTTTGCTCCGGGTTCGCTGGTCTGGTTTTGGGTGCCCTCTACCCCTCCAGGCTTTTCCTCCAAGCTGCTCTCCAAGTAGCACGGTCCTTATCGGGTACTTAAACAAATATCCGCGGTCAACTACCTCATCGAGCCAATGGAAGCGCCTTCCGACCAGCGTCGTCGCGGCCAGGAAATTCTTCACGTCTCCCGGCTCAAGCACTGTCATGACCCTCCTGTGTTTTCCTGCCCTTAGGTCGCCAGGATGGCTACTCTTTCGGTGGGGAGTGATTGTACTGAAGGCACTGGGCAGTGGGCATAGTGCTTGTGAAAGTGAAGACGACGAGAATTACTGGCTTCGCCGTTTCGCCATAGTACCGACCTGTTTAAGCCTACCGTTATAACCTAGAACTAGTGCTGCTAGGCAGACACTCCCATTGCAGCACGTACTAATTTTCACACAGTTTAAGCCTTTTCATAGTTCACTTGTGATGTATCCATTTCATACGCCAAATAATTGTACACTTTGCCATCTTGTGTTCTATGAAAAGCGGCATCCTCTACAGTCGGATACAACTTCAGAAGACAGGATGCCCAGATAGCCCAGATGACCCAAGCGCAGCAGGCGATTGCCTCCACGTCTAAAGAATTAGTACCTCTCCAACGAGCGGCATTTAGTGCGCCCGGAGGCATGACGTCAGTCTAGAGGGCGTACCCATTGGTGTAGGCTTGTGTTCACCTGCCTTTGAAGTGCAGATTCTGTGGCCTCCTAAATTTGTATCCGGTTATAGAATCACGTAAAGCCTTGCACCGGTTACATATACTTTAGCAACTTGATAGCACACAATCACCAGTAACAGAAATCTATAAAGGCATCCAAGCACAGCTGGCTGGCGACACTTCCATTAAGATTGGCTGTAAAAAGGCCTCGCAAAATATTAATAATAATAATAATATTTGGGGTTTTACGCGCCAAAACCACTTTCTGATTATGAGGCACGCCGTAGTGGAAGACTCCGGAAATTTCGACCACCTGGGGTTCTTTAACGTGCACCTAAATCTAAGCACACGGGTGTTTTCGCATTTCGCCCCCATCGAAATGCGGCCGCCGTGGCCGGGATGCGATCCCGCGACCTCGTGCTCAGCAGCCCAACACCATAGCCACTGAGCAACCACGGCGGGTTCGCAAAATATTCTCATGACGTCCTTGAAAAAACACGTGGCGTTTGGCACTTCTTTAGAATCAAAAACAGATTACAGTGAATGTTGTGTACCACGTCAAAACAAACTGGGCTTGGATATCTGCGCAGCATGTAATCGAAGCTTGCGCTGCACATTGGAAAAAAACTGCTCTGTGCAGTACAATGATCGAGTTTGGTGTGGCACCTATTGCACTTTTGAAAGGCCATTCATTTCACCATTATTTTCGTATGACGGTTCTTTCAAACAGTGCTTGTATTACATGAGCAGGTGGATTTGAAAGCAAAGCTTTGTTTGCAAACCTTGAGACTTCCATAATTGGGTGGCAAGGCACTGGCATGTTGTCGAATAGCTCAAGCTTCATCGGTCCTGCACCAAGGAAGCCCAATGCTCTATTTGAAGTTGGATCGCGCAACAATTCGACAGCACACAAAGAAGGGTAACAGACACAGCGTAGCGTTCTGCTGCGTGTATTTCTATTCTTTGTGTCCCGTCAGGTTGTTGTGCAATTCAACTTCAAGCTTCTATACCAATACACCCAGTCTTCAAGCTCACCAATGCTCTAGTTATTCGGCCACGATGGCACACATCTTTGAAATGTGCTGATATATATTAGCTGTCAAAAATGACCACAAGCCTTAAATTTGGCGGCACAGGTGTATGCACGTGCCATATTCTTTACCACTAAACTTAAAGGAATCAAAGGGGCAAGCATTAACCAGCCTTACTGCTGCCGTTACCATCATCATTATGACACCAATGGAAAGAGAGTGCCACGTTTCAGTAAAGGGAGTACAGGAGGGAAAGGCGTGACAGCAAGGCTTACAATAAGATTATCAGTTACAAGACATGTTCAATGCCAAAATATGCTGCATGTCGCACATCCTACTTTGGCATTGCGGCAAGCTTTTACACGTTTGAGCCTATTACGTTTTGTGTATTCATTGCTCTAAAGCTGTACAAAAGGTATATTCACTCTGCAATTTATTATTTTTATCATGGCGGGTGAAAGACTCACTTTTCATTGGCATCTGCACCACATTTCTCACGATACGTAATTTTGCCTTGGTGGTTTATGACAACTTTACGCACACCGAGTTCTGCAGAGCCTTGGATCTGCATTGTTCTACTGCTTAAGAATTAGAGCCCCATCATGAGAAGAAAATATCTGATTTGTTCATCCAGAATAACGCTGCCCCATCAAAAAAGAATACACTGATCCTCTGGCATGTGCATCAGCAGTGAACAGAGCAAACACACTGAAGTATTTTCTTCTAGCAAGCCAGCACACTATGATTCTCAATGCATTTTCATTTCGCCACAAATACATAGGCACAAACGGCTTAGCGCTACATCCGGATCTCGCGCTGCAACGAATTGTGCAATGCCTGCTGTTTCATAGTGCGGCCGATAGATGACGGATGACAAAAATTCAGAATTATGCATACTAAGTAACTTCACCAATGAAGAACCCCAAGTTCTTTAAGAGATTAGCATTAATAGGGCACTTCCCACACTTTGTGATGTTCATTTATCTATTTGTATTTAATTAACCTCTTTCCCAAGAAAGTGAGCCATTTGGAAGGCACCCTGAGAGACAAGTAGAACAATCGGCGAGAAGTCAGGAACCAGCGAAATCGTCAGTATCATAGGCAGCCGCATGTGAGGTGTCCGTAACACAAAACTTAAGTCAGCTACACTGAAGTGACAAATTTGGAAATACGGCATGTCTACATATTGCTTCAATGCTAAACACTGTAACGCTGACATTGAAGGCGAATTATTTCTTACGTACGTTCCGTCGACACACCCGACTACGTTCGTAGTGTTCGCGCGAAGTAGGAAGCGTTCTTTTATACATGCCGGCTCAGCCACAGTATTCGGAAAAGCTATCCACCACTTACGCACTGCCGCATCGATAAGCGCATCATGCACATCACTGACACAGCGGCTCACAGTAGTTTGATGGCGTCCAATGTAACGCTCGGCGCCGAGGTTTCCCTGAAATTTCCCAGTTCCGTAGAAACGGAGGGCGCAGAGGACTTGCTCTTCGACGGTGAGCGAATGAAGCCCGCCACGCTGTCTCCGCAGACGAGTCTTTGCCTAGCTCGTCACACAGCCAGCGCACTGATGCCTTCGACCGGCGTAAATGACGCTGGAAGTCCACTTCGGTCATGTACTACGTGAAGGGGTCCAGACGTTCATACTGACGCTTGCTGCCGCTGGACGCAATGACACAGGCTGCTGCTGCTGCCATCGCCATGTTCCCCCATGTTCCCAAGTTGAACTTGGAGGGGGTTTCGCGATGTACGAATTTAGCCCGAGTTCACCTGTCAATCAAAACCAGAGGTCCCGCCCAGCGTCAGGCATGTATCTTGTGCGCGCACCCGCCACGGTTGGGCCACGCCCAACTTTTTTTACGGCAACAGCGACGCGGTTCCGAGTTGAGAGGCATCAACAATCTTGACCACCGACATAGAACACGCACAACGCACTGTCATCGGTGATGTACTAAGCACCACTATAAAAAACAAAGCGTTGACTGTCGCAGGCTTATGCATATATCTTCTCGGGCTGAGATGGCCCCCCAACACGATTTCATTTCCAACATTGTTGCGACGTAGCGCACAGTAAATAATTATCGGCGCGTCACTGTAGCTTCTTGCAAGGCGTCGATGCGCCGAGGGAGACGACGATGCTTAGGAGTGCATATCGCAGTAGTCGTTTCAGATGGCTGCTCTGTCACACGTGATGTATTGGAGCCACAGCGTCGTAAATACGATCAGCGTCCGAGATTCGCTCGCTTTTTTAGACCCAGTGCAATGGCATTTCTTCTTCACAAGCACTGCGCACTCAACAGTTCCAACACCTTCCTCGGTTCGAAGTCTCATTTCATAACTGCACACAAGAGTCCTCACCTGCCCAAAATGCGATTGCTGCGGTGTTGTTACGGTATCCCTCTGCGATCACTGTATAGCTCTAGCAGAGGTAATGCGCAAGCACCTTGGAGTGCACAACACACTGAAATACTGCGTACGTGCGCTCAGACGCACCTTCACTGGGCAAGAGATAACAAGCGATGAATTGTGCTGCTGGGAAGCACGCACTTCTTCGGAATGCATCGCAGAGGCTTCGCGCACAAAGATAAACTGGTACATTTTACCGGAGCTGCGTCACTACGGACCCTAAAATAACGTACCGCCATTTTACAGCGACAGCCGCTGCTCCCATATCTATGACTAGTGTGTCCTTTTAGTTGCTGAAGAGGGGCCTTAATAGCCTAGTGAAGCGCCTGCGATAAATAGCCGTACCGCTGCGCTGCGTTTCCATTCAGTGACATTGAGTGTGAAGGCGCCTGTTTTGTCATATATGGCCCAGCATCTCGAGCAATAGAAAGTGTACCGGTGCGAACGCTATAAATGGGAGCCCTTTGTAAAGTTGCAAAAAAAACACAATTATATCAATATCTATAAGAATGTAAGTGATGTCTACATTTTGTTAAATTATACATGACACAATTGTTACCTTTATTTTCCTCATGTAGGTGCCTTCCCACGTGTGGTACTGGCCCACAGTTCAAGAATAAATGGCCCAAATGCGCCAGTAAAACCAGAACCTATTGAATTAAGAGGCATGTGACAGCTATTATTCGATCAGTGGACAGAACACTGTTTTTATGACCACCGCACGGACAGTGGAGGCCCAACACCCCGCATCCCCGTGGAAGAGGGAAAGACTGCGGCAGAGGCGATGGAGAAGACGGAGGAGGCGACGACGACGAAGAAGCGATAGACGACGACAGCGACACACCGGCAACGTACCACGACATACTGACACACTACACGAAACAAAGAGAAACATACCCACAGTCCCACAAACAACTCGACAGGTCTCAAGAAAGAGATTGCAGAAGGTTGCAGACCAGACCGTTCCGAAACCCATTACACTTAAACAGAATAAATTCAACACAATACCCAGACGCAAGCTGCAAGCTTTCCAAACACGAACACGCAGACATGGCACACATCTTATGGAAGTGCACACAGATCAGACCAGTATATGTAGAGGACAAGATAGAACCGGACCTTCTCGAGGAGCGATGGCTAAGCGCTCTGACTAGCTCGGAACTACACGACCAGTTATGCGCTATCCAATGGTCCCGGGCAGCGGTGAAAAGGACATGCCTCACCGCACACAATGCCCGGGTGGCCTGAGCCCGGGCTGGCAACCTCGCAAGTCCTTTCACCATTAAAGTTTTTCCATCCCTCCGTTATTTTAAATACAAATATAATTGTAACATCGCGCCCTCATCAATTGGGCTATGTATATTTAAAAAATCCATAGCAGCCATGATACCATTCCTGCTTTTTGAAAAAAAAAACAGCTTTCAGGTTCAATTTTGTGCATTCATAAAGAATTCAGGTGGCATGGTCTTTCTAATTTTTTTTGCGAAAAACAGCGGTGCCTTAAGCCATGGTAGGCTACAAAAAGGGGCAGACATATTCGTCATGACGACGACGATAGTGTGGCCACTTAGGGCCAAGAATCAGAAATGTGATGGCAGCAGTAAACGAAACACGATGGAGTGTTCTAAGGAAAAAAAACACATCCGCTGTTGATGTTCATCCCATGACATTTGTTTGGGGACTGGCATTCTCAAACTTCCGACTAATAAAGTTGTCAGGAATGCAAAACGAGGTTTGAGCAACTATAGTGTCAGAATTGTTTGTGAATATAACCCCCATATATCCCATGTCATTTAGCAAGGCGTGGCATATACATATAAGAAAATATTTCCGGAAATTTTTGTTACCGGACAACTCTGCCGACACCGACGTCGAATTTGCTGCCAGGAGCCCAGCAGGTTAGCTTTCGGGCAGTTGCATGAGCGCAGTTATCCCAGAATGTGAGCGTGACCAGTTGTCCAAATCAGCCTGATAAATGGTATTAAGGGATCTGCAGTTCCAGGGAGCTTGCATTTACTAATGATAGCGCAATCGGCCTCCTGCGGTATATCGCCCGTGAGGTAGGCTGACCATACTATTATTTATACATTTTATTTAACTATACTGCAGGCTAATTCATTGGCCGAAGCAGGAGGGGCATTACAACAATAAGTTTGAAAAGTGAAGAGGCTATACAACAATAAAAGCAAGGATGTACCACTACACAACGCCCGCCAAGTTAGCAAGAAAAAAAACACAAATGCAGAACGCAAAACTAAAGAGCCCGAAAGTACAAATACGTTTACAAATAAGTAACAAAAAAGAAGAGACGAAGATCGAGACCAGCATTTCAGCTATAACCTTCCATCGCCAAAGAAGTTCACAAATCGAGAACACCTTGCAACTCAAGGCACATTTGCTTGCAAGATAATACAGTCCAGTTCCATGGGACGGTCGTTTGATTCCAAAGCGTTTAGTGGTAACTTGTTCCATTCTTTCACTGTTTTAGGGAGAAAACTGATCTTATAGGAGTTTGCTTTTGGAAAAATTGCAGCCAACGTGTGTTGTGTTGTATGCCTTGTTCGCCTGGTAGTAGCTTGCTGAATACTATTTCGATCGTTTAATGGGATCTTTCCTGAAACAAGTTTTTGAAGGAAGAGAAGTCGACTTATTTTCCGGCGTATTTGTAACGTTGCAATCTGGTGTGCATGCATGAGCAAGGAAGGAGAATCTAGTCTTCTCTTTTTACCGTATGGAAATCTCACCGCTTTTCTTTGAATACGTTCCAATTTTTCAGTGTCCTTCTTTGTGTAGGAATCCCACACTACCGACGCATATTCTAACATGGAGCTTACACATGAATTACATTCTAAAATCTTCCCGGATGCATTTTCAAGCGTTCTTGTAAGAAAAAATAACCTTGGAGAGCAGAACTAACGATGTGTGATATGCTTGGCGCATGATAGATTTTTTGTAACCGCGACTCCTAAGTGCTTATACTTATCAACTTCGGACATTACGCTCCCAGCAAAGTGATACGTGAATACGCTGGGTATTTTCTTTCTTGTGACGCGTAGAACAGCTTTTTTTCCCTGTATAGCTCCATGCAGCACAGCAATCTGCACACCAATCATCAATTGCCTGCAGAGTTGCCGGTATCCAATATTGCCGTCAGTGGACAAAGAATTCTTAAAGGTAGCACAGTCAACCGCAAATAACATAGTTTAAACATCATCTGGCCACACCGAATAAATCACTTATATAAATATAATAACAACGATGGGCCCGGTAAATTTCCCTGGGGAACTCCGGAGGTAACTGATAGCACGCTGGATGAATGTAGCACTTGGACAAATTGTTGTCTGTCCTTAAGATGCGCAGCGATCTCTCCTGTGATGTTGCACGGTTGACCAATGAATTCCAACTTCAGCAACATTTTACCACGAGGCACCTTGCCAAGGGTTTTACAAAACTCACAGAAAAAACTTCCAGTTTGCCAGACATGTTAAAAACACAAAAAAATCATGAATTGTTGAGACTTATGCTATGTTCACACTACGGTCGTAACGCGCGTAACAGCTCTTTTGGCGTATCGAACGTAATGGCTGTAAAAAACGTTACGGCAGTTAAGCCGGCACCTTTGTTCACATTTACTGCTGCTTAAATTACGGCTTTTACAACAGGCCAATCAAATTTGGAGCTGCAGAATGGACGTCACCAGCGGTCCAATATGGCTCCTGCCAACATGCGAGCGCTGGCCGAGATCGAAGAAATTCACGCTCAAAACAAACTTATAGTCATGTATTCAATCGCCCAAAGACGACGAAGGCGACGCAGAAGGGTTTGGGTGCGGCAAGTATTTCTCGACAGGGCCACGGACGGCGATTTTCACAACCTTTTCGCCAAGCTCCGAGTTGATGACGCTGCGATGTTTCATAACATCATGCGCATGTCGCCCCAGCAGTTCCGCTTCCTTGAAAACCTAATGAGACCACTCATTGAAGTTCGGAGTACGCATCTGCGGCCATCGATTTCCTCGGCGGATAAACCAGATGAACTGAAAACAGTCTCGCAAGGCGGACTGCAAAAATTTTCACGAACAGAGCCAATCGTGCGCACGGAATGGCGGAATGGCACTTCCCGCGCCCGGAGCTGTCTTCAGACGGGAGGACGGAAGTGTCGTCACCGGTTGTTGAAAGCCGAAAGCTTATCGGTCATTGGCTGTGTCGCAATGGTCGTAACATAACAGTCGTAAATGTTGCCGACCCTTCAACACTCTCACCCACGATTTTTGCGAGAATTGCGCACGTTGGTACCTTTACGTTCGCAGTCTGAACTAGACGCATACGCTTGTTGCGCTTCCGCTTACGTATGTTACGAAAAATCGGCGCCTTACGAACGTAGTCTGAACATAGCATAACTGAGCATACATACCGATCTTTTCTAAAAACGCGCTGGTAAACCGAAAGTATCCTATGCTGGACAATGAATTTCTGCAGGTAACTGCAAAAATTCCTTGCAGAAATTTCCTTGCGGAAATTTCTGCAGGTTACAACAGCTCACAAAGCTGATTGGTGATAGAAACTGGGCGATACTTGGTAACCAGCAGGAACTCCCTTCTTTGTGTATTGCATAGGCACAATTACACGCGGGTACGCTATGCTCTGTTTCAACCAGCTTCGAAAATAATTTCGAAGTAGTGATTATTATATTTCGCTACGTTACAAGGATCCACAATGTGCAGTCACCAACCTTTATTTTCGATAATTCTGTTCTAGTTTGGTCATGAAATTGTCAAAATTTGGAAGAATCGCTTTTAATACCTATTTCAAAATAGTTACTAAAAAGTTATCCCTAGCTTGCTTAATCTTAATCAATAAATTATTCCTAAGATAAGTACAATGCAAGTTCTGGTTTTAGCTTCCTTCTCAGTCGTTTTATTTTGCGGTTACAATGCATTATCCCTTTGGTAATCCACAAATTGTAATCGCGCTTCCGAACACTTTTCGATAGTGTAAAATTCCGACACAGTATGTGACAGCATGACGAAACATCTTGCATGCGTTTTCAACAGTAAACATTGGAACTCGAAGGATTGTATCCAAGTAATCTTTTAATGTCCCATTGTATGCTCGATTGAAGTCTTTACCTACGTTTTTTACAGAAGCTTCTGTCTGGTTATCCAGAGTTCTAGCGCACGTGAAAAATATCAATTAACGGTCAGAGATTCCTGTCTCAAATGTCACGTGTACACAACCGAAAATTTCACTGAAGACATAAGGTCAAGAATCCAATTCCCTCTTGTGTTTGATGAGTCGTTTGATGTTAAGTGAATGAATGTCACGAATCGTATGCGTCGGGCGAGTCCTTATTGATGATGTGGTCGTGTTTCGTTGATTTCTTTTTATGAAAGGCGATGTAGTTAATGGGAAGTGTTATGGCAACCGTCTCCCCCGAGAGCGTAGCCTCGGTGTTGACGCTACACGAGGAGACCATATCACGGACATCACCCACAACAACAAGCACTTGTCTTCTTTTGTTCCTGGTAAAAATACGGTATTTGGCAGCGTCGGTGTAGTACATGGTGCCCTCTGGCTGGCTGTTGCGAATTTTGTTAAGGTATTTAACACGTGCATCCCGGCGACCATTATAATGCTCTGGTTGCATAATGCGCGGTATCGGTGCTATGGCGAGTAAGATTCGGACGTTCGAGGGGCCTGGAACTTGCTCTTGTGTACAGGGTGAATGATATATCAGTAGCCCAGCCATGAGAGTAAAAGCCTCCCTGTGGAGGACGGTCTTAATTTCTCGAGTTGCGCCGTTCTTTGTGCTTCTATGTTTTCCTCGATGGTGTTGTTCACCAGGAGAGCAAGGGGTCGTTCCATTGACGAATCGAAAAGAATTCAGATCGCTAGCTTATCGGCTCTGCTAATGAGGTTGTGCATGCGATTAGTCAGATTCTGGTATGGAAGCTGATAGGTTAGACGGCTGATAATTGATGCCTTGACCAACCGCAACATTTTGGCTTCCTCGAGTTCCGTGGGGCGGTTAATGACGCACAACATCATACCTTTGGTTTGCTCGTACAGTCGTCTCCGCAGGTGTACCGGGAATTGCGCTTTGGCATCGGATTAAAGGAGATAACGAAAGATTCGGACTGTTTGGGCACTGCCGATTGGTATGCTTTGGGATTAATCTTCAATCACTGGGATTGGTCTTTCCAAGGTGTTTCGGAATCGGAATATTAATAGTTGTGGCTTATGTGGTGCACATTCGAGGTTTCCAGCCGCGAGGTACGCCTGCACTATGTCCGCCGCTTCTTGTAGGCGTTCATGAATTCCTCCCTGCAAGCCAATACTTGTCCAGAGAGTCAAGTGGACCGCATATATCGTGTGGCGTAGCCGCTCGACTTCCTCCTGGAATGGAGGAATGACAGTCTGTTTCCCGAGAGCGTCGTTCGTGAGGACGAGCATTTGTCCGAGGGACCAGGGGTGCTAGAACTTGAAACAAAATGATTACTTCCAAGAAAGAACTTTTCCAATTGTTCAGCCAGCTCAGGTGTCATAATTTTCTTCCAGTGGTAGGCACCCGTGCAAGTGCCGTCACATTAGGCCAGTCGGGACGCCCCAAAGGCTCCGTTGCCCGAGGGCTGACTTGCGTCCGGCGTCGCCTCCTCGCCTGGAAGCTCTCCTCTGGAGGAGACGCGTTGTTCTCGAATGGCCTTCCAGAGCTGTAAAACAGCTTTGCTCGGAACCACGATTAACTACCTGGAACTGTGCCAGCCTCCCGATGCGCTTAGGGCTCAGGAACCGCATGCATATGCAGGAGCCCGGACTCGCCGTCCTACAGGCTGCTTCTTCCGCCGCTGTTGCCTTCTTCCCTCCGCTTCTTCCCTCACTATGACGCCGCTCCTACTTTCCGCACCTAGCGTGACAAGGCTCACCGGCAATTCTTCTTACTTTCCTTTATTGGTTGCCTCTGCACGATCATGCTCGGGCGTTCACCGTCGTCGTTGCGGTCTTCGCCTTTCGCTACACAGGACGTGGATCTCTTGACACTGCCCTGCAGTTCGTTTTTTTCGCGGGAAGAGAAAACAGACACATATGTGAATATCAGGCAATTTCACTTCACTTAGATCCTGAAAGTATAAAGTATCGTCCCCACATCAAGCGCAGAATGCTTCAAAGAGAACACAGCAATGCTAAGTACCAGATACTATTCTGTATGTCTATTCTGCCTGACATTTTCCCCCTTGGCAGTTCGCTGTTTGCGAAATTTCGGCTTTTGTTTCGGATTGTAAGTGCCTGAATACCCGGTTTTCTCTGCTATGGGGCCATTCAACTAAAAAGTCGCTTGTCGCCAAGGCCTGCTGAAAAAAAAAACTAACCAAATGTGGGTTTGTTTTATGTCTTTTGGGATCTGTAACCCTGACATTGCGCAAATCTTGACATGAAGCTGACCGTTCTTTTATTTTGCCTTATTCTTCGAGCTAATTGAGATCTCTCTTGTGTACAGCACAATGATTTCACCTTCGTGATCCTCTCCTTGAGTGCCCTGCTGCAGCAAATGTTGCCAGATTAAATGGAGTCTTTTGGCGCCGTTGGAGGGTACTCAAGCGCCTTTTTTCATCGCGGTTAGGTCGAGGAATAAACTCTTTAATATTATCCTGTGGAACTTCTCGCTTTCGACCTATCTATTCAGTGTAGGGGTCTGCCATGTCACATATTCCTTGAACGTTGCCTAGGACGACGTCAAACATAGGTCATTCCTCATATCTCACCAGCATTACTACGGCGAAATCAGGAGATGACAACACGACCCGGGCCTCGGGGATAACTTGCGCATTTCCATCAACCAGTACTACGGACCGTTGCTCGCCCGCGTAAGCTTCTTAGAGAATCAGGCTACAGCGTTCCACTACGATACTGGAGCCTCTCTCCCATAGCACTGAACGTCTGCAGCCGTATATTGCTTCCATTATCACACGCATATTCCCGAAAGGGTCATTTTCATTTTGTCTGCCATGTACTCCGCTAACCAGACCTGTCTGAGGAGTCCTTACATATATTTTCGTCTCTTGGCATCGCTTCGGCCTGCACAATTTCGATATCCCCTTCTTGATGAAGAATGTAGGGGTGGCGATGATGGTTATTTACCCGACAAGATGTTTGATCCTCTCTTGACCCTTTCATACACTAATACCTCCAAGACAACTCACAACACATAGAACATTCAGATGGGCGCGCGAAAAATCTAGGAAGTCCAACTCGCCGCGACCAGACAGCGAGAGTATATATTCGCCCCCATGCTGGACACAAACATTCGCGTGTATGGTCACGCGATCTGTGACGCGTTCGAACGATCGCCTTCGCCGGTTCCAATGTACCGCGTAGCGAGTGGGAATCCCAAGTCTTAAGAGGAACATCCTACTCCCTGTCGCGCTGGACTAACCCCGCCGTTAGGTGGCGTTAGCAGCGCAACACTCACGCCCTATTTCGTGATATGCTGCAACTGCATCGACTGGTGCCGGTGCTGAGATACGAACAGAATCCCGATTACTGGAGACGCGAGAGCAATGCGGGGAAAGCGACATCAGAGAACCTGTGAGAGGCGAGCCACCCCACAAAGCCTGCTGGAACATTTAAGATTTCTCAGAAGACATGGTTACCTTTCGCACCATTGATGCGCTATAACACAAAACGTTGCCCGAAGAAATGACCGTTGATGAGATCTCCTTCCTACCCTTACAGAATTTTGGCAGACAAACTTAAGTCATTTTCAACTTCACCAATAATAATATATGCTCCTCAAGGAAAATCAAATTGTAACAATGATCAAGCAGAATCGCGCTCAAGTTTTCGTCACTGCCAACACCAAGGGAAGTAGAAGCAATCTTCAAAAGTTTGAAGAGACATAATCAAGTTGTTAAGACAGCATCGTAGTAAAGCCTGCAAACATATGCGCGGACATATTTTGGCGCCCTCTTTCCCACATTTCCAACTGCACGATAGAACATGGCACATCTCCTGGAAAAAATGCAATAGGCATTTCTGCGCAGTGACCAAAGGCGGAGACTATAATTCCGGCAACTATCTGCCGATATCAGCTCTACCCATTTTCGAAAAGTTGTAGAGCCTCTTATCAATGGCAGCTTGGTACGTTTCCGCGAGAAAAAAAAATGTATATTCATGGAACACCAGTATGACATCAAGAAAAGGAGGTTGGTAGAAAACGCTCACCTCAACATTAAAGGCATATATAACAGCATTAAAAAGAAAAGTTACAATATTGTCTTACTCCTAGGTTTCCGGAAAGTTTTTGAATCAATCGCAAATGACAATATGTTTATAATATGTTTATTTGTACGCCATCTGTGGCTGCAAGTTTAACTAAATAAAAGCTTTTAGGGCAACCGTTTTCAATTGCGTCAGTATTGAAAGACTAATTCGAACTGAGTCCTTGTAAGGTATGCAGTTCCGTAGGGTTGTAATTGAGGGTCCTTCTTGTTTCTTGGCACATAAGTTTGTAGCATCAATACGTAATACACGTGACATTCTGCTATATACCGATAACACCAACGTGTCCTTTCATGGCGCCAACCCCATTCATGTCATGGACACGGTGAATACATGAGCCACCCAACTCCCCTGATGGCTTTCCGATAATATATTAGGTTTTATTCTCAACAAACCAAAGAACAAGATATTGAGAGGTAAATTGAACTCACTTGACATTAATTGCCCTTAGATCTTTCAATTTCGGGTGGTACGATCACACATTGCCTTTTTTTCTCAGCAAAATGTTCTCCACCTCTGATATATTTACTCAGCCCTTAGCGAAATTCATATTAAATGTAATCAAAAATACACAAGTGCATTTCTAGGTTGTTATATTCACTAAGTGTGCCGCAATAGACAAGAGCATTGATGGATGGATGCAACTTTCTTGTATGTCCGGCGAGGTTTGACGCGACCCGAGCTCAGGTCTCCCACGGAGGAACGTCAAGGCACTGCCTCAACGCCGCCTCACGGGCTTGCTGGACTGCCCACATCTGGATTCCGTCGTCTGAGCTGCGCAGAGCGGCGGCCCACCTCGACGACAGGGTCTCCGGAGTAACTGCCATCCCTCCTATAACTACATTGCACTCCCACAGCATGTGTTTGAGTGTTGCTGGTCCTTCCTGGCACAATTTGCACGTGTCGTCCTGATGCTTGGCTGGGAAGATACGTTTGAGACGGAATGGATTAGGGAACGTGGTTTGATTGTGTTGTTCATATAGGAGGTTTTGGCGAAGTACTGCACCAGGGTGGCCAATCCTGCTCTGGTGAAGGAGTGCGTTACCGGTTCTGGTCACCGGGATCAGGCCACACTCCAGGCCTGTTTTATGGAATTTTAACAACACGCGGATCTTTTTTTTTAATCCCGTGGAAAATTGCCGGCACCGGGATTCGAACCACGGACGTCTTGCACGCGAGGTGGGTGTTCTACCTCTACGCCACCGCTGCGACGATACACATGCATGCGCATAAAGCGACCCACACGAATCCTAAATACATGTCAAGACGGAATGGAGCTGCGACCGAATTTAACGCCTTTTTTTGCAAAGTAAGCGCAGCCCAACACAGCAGTGTGACCACGCGTGATCATGCCGCTCGCCGGGTTTTCTCTAGGTAGCAGCTACGGACACTGTCGCATTCTGCAGCAGGCCACTCAGCCACTCAACTATGTTCAGCCTGTAGTTATAGGTAGACAACATTTTTGATGCCTATGTCTTAAAATTTTGATGTTCTCTCAACAAAAGGTTCACAATGCTTTGATTCTGAAAATTCCAAAGTTAAAGAGGTTTATTCCATTGTTGTTTATAAAAAAAGCCTGTATAAAACCTTAGAGATATAGTCATTATTACTTCCTGCAGAGCAATTTCGGACTCGGCTGTGGGTATATCCTTCTGGCGTTCAAATATGCACTGGTAATGTCGTTGTATCTGGTGAGCCTGTCCCGTTCTGCTCGAGAAGCATTCGCTATCGTGAGAGAGGCGTTGCCCTGTTCGGCGCGGCGGATCATGTATCGCGCCGTCCGGTGCGCCGTCTCGTTTAGGTTCGGGAACGCGTCGCCTTCCGTGGTGACGTGCGCGGGGAACCATATGACCCTCGAGCTCGCGGTTTTGTATCTACCCGCTTTGGCCAGAATGGACAGGGATTCCTTGGAAATTCGACAATTGGCATAATTCTTTACTGCCGTTTGCGAGTTACTTAGTACGACTTCGCAGTCCTGTTCTGTGAGGGCAGCGCAATTGCTACTTCCTACGCTATTTCCGAGTGTTTGGTGTATACACTGCATGTGGTTCTGATTTTTGACTCTGCGTCTATGACTACGCGGCGTATATTTGGCCGTTCCCATATTCGGCTGCGTCGACAAAGCGCGCGTTTCTCTCCCTGCCGAATGAACGGAGCAGAGCCTCGGCTCTTGCCTTTCTTCTACCTTGGTTACATTCGGGGTGCACGTTTCTTGAGATGGTTGCCACCGTAATGGTCTCTCTGATTTTGTTGGGGATTTGCATTTTCTGGCCGTGCTGGTTGTGGTACGTTATGCCGAGCGTGTTCATAATGTGTCTTCCCGTCGTGGTGGTTGACAGGCGTTCGAGCTGCGAGATGCGTTGTGCTTCGGCTATTTCTTCTATAGTGTTGTATATGCCCAGCTGAGTCAGGAGCTCGGTACTCGTCGATTCCGGTAGGCCCAGAGCTATCTTGTACGTTTTCCTTATGAGCGTGTTAATCTTGTTCTTTTCCGCGACGTACCAGTTGTGGTAGGCGGCTACATAGGCGATGTGGCTGACAACGAATGAGTGGATCAGTCGAATGACGTTGTCTTCCTTCATGCCCGCGTGTCTATTGGTTATTCGCTTTATGAGTCTCGTGGCGCTGATGACTTTGCCTTTGATCTTCCTCACGGTTTCACAGTTAGCTCCATTGGCCTGAATGATCATTCCGAGGATTTTATTCTTGTTAACTTTGGGGATTGCGTTTCCGCCTTGGGTGTACAGGCCGATTTCCTCGTACTCCCGGGGTCCTGTGTAGCTCTTTGGTGGCATGCCTCTGCGCGTGGGCCGGTAAAGGAGTAGTTCGGACTTGCTCGGGGAGCATTTGAGGCCCGTTCCTTGGAGGTACTCTTCCACTTTGTGAATGGCCGTTTGTAGTGCGTGTTCAATTTGCCCATCACTGCCGCGGTCTGCCCATATCGTTATATCATCTGCGTGTATAGCGTGGTGCATTCCTTCGATTTCGCGTAGTTTGCTGGGGAGACCCAGCATGACTAAGTTGAAATGGAGCGGAGATATAACTGGAGCATTTTTTTTCTGTAAATCAACCAGATATATATAGGCTTTGGAATGGCTTACTTATCACCAGGGACGTCACCAAAGCAAGCCCCGGCGCCGGAAATCATTCTGAATTTTGTCTAGAACGTCTCTTTCACGCTCGAAAAACCATTTCACCGCAAAAATTGCGAATTCGGGCTGGATTTCGCGGCAATGCCCATGCACCGAGAGTCACATAACGCAAGCAGCCCCATCCGAGCACAAAGTTTCAAGGAGGTTTTGACGGCGAACGGGCTCACCGGGGCATCTCGCGGAGGCCACGGAATCTACACTCTATCATGGAGTCTATGGAGCGCGTGGGTGTCAATTCTGAAACTTTATGGGTATAAAGTACTCATAAACTATTGATGTGGAAGGTGCATTGATATTTCCAAAGTCGTGCTTTAGATTTTCAATTCCGGAACTTTGTGGGCTTAATGTTGTTATAAATATTTGACGCCAAAGTGCATTGACTTTTCTAGTCTTAGATTGGAACATACAACGAGACAAGCCAAATCAACAGACTTTCAGACTATTTGACGAAACACGCAGCGAGATACGATGAGACGAAGCGTTGTGGTGGTTCATTTGTGCCGTCATGTCGCATAAAAAAATATCAACATTTTTTTTTTATCTGCGCCAAAGCATCCATGCCAGGACACGAAAGCCAGCCAGGCTAATTACGTGCTTATTAATTTTTCTACTTTGACTTTTATTCGTTAGGACTTACTGAGCCTCTTAAATATTTATTTTTATTCTCGTTACCCTACCCGCGGGCTGGCAGAGTCAGCCAGAGCGCATGCGTTTTTCTTGTGTTGCCCCGAAAACACCGCGCGGCGTACTTCGGTGCGCGTGTGGTTTTCTCTGGCCGAGTGAATTTTCGCGTGGCAGAGTTTTAGACGCCTTCTGGCTACCAGACGAGAAAAAGAAACAATGGTCGCTGACCGCCATCAGTGTGAAAACTTCACGGAATACACCGTGTTTGCTTGAGCACCACTTCTCCGCAAAGTCTTGTCTCGGCGGTGTAAAATACCGAGCACTATGCGTATGGTTCTCAGTGGACCACGCGTCTCACGTTTTCTTCGATATTCGTTCGGTAGCCACATTAGGTGCCCAAAGTAGGAGTTGGATTGTGAAGATACTTTCGTTTGCGTTTTTGCATTTCGGTGCCCCCGCCCCACAAAAGGACAAAGAAGAGACATTGTTGTGGCAGAGCGAATTGTCGCATGGTAAAAGTTTGATTTTGTTGCTTCTTCTTTTGCGGAAAATAATGGGCCATGGGACTCTTCAGCTGCCGGATACTCTTATGATAATATTTCGATAGCAATTATATGGACACTCTAGGCGCATTCCTGCCGTTGCCGTCGCCCTCATGTTCAGCATAAAATCCAAGGGCGATAACATCATGACCGCGCGCCGCATGCTGTATGTGAGGGGGATGGGGGGCTGGAATGGGTGAGACGACGATGGTGGCTTAGTCTAGTGTGCACGAGGGAGAAAACAGGAGAAAGCGCGCCGCTTTCCGTCGCGCGCGATACATCGGAGGGTGTGGATGGAATGGGGGAGGGATCTTGGATTCTGTGAATCTGTGATTGCGCAACATGTTTATTTGCCTTCTTTGACCCATTATATACCGTGACTTTTTCTTATATACGTAGATTTATTGGAGACTTATACGTACGTTTAGATATCTTGTTGCGAGGTTTTGTGCATACATGCAGCGAACTTTGTTTCAAGTGGCACTTTTTGCCCTTTATCAAGCTGTATCTTGGCATTTGTATATTCCATTGTATCATCGCGTTTCTAATGTACGAAGGCGAGTGAAATGAAAGTGAGCCCACCCATCCTGTGCAATTATTGTTCTGTTCATTATATGCAAGGGACGCGCGTAGCACGCAGGCATCTCTCATTTCCAAAAGTGACACGCAGGTGTGAGAATAAATGTTCTTTAATGCGCTTATACACTGGGTTGAACATGGTTGCAAAACGTAATGGTCGCTCCAGAAGTTGAACAGCGTAGTGCGGTGAGGTTTTTGACAGCTGAAGGTGTTTCCAAAAAAGAAATTAGTGACTGAATGGCTGCCGTGTACATTGCAAGCAAGCAAGCAAGCAAGGAAGCAAGCAAATAAAGTAAGTAAGTAAAGTAAGTAAGTAAGTAAGTAAGTAAGTAAAGTAAGTAAGTAAAGTAAGTAAAGTAAGTATGTAAGTAAAGTAAGTAAAGTAAGTAAGCAAGTATAGTGTGTAAGTAAGTAAGTGCTTTATTTCCCATATACAATATACATTTGAATATGGACAGGTGTTGAGGAAAAAAGCTGCGTCAGCCGCTTGACTAAGTCCTATTGAACATTGAAGAATGCATTGCATTGGCCACTGTCAAGCGTTAGAACAAACGGTTCAAAGAAGGACGTGAAAGTTGCAAAGTCGATCCCAGACCGCACCAAAGCCATCGTGCTATCACCCCTAACAAAATTGCAAAGGTTGATGAGCTGATGACACAAGAACGGAGGATAGGCATCGATGAACTGGCAGAGCAGGTGAACATCAGTCATGCTTTGGTTCACTGTCACCTTTCACGCCATAATTCATGAACGTCTCGGTTATCGGCTTTTGTGTGCGCTATGGATGCCCAAGATTTTGAACCAGCGCCAGAGTACGGAGAAGTTCGGCGCTGCCTTTACACATCTGATCCGGTATTACAATAAGGGTGACAATTTAATCTCTGCAATTGTGATCGGAGACAAACCATCATGGCACTAAAACGAGCCTGAAAGACGACGCCAAAGCTTACAATGGAAATATTTGAATTCACCACACCCAAAGAAAGCACAGGCTGTCATTTCCGCCGGAAAGGTGATGTTGACTTTTATTTTTTCGTCGTCAGGGGCCATTACTGATAGAATTTGCTAAATCTTGAGAGACTATCAATTGTTTCCGATATTGTGAAACGCCGGATCGGCTGCATGTTGCAATCAAGAAGAAACTACGTGACGAATTGATGAATGGGGTCATCTTTTTCCACGACAATGCCCGTGCACACGTCGCTGATGTGGTTAACACAAAACTGGCGACGTTCAAGCGGGAAACGCTGCAACATCCGCCATACAGCTCAGACCTGTCACCTTGCGACTTCCACATTTTGGGGCAACAAAAAAAAAAACAGTTCAAGGGAACCAGATTCGTCTCGGACGATGACGTGAAAGTCAGTTGCAGACGTTTTGTAGCAACAATTGACCCAAGGAGCTTTATGAGACGGGAATTACGCGACTCGTTAGTCAATGGGACAAATGTCTAAATGCTCATGGAGGCTACCTTTAAATAAAGTAACCCGTTTGTCATATATTCGCATTGGCTCACATTCATTTGACTGGCCCTCTTAAATTCTGCAGAACTTCTTTTTATGCGTGCTTTCTGTTGCGACTATAATTTCGGTGCAATTACTCACGATACACGACCGGCGACAGCTGCTCCTGCGTTATACATTGGAATAAATGACAGCGTCATTTAGATTTTTAACTGGCCGTTGCATATGTACAAAAATGTAAACAAGGTTGTTGAATGAGAAAGTTTCATTAACATATTTGTCTTCAACTTTTTCATTTCATGGCCTTTGCATTTTTCATATCAGTGGCATGCAATGCTTTGCTGGTTTCGAACTGATGTAGTTCTAAAGCTTGTGTGATATTTTCTTTACTTAGTAAATAGACAAAAACATGGTAGCATTGACATCAGTTATGTTGGGCACAATTTTTAGCACATACGAATATAATATTCTATGAAAGAAATACATAGTTTACTTGTATTGACAGTGCGTAGCATTCAAGAATTCGTTTGCAGCATCTTTGGCAATGAAAATACAGTTATTATTCATGTATTTGATCCCTAGGCAAATTCTTTAAGAGGAAGTTTTAGCTCGGGCCTAACTCCGACGCGGCCTATTCAGATAAATGTAAAACGCAGAAACGCGTTTCTGAGATAACTCTCGAATCATTTTAATTAAATTTGTTACATTTGAGAGAGTAAGTTAAATTCTAGTGTCTGTTGGAAGCGGAATTTTGATTTAGGGCCCGAACTTTGTTTAAAATATTTTGAAAAATCCGAAACGCCGAAAAAAAAATAGAAGCAGGAAGTTTACAAAAATTATAGCTCTTCATCAAGAACAGATATCATGGTTCTGTAAACGGCATCCATTACACCATTCAACGCGGACAAATTTGATAATTCTATTTGAATTGGTTATGTTATGTACAAGGGTTCTGCAAAAGCCTTATTTCGATAATAATTAATCTTTTGAGACTCATGTGTAACATCAATATTATCCGCTGTAGATGTACTATTATATGCAATTTACAGAATTGTGATATCAATTTTCATTGCTGATTTGCAGACTTTTAAACTTCATTGTTTCGTTTTCTCAAAATTTTGTAAAATAAATAAAATGTTGACGACCTAAATTGAAAACACGAAACATGCAATCACTAGAATTTAAGTTTTGCTTTTAAATGCAACAAACCGCATCAAATTTGGCGAAGTGGTTGCCGAGGAAAAATTGCCCTTCTATATGTATTAAGGTAGGAGGATCCGAGCTAATGTTTCCTCTTAGGAGGTCGCCGAGCTGCATTGTGAGTCCCCCCCCCCCCCCCCCGGAACTAAATTTCTGGCTATGCCACTGCATATCACATACCGGGCATCCTCAACACCCACCCTGAAATGTTTTCCCCGGCATTGTGTGTTTGTCAATAACTTATCTGTTTACAAAAGAGTAGTGAAAAGTGTTTAGCTGCTAGTAGGTGAAGTTATTACTCTAACATTGTGTTAGATTTTTTTTTCAAACATGTAGCACCTTTATATGTTTACAAGACAGTGCAGAGTTACATTTCATGCAACTCGTATTGTTTATATGTTCAATGAAATTTTTATTGGAGAGGTCTTCTGCACACTTTTGAATATATCTCTCAAACATACAAGGCGCGAAAGTGCATAGCGATATGTGAAAAATGGTTCAAGGCTTTTTCACATCCTGCGAGTGGAGCGAAAATATGTATTTTCATCTGCACGCTTCGTGTTGCGAATTTTAGAGGATTCATCCTACAGGATATTTTAACAATGCGGCTGGCGCGACGCCCAAGGTTGCTTGCTACATATTTTGTCGCATACGCCGCATAATTCTCCGCATGTAAAGAAAAACGCTATGCATTGAAATACCACCGAACATATGAGCAAATAACACGCGTGCTTTATAAATTAAAAACACTTCAACGTTGAACTTGTTTTCGTGTGCCAGCAGCAGTTCCTGAAGGTCAGTGTGAGGAGGCATGGGTGACCTAAACAGCTGTTCGCAGATGCTCGTTCGTTGGAATTCGCTTTCAAATTTCCATATTTGCGTTAGCTTCGTTCGTCCGTCAGGACGCGTGTGCGGTAATTATGTGTAGAAGTTCTCTCTCAGTACTCAGGCAGGCGTAAAAACCGACACCATGTTGTTGTTTTTTTTCTAGGAGCTTGAGTCACTAGCGCACGTATCATCAAACAACTCTAACAGACATGCGCGTCCTCTACTTCCTCGTCATGTGTCTTGCACTGCTGGTATAATGTGAATCCCTATCAAGAAGCTTAAATTAGTATACTGGTATACGTAGTGAGGTGGCGTAGCACCATGACAAACTTTAAATGCGTTCTTGGGAGTACATTTCCTCGTTTAATAACAAAATCGATCCCTATAATTTTGTATTCTTAATGGCAAGGGTAAAGTTGTAACGCAACCGTAACTGTCGGCAGGTGTCGTTGACATGCGTGTGCTGCTGCTTGCACATTATAATTAAGTGGGGCTGAAAGCCCAGATTACAAAATACCTATGCGACTAGAAAAGAAGTTATGGTTCCGTTACTGGAAATTAAAGCAAGTATCCAAATATGTTAAGCTGGTCTTGCACTTAGCCAGTATTAGACCAATGTTAGAACACATTTCTAGGAGAGATTCCATACAATACGCTAAAGTAATAAGAAAGCGGAAGGAAAGCGCAACGTGCAGTCTAATCATATATTACTGAACCGATGGTATTCGCCAAATTCGAGCTGTTGGAAGCTGCTCGGATATCTGTAGCATAGCACATTTTGTTCTGCAGGAAGTAATAATGACTATATCTCTAAGGTTTTATACAGGCTTTTTTTATAAACAACAATGGAATAAACCTCTTTAACTTTGGAATTTTCAGAATCAAAGCATTGTGAACCTTTTGTTGAGAGAACATCAAAATTTTAAGACATAGGCATAAAAAAGTTGTCTACCTATAACTACAGGCTGAACATAGTTGAGTGGCTGAGTGGCCTGCTCCAGAATGCGACAGTGTCCGTAGCTGCTACCTAGAGAAAACCCGGCGAGCGGCATGATCACGCGTGGTCACACTGCTGTGTTGGGCTGCGCTTACTTTGCAAAAAAAGGCGTTAAATTCAGTCGCAGCTCCATTCCGTCTTGACATGTATTTAGGATTCGTGTGGGTCTCTTTATGCGCATGCATGTGTATCGTCGCAGCGGTGGCGTAGAGGTAGAACACCCACCTCGCGTGGAAGGGGTCCGTGGTTCGAAACCCGGTGCCTGCAATTTTCCACCGGATTAAAAAAAAAGATCCGCGTGTTTTTAAAATTGCATAAAACAGGCCTGGAGTGTGGCTTGATCCCGGTGACCAGAACCGGTAACGCACTCCTTCACCAGAGCAGGATTGGCCACCCTGGTGCAGTACTTGGCCAAAACCTCCTATATGAACAACACAATCAAACCCCGGCCCTCAGTCCCCAGCAGCTGTGAAGCAACTGAACACGGCGGCGGTCAGACCTGCGACGCAGCAGAGGGTGCTAAGAATCACTGGCTGCGGACAGGCCGCCATTGGAATATGAACCTGGCAACGTTTAACGCTAGAACGTTATCTAGTGAGGCGAGTGTAGCAGTGCTATTGGAGGAATTAGAGGGCAGTAAATGGGATATAATAGGGCTCAGTGAGGTTAGGAGGCCAAAACAAGCATATACAGTGCTAAAAAGCGGGCACGTCCTGTGCTACCGGGGTTTAGCGGAGAGAAGAGAACTAGGCGTCGGGTTCCTGATTAATAAGAATATAGCTGGTAACATACAGGAATTCTATAGCATTAACGAGAGAGTGGCAGGTATTGTTGTGAAACTTAATAAGAGGTACAAAATGAAGATTGTACAGGTCTATGCCCCTACATCCAGTCATGATGACCAGGAAGTGGAAGTGGACAGGCTCACCAGATACAACGACATCACCAGTGCATATTTGAACGCCAGAAGGATATCCCCACAGCCGAGTCCCAAATTGAACAGGAGGCAGGCCGTCGCCTGGCGACAACTACAGACAAACACGTTCCCTAATCCATTCCGTCTCAAACGTATCTTCCCAGCCAAGCATCCGGACGACACGTGCAAATTGTGCCAGGAAGGACCAGCAACATTCAAACACATGCTGTGGGAGTGCAATGTAGTTATAGGAGGGATGGCAGTTACTCCGGAGACCCTGTCGTCGAGGTGGGCCGCCGCTCTGCGCAGCTCAGACGACGGAATCCAGATGTGGGCAGTCCAGCAAGGCCGTGAGGCGGCGTTGAGGCAGTGCCTTGACGTTCCTCCGTGGGAGACCTGAGCCCGGGTCGCGTCAAACCTCGCCGGACATACAAGAAAGTTGCATCCATCCATCAATGCTCTTGTCTATTGCGGCACACTTAGTGAATATAACCACCTAGAAATGCACTTATGTATTTTTGATTACATTTAATATGAATTTCGCTAAGGGCTGAGTAAATATATCAGAGGTGGAGAACATTTTGCTGAGAAAAAAAGGCAATGTGTGATCGTACCACCCGAAATTGAAAGATCTATGGGCAATTAATATCAAGTGAGTTCAATTTACCTCTCAATATCTTGTTTTTTGGTTTGTTGAGAATAAAACCTAATATATTATCGGAAAGCCATCAGGGGAGTTGGGTGGCTCATGTATTCACCGTGTCCATGACATGAATGGGGTTGGCGCCATGAAAGGATACGTTGGTGTTATCGGTATATAGCAGAATGTCACGTGTATTACGTATTGATGCTACAAACTTATGTGCCAAGAAACAAGAAGGACCCTCAATTACAACCCTACGGAACTGCATACCTTACAAGGACTCAGTTCGAATTAGTCTTTCAATACTGACGCAATTGAAAACGGTTGCCCTAAAAGCTTTTATTTGGTTAAACTTGCAGCCACAGATGGCGTACAAATAAACATATTATAAACATATTGTCATTTGCGATTGATTCAAAAACTTTCCGGAAACCTAGGAGTAAGTCAATATTGTAACTTTTCTTTTTAATGCTGTTATATATGCCTTTAATGTTGAGGTGAGCGTTTTCTACCAACCTCCTTTTCTTGATGTCATACTGGTGTTCCATGAATATACATTTTTTTTCTCGCGGAAACGTACGAAGCTGCCATTGATAAGAGGCTCTGCAACTTTTTGAAAATGGGTAGAGCTGATATCGGCAGATAGTTGCCGGAATTATAGTCTCCGCCTTTGGTCACTGCGTAGAAATGCCTATTGCATTTTTTCCAGGAGATGTGCCATGTTCTATCGTGAAGTTGGATATGTGGGAAAGAGGTCTCCAAAATATGTCCGCGCAAATGTTTGCAGGCTTTACAACGATTCTGTCTTAACAACTTGAATATGTCTCTTCAAAACTTTTGGTGATTGCTTCTACTTCCCTTGGTGTTGGTAGTGACGAAAACTTGAGCGCGATTCTGCTTGATCATTGTTACAATTTGATTTTCCTTGAGGAGCATATATTATTATTGGTGAAGTTGAAAATGACTTAAGTTTGTCTGCCAAAATTCTGTAAGAGTAGGAAGGAGATCTCATCAACGGTCATTTCTTCGGGCAACATTTTGTGTTCTAGCACATCAATGGTGCGAAAAGTAACCATGTTTTCTGAGAAATCTTAAATGTTCCAGCAGGCTTTTCGGGGTGGCTCGCCTCTCACAGGTTCTCTGATGTTGTTTTCCCCGCATTGTTCTCACGTCTCCAGTAATCGGGATTCTGTTCGTATCTCAGCACCGGCACCAGTCGATGCAGTTGCAGCATATCACGAAATAGGGCGCGAGTGTTGCGCTGCTAACGCCACCTAACGGCGGGGTTAGTCCAGCGCGACAGGGAGTGGGATGTTCCTCTTAAGACTTGGGATTCCCACTCGCTACGCGGTACATTGGAACTGGCGAAGGCGATCGTTCGAACGCGTTACAGATCGCGTGACCATACACGCGAATGTTTGTGTCCAGCATGGGGGCGAATATATACTCTCGCTATCTGGTCGCGGCGAGCTGGACTTCCTAGATTTTGCGCGCGCCCATCTGAATGTTCTATGTGTTGTGAGTTGTCTTGGAGGTATTAGTTATGAAAAGTGAAATATATGCCGTTGTCATGGTTTTCACTTCTGTGTTGTCGTTCCTTCATCCCAAGAGCACGTGTGAGACCCTGCGTCTAGAGTCCAACGTGGGGCCCTTGGGGCATCGGACGGTACCTTTCGCAGCTTTACACGGTTCGAGACAACCTTCGCTGGAACGGAGGCGTAGGTCTAGCGTGTACTTTGATCGCTACCGTTGGCGGCGTGCTCTCTTCAGCGAGGAGAAGGTTGCTGCAGTGTGTTGGAACTTTTCAACAAGTTAAGTCCTTTCGCAGATGTTTTTAATGGCAGTAGTCGGTACAAGAGCCACGTGGTCTGCATCATGGGAGAGCGAGGTTTAGTGCACGCGGAGCACTTAGAAGCTTGAAGTGAATCAGTACTGAAACGTCGCGGCTGGTCGAATTTCCTCAAGTATACAGCTTCTATCTCTTCGAATCTAGGAGTAGGGGCTCTCGGAACCGGGTGGCCGCAAGCCACGGGGGCCGCTACCGGCTCTGAGGTATTGCAGACCGGCTCCGTGTGCTCCGACACCGTCTGGGATGGTGGGCGTTGTCAACTCGGATGCTGTGCGTACCGAGCGGGTTAAGACCACCTCATCAAGCTGATGTCTCCAAACGACTGCCTGTCTTGTCCCCCTTTTTGCACGTCTCCACTTTTGGATGCCGGTTTTCAGAGTAACGGCTCATTAGGCCTAAGACTTAAAGAAGCCGCCTGTCGCACGTGGAATGACACAACGTTGTGGACTGTGAGGTTGAGGTGCCGCACTTTGCTTCCTTCGTTCTACCTAGAGTCGCACGAATTTAAATTACTCGTTTGACACAAGAAAGGGAACTTTGTTCACGTGAACTTAAGGGTCTGAGTGGCCACCTGACCTTTCACTAGCCGTGCTAAACACCATACCATGTGGGTAAAGTGCATCCACAATTCGTCTTCCATGCACTAGTTCAGGACGATGAGCAAAACAAGAACAAGTTGAAAGCGGGAGCCAGCCTTTCGACACGAGTTCACAATTTCCATCTCCCGTCTGCCCCTGTTTTGCACTAGTTTAATGTTTGTCGGGTGCGTTGAGTATACGCAGCGTGAGCGGAGTCACCCGTGCTTTTCTGTTACGTGAACATTGTCTGCGCTGCTGCCCCAGAATACAATTGAGCAACCGCAGGCAATGGAGTTGCCTGTGGCGAGTTCGGCGGCCGCCAATCTCCGGCTCGCGACCTTCCGCGCCGGCAGTCACCAACGGCTAAGATGGCTCTCGACAGCTTCGGTACGGACGATGCTAGCACGTGCTGGCAAGTACGTTGCGGTATCCAGGATCCTGAGCTGGAATCCTACCGTCGAGCCTGCAGAGCTGCTGCTGTGATCAACGGGTGCCATTGGTGTACCTCAAGCGCATTGTCGGCGCGCATGTTATGAACAGTGCGTGGATTTATGCTCGGTGCGGCCACTGCCGCATGTGCTACCTCTTTTTTGCGAAGAAAGCGTTGATGTCATACCATCTCACAATCTTTCATGTCTCGGCGGGGTGTGCAGAGATTTAAGGTTAGGATGATGCGGAGGTGTTTGATTATACGGGTTCCCGGAACTCGTTTTCCCCGCATGCTCTCCCATCTCCTCTAATCCGGTTTCTGCCCGTAGCTAATCCCCGGCGGTGGTCGGTGCGGTTGCCGCATATTACGATAGAGGGCACGATGGATGGATGTTATGAGCGTCCTGTTTGGAACGGTGTGGTGGGTTGTGCCCCCAAGCTCTTTCTATTATACTGCCAAAATTCCTACCTAGCTTAAGCAATGAAAAAAAAAACGCTATGAACTACCACGCCCAAATTGACGCGAGTACTTGGTGACGCGAGTGCTGTGCTGCTAAAGCCACCTAGCGGCGGGGCTAGTTGGGAGTGATAGAGGCTGGCTCTTCCTCTTCGGGCTCGGGATTGGCGAGCGCCCCGGACGTTCCGCGCTTGCACCGACCCACTTCGAGGGACACCGCAACTGACCAACAAGATCGTTCGAACGCACCACTATTTGCGTCACCGTACACGCGAATAGGCGTTGGTGCCCAGCATGAGCGCGAGGATATTCGCTCGCTATCCGGTCATCGTGAGTCGGACTTCCTAGATTTCTCGCGCGCCCATCGGAATGGGCTGTGTTGTGAGTCGGCTTCCAGGCATTAGAGTTAGAAACTTGCATTAAATGACCTTGTTACTATTTCCACTGCTATGTTGTGGTTTCTTTGTCCCAAGAGCACGTGTGAGACCCCAAAACGTCTCGGCGTGGTATACCGTAAATTTTTCATTTCAATTGACGTTTACCTTGTGTATTATTTTTTATATTCAGAGATCATTTGAATTTTTTTCATTAGTGAAAAGATATGAGGCACCTAATAGCGATTCTTTATCCTGCTTAGCAATTTTTGCCTGACCCATGCTTTACCCCCTATTTTCGCATAACTTGACTTAACAGTTTCGAAAGGCCACGTTCGAAAATTATTTTGTTTTGCTTGAAAATATGTTGTACGCATTATTCAGTTTTTAACGTTGAGGACATCGCACCATGTAGCATTGCATAGGAGGTTATGTAATTCTGTAGTGCTATTATCATTAGTCATCCTTCGGTGAAAATATTTGACCCAGGTTCTTCTGCCGGTCTCTAATTCACAAAAAAGCGGCATGTGTCCTCATATTGGTATTGTGAAGACACTTGCACAAATGCTCTCATTTACGGAGTTCATAACGCGCGCGTCTATAGGGGTTTGATTTTCAGCTGTTACACGAGTTGCTACAGTAATCATGTTAAAGAACCCGGCAGCATCCACAAACTCAAGAAGATTGCTCGTCGTAATATCTCATTTATTAGGGCAAGGTTGAAGCCTCTTAAATACCTGATCGAACAGCCAGAGATGCAAACTATTCATACAGTCGTTGAAAACATGAAAACATTGGTAACAATCTGAAGTGGGGAGTGGCGGTAAACCCCCGCAACTGTAAAAGAGTGATTCGAGATAGTAAGCAATTCACAGTCATCCGTACATATCGAATGCTCAGCTATGGCATCATACAAAAATCCTTTCTTTGTGTGCAAAGTGGGGCGCCTCATCATCAGAAATTACCGCCACGCGATGATTGCCAGTGATAAATAATAACCTGCGGCGAATTAGTGTCAGAAGACGCACGTGCTGTGTTTCAAAAGGCGAAGACGGCGATGATGAAGGTGTGAGCATGGTCGTGCAGTGGCAAGAGAAAAACGAAAAGAAAATGAATTGTTGGTAAGCTTCGTGGTGCGAGCGCGGAACGCGGGAGTGCCGCCATTTTGAGGGAGGAAGCGGAGCGAACAAGGCAGCAGCAGCGGAAGAATCAGCCTGTAGAAGGAGTAGTCGGAGCATCTGCCTATGCGAGGTGGTCCTGAGGCTACGGCTGAACGTCCAAAGCTAGTGTCTGGGCGTCCAACGGAGCACCGGCCATAGCTATTATGCTCCCGGTATTCTTTCCTGGCTTGCGTTCCTGTCCCGTCGTGCCACACAGATGGGCCTTCTAACTCCAGCTAGGGTAGCTAAGCTGCAGCCCACTCGTTGTCTGCACCATTCCGGCCGTGAGTACGTCCCACGCCCCACACCAAATCACATGGTGATGTGTCAACTTCAGTGACCAAATTGTGTAGTTTGCAGGCTATTTAGACTGGATTATTCGCAGTGGTCCATCTTAATGATTGCTACCAGTTGTATATCCGTGAATTGATATAAAGCGTTGGTGGTGTGTATACGGCAGAGGGTATGCGCTTCGTATTTTAGTTACTGAATCAGGCTGTAATGAATACGCGAAAGAGCAACTATGTGGGAGAGAGAGAGAGAGAGAAAAACTTTATTTGGTTCCTTCAAGGATTTAGCGTCTCGAGGTCTCGGTCATCGTCTTGGGCGCCGGTGACTTGCACCCTCTTCCGGCAAGGGTGGGCCCCTATTCCAGGGCTCCACTGAGCCTAGCTACCGCACTAGCTTGCTGCACCAAGGCGCTTTGGGCCGTGACCTCGCAGCTGGTAAGCCGACTCTCCCATTGCTCCGCACTCGGGTTATTGTGTTGGTGGAATGATTGATCTTGTTTACATTCCCATGTGACATGATATAGTGTGGGTGTGGCCCCGCACCATGGGCAGGTGTCTCTGTATTGTGTTGCGTACATTTTGTTTAGGATGTATAAATTTGGGAAGGAGTTTGTCTGCAATCTGCCCCAACTCGTTGCTTCCTCCTGCGTTAGAGCGTTGTGCGGTGGGGGATATTTGGCTCTCGTCCCTCTGTATAAGTTTAAGATTTCTGTGTATCCTCCTTCACAAGCGTGTGGGTGATACTTCAGGGCGTGCGACTGCTCTGCTCGGAACGTGGTCTCTCGAGGTAGGCTGTCTGCCGTTTCGTTACCCTCTATGCCTGCGTGGGTTGAAATCCAGATTAACTTGTGCTTAACGTTCATCTCGGTGAAGTTGGCTCCGCCAAGAATTCTGAGGGCGGCTTTGCTAATCCTGCCCCTCATGTAATTTCTGCACGCTTCCTACGAGTCTGTTAACATGTTTGGAGGCCTGCCTGCCCTAAATCCTTCTACTGCCGCCAGCGCCACGGCAGTTTCTTCGGCGTCCGCTGTGTCGGCTGCCTTTACCGTCGCACATATGATCAGATTCCCGCCGCCGTCCACCACCACCGGCGTGGCCGTGCGCTTCCCTTTTCGCGGGTACGTGGCAGCATCCGTAAATACCGTGTTGTCTAGTAGCGCTAGTGTCTTTTCCACGTATTCGGCTCGCGCCTGCCTTCTGCTCTCGTGGAGGTTGGGGTCCATGTTCTTAGGTACTGGCCTAACGCTTATTGTTTTTCGTAAGCAGTCGGGCACGTCTGCGTACCTATCTACGTGTCCGCTCGTGTCCCGTCCAAGCTTAGTCAGGAGCGCTCTCCCTGCAGGGGTGCTTTTGAGTCTCGCTTTTATCGGTTCAAGCAGGACTTCCGCCAGTTCGCTGAAAGTGTTGCTGATGCCCAGTTGGAGCAGTTTTTCTTTTGAAGTGTTTTTCGGCAGATGGAGAGCCGTCTTGTATGCTTTCCTCAGTATCGTGTCCGCCTGTTCCCTCTCTCCTTTGGTCATTGCATGGTACGGTAGCGAGTAGATGACTCGGCTGACGACCAGGCTGTCGACGAGTTTGACTGTGTCTTCCTCTTTCATTCCATATCTTTTTTAGGAGACCCTGTTGATCATCCAGCCCACCTGCTCCGTCACTTTGCTCAGCAGGCTGATGGTGTAGCTGCATTTTCTGCTGCCCTGTAGCCACATGCCCAGGATTCTGATCATATTCTTTTCCGGGATGTTTTGACCGTCAAGCGTTACTTCCAGTGTTGCTTGGGTGGGGTGTCTACCTACTCTCACTAGTTCGGATTTTTCTGTGGAGCATACCAGTCCCCTCTCTCTGGTGCACTTTTCGACACCGCGCGCAGCCTCTTGTAGCTTCTCTTGTTTTTCTCCCAGTGAACCTTGCGTGACCCAAACCGTGACATCGTCCTCGTACATCGCGTGTTGGATGCCCTGGATCTCGCCGACTTGTTTTGCCAGGCCGATCATCGCCGCATTAAAAAGCATGGGCGATACCACGGAGCCTTGGGGTGTGCCTTTAACGGGTGTGGAGAAGGTGTCGCTTCTCAACTACCCCAGCCCTACCGTTGCCGTTCTGTCGGTTAGGAAGTCCTTGACGTAGTCGTGTACTTTCCTTCCGCAGTTGGTGTTGTTGAGGCTCTCCATAATGGCCGCGTGGCTGACGTTGTCGAAGGCGCCTTTGATGTCGAGTGCCATCACAACGTTTTCACCCGCCTTAGGCATTGTGTCTAGTACCTCCTCTTTGAGTTGTAGGAGGACGTCCTGCGTCAATAGGTAGGCTCTGAAGCCATACATGCTGTCAGGGTACCACCTCCCTTTCTCCAGGTGCTGCTGGACCCTTCTGGTGACTATTCTCTCATACAGTTTTCCCAGACACGACGTAAGCGAGATCGGCCTGAGATTCTCGATCTGTAGTTTCTTGCCCGGCTTGGGTATCATGACCACGACGGCATGTTTCCATTCCGCCGGTACCTTTCCCTGTTGCCAGAGCTTGTTGAGGTACGACGTCAGCTGATCAACTGCCTCGTCGCTTAGGTTTCTTATGAGTGAGTTTCGAATCTTGTCGGCTCCCGCCGCTGTATTCTTGGTGGCCGCTCTCACGGCTTCGGTGACCTCCTCTCTCGTGATGGGTTGGTCTATTTTCGGGTTTTCCTGACCGAGATAATCTCCTTTGTAACCTTCGATTTCGTCTTTCCCGTAGCATTTTTCTCGGAC
Source organism: Dermacentor albipictus (assembly GCF_038994185.2). Taxonomy (NCBI): domain Eukaryota; kingdom Metazoa; phylum Arthropoda; class Arachnida; order Ixodida; family Ixodidae; genus Dermacentor; species Dermacentor albipictus. The sequence continues at coordinate 30,760,704 of NC_091828.1, read as the reverse complement.
GTCTTTCAGGAGCTGCTTTTCGGAACCTTCGTACTGGTGGACCAGTCTTTGGATCGATTTGCCGCTTTCGGACTTCTTCTTGCTAGGGTCCATTAGGGCCTTGAGGATGCGCCACATTTTCACAGTACTTAGCGTCCCGTTCAGCGAGTTGCTAAACTGTTGCCACCCCTGTCTGGCCTGCTGCGTCGTGTACTCCTCCGTCTGCCTAATGATGTCCGCTATCTTCTCCTTTAGCTTCTTATTTAGCTTTTGTCTTTTCCATCTCTTGGTGAGCCAGCATCTAGCCTCGCAGAGCCTGAGGAGCCGCTTGTCTACCTCCGGTGTTTGTTGGGTTCTATGCACTCCTTGCGTGTACATTTCCTGAATTTGCTTGAGTTGTTGGCTCCACTCTTCTACCTAAGTAATGTTACCCTTTAGGTGTCGGACAGTGTGCTCTAAAGACGTCCCAATCCGTCAGCCGAGCCATACCAATTTTCCTCTTGACATTGTCTGCCACCGTGCTAACTCTTATTATGTGGTGGTCGCTGCCAAGGTTCTCGAGCAGGTTTTCCCACTCTGACTGCTTGGCGCCCCTGATAAAGGTTAGGTCGGGACACGTGTATGGACTGACGCTGTTTCCCTGTCTAGTCGGCTGGTTTTCATCGGTTAGCAGCTCGCACCCGGTGTGTTCTGCCGCCGTGCAGATGCCTCCTCCCTTCTTGTCTTCCTTTTTATAACCCCAGCGTGGGCTTTTAGCGTTAAAGTCTCCCGCTATGATTAGGGTGTTTTGTCCCGCCAATTTCTTGGCCTCCGCGAAAAGTTTAACAAAGTTTCCTTTTGTCTGTTTATGTGGACTGTACAAGTTTGCTATGTAGGTATTTCTAGCCTTTCTTTTCTTTTTGGGAATCACCTCCGTGATCACGTGTTCTATCTGGGTGTCCTCGATTTCTTTATGTGCTATGGTTACTACTTTGTTACTTAGGAAGGTCGCGGTGCGGCGACTCTCCTGGCACGTGCAGCCCCTGAGCGCGGGGGTATTATTGGTTTCCTGTAGCATGATTATATCTGGTGGATTTTCTCGCGTAGATATGAACTGTTACAGGAGTCCTTGCTTGCGCTTGTGCCCTCAGCAGTTCCACTGCCATACTTCTAGTTGGTTTTGTCCTGCCATGTTGCGTTGTTACTGTTGTTGCTTGTACCTTGGGTTTCTAATCTGAATCTCCTGTCATCGTATAGCCTATTCCTGGCGTCATTAGTGGTTTTCTGCGTGTTTTGATTTTTGACGTAGTTACGGAAGCTCTGGTCCTGCAGAGCTATCTTTTGTTGCGTTTGTTGCATCTGATTTTGCATCTGTTGCATTTGGTTTTGCATGCTACTCATGAAATTCCTGATTTCATCATTAAAGGTTTTCTCTTCTGTGCTTTGCTGTACTGGTGCTACGGCCTGCGGTGGTGGCGTTGGCGTTCTGATTGGAGAGTACCCCGCTCGTCTGAGCTCTTGCATTTCTTTAATTAGGCCATCTAGCCTCTTTCTGAGTTGTCGCGTTTCTTCTCGGCTTAGCTCGAGTTCGCGTTTGAGACTTTTGTTTTCCTCACTTAGTTGCCTTTGTTGACTATGTGGGAAGAATTCTACACCGTGACATACGCCGTGACACCATCGCATTGGCGCCGCAGAACGAAGCTACTCTCTGTCGGAAGAGCCACCAAACCAGACGATGGAAGTCCGTACGTTAGTGGAACTCTGGGTAAGCTTAAGCTTGTGGGCGGTGGAGATGAGAGAGTGGTCACGGACATGGAACGGCGTCATTGCGATGATAGGGTAGTAGAGCGTGAGTACAATAAGCAGCGTGTGGAGCTTGCTGCCGAGCGCACGTCGTCTGAACGAGCTCGAGCAGAAGCTGAGGAACCCAGCCTTCAGCTGTGCATTAAGGTCGATGAAATGGACCTAGCCCAGCCCACTGGCGGGACAACCCCCTCCAAATGCATAAGCGGTCCATTTACAGATGATATATCCGCGCCCGTTTCTGCCACACTTTGAGGACGCTGGAGATGATTTAGACGCTTACCTCAAAAGATTTGAGTGTGTGGCCACCAGCCAAGGCTGGGACAAATTGCAGTGGGCTATTGCACTCAGCATATGCCTCAGAGTAGAAGCCTTGAAGCTGTATGAGAGAGAGTCTCCGCAAGGCTGTTTAGATTGTGACAATCTCAAAATAGTTTTGCTGCAACATTTTCGCATCGCGGCTGCGGGTTATCGCGAACGTTCACGCATCCAAACTTCAGAATGGAGAGATGGCTGCGCGATATGGAGATAGTGTTCAAGGCTACTTCGATAGGTGGGTAGAACAATTATAAGTGCATCATATGTTCCAGGCACTTGCCGAATTGGTTAATATGGAACAGTTGTTAGGGAAGAGAAATAAAAAACTTGAGTCCTTTCTTCGCGAGAGGGATTGCCGTACCTTGTGTGCTGCCACAATAGAAGCTGATCAATTATGTCGCCTAGCAAGAAAAGAACTTTGTATCACTTCAGGTACGATTAAGATATGAATAACAATCCGAGTCAGAATATTGGCCAAGACGTTGGGGATACTACTTCGGAGTGCTAATTGTGTGTTAAGCCTGAACATACCACTCGAAATTGGCGGGCTAAAACATATACCGGGCATCCTCAACACCCACCCTGAAATGTTTTCCCCGGCATTGTGTGTTTGTCAATAACTTATCTGTTTACAAAAGAGTAGTGAAAAGTGTTTAGCTGCTAGTAGGTGAAGTTATTACTCTAACATTGTGTTAGATTTTTTTTTCAAACATGTAGCACCTTTATATGTTTACAAGACAGTGCAGAGTTACATTTCATGCAACTTGTATTGTTTATATGTTCAATGAAATTTTGATTGGAGAGGTCTTCTGCACACTTTTGATTATATCTCTCAAAAATACAAGGCGAGAAAGTGCATAGCGATATCTGAAAAATGGTTCAAGGCTTTTTCACATCCTGCGAGTGGAGCGAAAATATGTATTTGCATCTGCACGCTTCGTGTTGCGAATTTTAGAGGATTCATCCTACTGGATATTTTAACAATGCGGCTGGCGCGACGCCCAAGGTTGCTTGCTACATATTTTGTCGCATACGCCGCATAATTCTCCGCATTTAAAGAAAAACGCTATGCATTAAAATACCATGGAACATATGAACAAATAATACGCGTGCTTTATAAATTAAAAACATTTCAACGTTGAAATTGTTTTCGTGTGCCAGCAGCAGTTCCTGTAGGTCAGTGTGAGGAGGCATGGGTGACCTAAACAGCTGTTCGCAGATGCTCGATCGTTGGAATTCGCTTTCGAACTTCCATATTTGCGTTACCTTGGTTCGTCCGTCAGGACGCGTGTGCGGTAATTATGTGTAGAAGTTCTCTCTCAGTACTCAGGCAGGCGTAAAAACCGACACCATGTTTTTTTTTTTTTTTTCTAGGAGCTTGAGTCACTTGCGCACGTATCATCTAACAACTCTAACAGACATGCACGTCGTCTACTTCCTCATTATGTGTCTTGCACTGCTGGTATATTGTGAATCCCTATCAAGAAGCTTAAATTAGTATACTGGTATACGTAGTGAGGTGGCGTAGCACCATGACAAACTTTAAATGCGTTCTTAGGAGTACATTTCCTTGTTTAATGACAAAATCGATCCCTATAATTTTGTATTCTTAATGGCAAGGGTAAAGTTGTAACGCAACCGTAACTGTCGGCAGGTGTCGTTGACATGCGTGTGCTGCTGCTTGCACATTATAATTAAGTGGGGCTGAAAGCCCAGATTATAAAATACCTATGCGACTGGAAAAGAAGTTATGGTTCCGTTACTGGAAATAAAAGCAAGTATCCAAATATGTTAAGCTGGTCTTGCACTTAGCCAGTATTAGACCAATGTTAGAACACATTTCGAGGAGAGATTCCATACAATACGCTACAGTAATAAGAAAGCGGAAGGAAAGCGCAACGTGCAGCCTAATCATATATTCCTGAACCGATGGTATTCGCCAAATTCGATCTGTTGGAAGCTGTTCGGATATCTGTAGCATAGCACATTTTGTTCTGCCGGAAGTAATAATGACTATATCTCTAAGGTTTTATATAGGCTTTTTTTATGAGCAACAATGGAATAAACTTCTTTAACTTTGGAATTTTCAGAATCAAAGCATTGTGAACCTTTGTTGAGAGAACATCAAAATTTTAAGACATAGGCATCAAAAATGTTGTCTACCTATAACTACAGGCTGAACATAGTTGAGTGGCTGAGTGGCCGGCTGCAGAATGCGACAGTGTCCATAGCTGCTACATAGAGAAAACCCGGCGAGCGGCACGATCACGCGTAGTCACACTGCAGTGTTGGGCTGCGCTTACTTTGCAAAAAATCGCGTTAAATTTGGTCGCGGCTCCATTCCGTCTTGACATGTATTTAGGATTCGTGTGGGTCTCATTATGCGCAAGCATGTGTATCGTGTTCTCGAGTGTGCTACTAGCAGTGATATATGTGCTTTTATTATTATATGGCACCACAGTGATTGCGGCACGGCGGCCGCATCTCGATGGGGGCGAAATGCGAAAACACCCGTCCGGTGGAGCAGCGACCGAGCTCTGGCCCTGCTTTCTTTGTTATAGCTCCAAGCCGTGGAACCGCCGCATCGCCCGATGACCATGGAAGCGTCGATGTGCTAGGCCTGCGGCAGGTATCTGCGCGGGGATCTGGACCAAGCAAGCGCGGATGGCAACGGGACGATAACGCCGCGAAAGGGGGCGGCGCTGAAGTCACAAACCACGGGTTCTACGGCTACAAAAGGACGCTCAGAAGAAGAGCGCCCCGCAGTCCGGTGGAGCAGCGACCGAGCTCTGACCGTGTTTTCTTTGTTATAGGTAAGAAAATTGTGCCTCAATGAGACACACTTGCCTGTACCTCATGCTCCACTGGACTGACTGCCGTATTGAAATAATTTAGTATTGTAGTGTTCCAGCCCTTTCGAAGAAGTTATGGCGGAACGAGAGTGTTTTGCATGCCAGAAGAAGCTTGGCAAAGAGCAGTTTTTGTTATGTTTTCGCTGTAAACATTGTTACCATCTGGGCAAGTGCTCAGGCATTCAGAAAAAAAGATTTAAAGTTATGAAACAAGATGACATTGACATCTGGAAATGTCAGTCATGCGCAGATGAGGAAACTGAATATTCGGATTCAGACAGTAGCAATGCAAGTCACCAAAACCCCGAAAGCGGCAAGGAGCCTCAGCAGCTAAGTGCTGCGGCTCCAAAAGTTGAAAGCTTGGATCAGAAATTAGCCAAAGTTTTGTGCAAGTTAGATGGTGTTGATAAGAAAGTTGACAAGCAAAACGTAACGACGAAATCAATAGAAAGCTTCATGGAACTGCTGTCAAAAAAGTATGATGAACTTCTTGCCAAAATCGGCTCCCAGGAAACTGAGATCTGTAAACTAAAGGCAAAAACCGAGGAACTTGAGAAACGGCTTACTGAAAAGGATGCTGAAGTTGCTCTCATAAGAGATAGCATCGAAATAGCAGAGCTGTACTCGCGCCGGAAAAATATTGAGATTCATGGCATTCCCGAATCGCCAAAGGAAGACCTATTCCAGGTCTTGGTGAACCTTAGCAATAAACTTGACATTCCGGCGCTAGAACGGCATTCCTTGGAAGCAGCGCATAGGTTGAAACCACGTCAAGGCAAAATCACACCAATTATTGTCAGATTAACCGACCAAGCAACCAAAGATCTCTGGATATCCAAAAAGAACTCTCTCAGGGCTGAGAAAATATTCCTGAATGATAATCTGACCAAAATCCAAGGACACCTTTTTTGGCAGACTCGACAGCTGGCGAAAGAGAAAGGGCACAGATTTGTCTGGACAAAGAACGGCAAGGTGTTGGTCAGGAAGGAAGCAGGTTCTAATGTAATTAGTGTCAATAGCGTGGCTGATCTTGCAAAAATAAACTAATGGGGTCATTTGAATCCTTCAGCGAATGGGATAAGCATATCCTCGAAACATTAAGGGAAGAAACGCTGCATGAAGAGCTAAGATTACTACACGTAAACATTCGTAGCCTGCAGAAAAATGGGGATCACTTGTGTGCGTATTTGCAAACAATGCCTGATGTGGATGTCATTGCGCTGCCTGAAATCAACATTACAGCGGAAAGGTTAAGTTTGTATTGCCTCAGAGGCTACTCGCAATATGCCGTATGTCGGGAAAATAGGAAAGGTGGAGGTGTTTTGGTGTTTGTGAAAGATAGCTGGTTGTCATACAGTATTGAGGTAAAATTTGATAATGCCGAGCTGCTCAACTTGTCGATTAGTAAAGTGGACACTACGTACACTCTGTGTATTATCTATCGGCCGCCAAACTTGAATACACACAAATATATCGGGGAACTGCAGCTTTTACTAAATAAGTATATGAACGAGAAACACCTGATTTTAGTAGGCGATATAAATATAGACATCTTCCAAGAGTCTCAAAGAACCGTAAGTGATTACCTTAATTTGCTAGCTGAACATGGGTTATACAATGCAATACATGACTACACAAGAGAGGAATACTTGGGCTCAAAAATTTCCAAATCGTGCATTGACCACATCATCCTTCGATTAACCAACCAGCGGTATACATCCGGAGTCGTTAGGCACAAACTGGCTGACCAATATTTTGTCATGTTAGCAATTATGTCTGAACAACCAATAACGAAAGGAAAGGCTTTGGTTACAAGAACTATTATCGATAATGCACAAGTTGACGCAAAAATAAAAAATACAAACTGGAGTGCACTCTTACGCTTGATCACTTACCCATGTACAGTAGTCTTATTGAAACATTCAATAGGATTTACGAAGGTTCCACTAAAATAGTAAAGGTGAAGAAGAGAAAGCCTGACAGTATGTGGATCACGCCAGATATCATAGAATTGTGCTACCTTAAGGACAAAGCATGGCAGAAAAGCAAGAAAGAACCGCACGATGTAACGAAAAGAGCAGAATACTGTTCACTAAGAAATCTGGTGACAGCGAAATTGCGACTTGCGAAACGAAGATACCTCTCACGAGAATTCTCGTTAAATTAAAACGACGTAAAGAAAACGTGGGCATTGGTAAACGACCTGATGGGCCGATCGAAACACGCATGCGTTGAAGACGTGATAAAAAAGAACTTCCCCACAGTAGACACGGAAGTAATGTGTGATAAGTTCAATGACACGTTCTTGCATGCAGCGGAAAACCAAAGAGCAACAAGTCGCGATGGGCACACCGAATACAAACCTAAACGCACATGCGCGAACACAGCTTTTCTGCCAGAAATATCTGAAGTCGAATTATGGAATATCATCAAGCGTTTGAAGGAATGGAAGCCTCCGGGTTTTGATAAGATTCGTAATCGAGACCTCCGTAGTAATTTTAAGGAACTAAGACGTATTATTAAAAATTCTAAACGGAATATTTCAAACTGGAGATATACCGAAAGAAATGAAAATTTCTGTTGTTAGGCCAATCTACAAAAACGGGAAAAAGAATGACTGCGGAAATTACAGACCGATTTCTATCCTTTCAGCGCTTGCCCATATAATGGAAAAGCATGTAGCATCCGTGCTGCTGTCGTTCTGTGATCGATTTTCACTGAACAATAATGCGCAATTTGGTTTCACACAGAATAAAAATACAACTTCTTTGCTAGATGAGCTATCCGATTACATCAACAGTTCGATAGAAAATAACCGAGTGGTCCTGGCTTTAATGTTAGATCTAACAAAAGCTTTCGATACTATAGACCATACCATTATGATGAAAAAGTTGCAATATCTGGGTTTTCGGGGACACTTCATTAAGTTTTTTTTCAAGTTATTTTGCTTACAGATTTCAGTGTGTTAGGTTAGGAGAAACATATAGCAGTTTGGAGTCGCTAAACTATGGAGTACCTCAGGGTAGTACGTTAGGACCCCTGCTTTTTAACATTTATGTTACAGACCTCAGCCTTCTACCATTACATTCTAAAATTTTCCAGTATGCGGACGACACTGCGATTACTATAGATGTTGCCAACATTGATACAGGGTTCAAACAACTACAAAGTGATATTGTTAAATTATGTGATTGGTTTCAGGAAAATTATATTTACATAAATAAAGGGAAAACAAAGCTAATTTGTTTTAAGAATCCCCACAAAGCTATCACAATTAATAGGAGGATTTTTCTGCATTCGTCAGACTGTAATTCATGCCGCTGCCTACCTTTGCCACTCGAATCAACTGTAAAGTATTTAGGTGTGCATTTCGATCAATGTCTTAATTGGAGTAGTCACGTTAAATACATATGTAAAAAGCTAAGATCAATTGCTGCCATGATGTATCACCTTCGAGGCAGAGCTCCATTTAAAGTAAAGCTTACTGTATTTAAGGCGCTAGCTGAGTCTTTACTTATGTATGGCATCACATTATACGGCACTTGCTCTGAAAACAAAAAACAAGAAATTAATCGCGTAATTCGTAAAATAGTCAAGAGCATAACCTACGGTACAGCGTTAGATAGCGCAGGTACAAGGGAAAAATACCAAGCCCTGGGTATACTACCAATGAAAGAACTATTTAATTATGTAGTTTTGAAGAATCACTACTTCAGCAAAGAATTCAGGGTTGCCATAAAAAAGAACGTGACATTGCGACAAACTGAGAGGTACGTGAAACCACGTGTGTACACTCACTATGGAAAAAGAACCCGGAACTACTATGTCCCTTCGGTATTTAATCAATTGAGTGATGAATTATGTACAATAAACACGAAACGAAAAATGAATAAAGCGATCAGGAATTGGTGTGCAAGCTCAATAAACATATAATAGGTAAAGCCAGTTGACTCATACGGAATTGTTTACCGGCTTTGTTTTCAACTTTTGTTTGTTCTTGCTTCGATACCTGTGTATAATTTTGAATTCAGCAGTTTAAAGAATTGAGTTGTAGTCCTGTAAGTGACTGGTGTATTTATGTATCGCTTTAATGTTTTGACTTTGATGTTTTTCTTGACAACATTGTGTAATGAAACAGGAACTCAAAATGTTTTTTGTTTGTTTGTTTTTGTTTACTGCATTGGACGGTGTTCAGTGTATATATGCGAGAGAATGTATTAATTGTGGTAATATGAATTTAATATGTTGTTTCACCAACTGCCTGGTCATTTTACAAGCACTACGTGCTTAGATTGACAAGTAAATCCACCCTGTACAAAGAAATTTGGATAAATAAATGAATGAATGAATGAACTTACATTTAGCTGCACGTTAAAGAACCCCAGGTGGTTGAAATTTCCGGAGTCCTCCACTACGGCGTGGCATTCCTCATGATCACAAAGTGGTTTTGCCACGTAAAACCCCACAATTAAAAAAAAAATGTTATTTATTCAACTTTCCGTTCAACTGAACAAAATATGCCCACTCAGAAATAGCCAACATATCCAGCATCGGCAAAAAATATGACGCAGATCTAGAACATTTGTTAGGATAGCCTTGAGGCAAAGATTTCATGCATTGGTCAATTAAATTCTACAAAACTAATCGCAATGTGGATTCCATGAAACTTGCAGTTTTCTTTGTGCTCAGGATCGTTCTAATAATGACATGGCAGACGGGTGCCTTTTACATACAGCAAAACAATACACAGGCATGTTAACACAATACGCAACGGTTTACCTGCATGTAGACTAGAGCAAAAGTTGTGATGACGTCTGTCCGTCTATATATTGATTTGCCTAGCGCTCATGGAGCACAACTTGGTAGTGTGCGTCGTCGTTGTGGTTTCCCGTGACGGTATTCGTTGCCGCTGCGTCGCTGCATATTCCGAATCTTCAGCAAAGCTGGCAAGTTGCTGCCGATGGTCACGTCCTTCAGGAGAGCACCACCCCGCAGCTCGTCGTTACGTGGAAACAGGGGAGACAGCATGCCGCTAGAGCAGCAGGGCACTACCATGACTGGTCCGCGGCTCGCCGGACGCTCCTGGAACGTGTCGGTTCCCAGAACTAAGCACTGCAGCAGGCCCCTGTGACAAAATGCCGCTGGCGCACAGCAAAGCACAGCCACGAGCGAGACCTCAGCTCAGCTCCGCATGGTAGCACGACACCCGGTAGCATGTGCCCGAGCCTCAACCGCCGGTGAGTGAGCTGCCGTTGGACCCTCGCCCTCGCTCTCCACACGCCGCATCATTGTTAGTGGCACAGGGTACTCCGTAATCACCATCATGAATTCGCCTCTTGTTGTTGCCACGCAGTCGCCATCACTCCAAGCTGGCTGGTCAAAAAATTTGTGTTGACATGGCCACACGCCACAGTCCACATCATCACAAGCAGCCGCCACTTAGGATTGTTGCCCGCAACTATTGGAAACAACATAAGAGGAGGATGGGCATGAGTGTTGGAACGTGTGGATTGTTTAAGGAAAGCTGTTTGTATACTGAAACAAATCATGACCACACTCTGATGAAAAAAAAAAAAAAAACGTCGAGAAAGGAGCAAAATTCAGTCAAACATTCTTACATTCTCTAATAACTTGGACAAGAAAGCAATTACGGGCTCATGCGAGGTCCTGATAGAGTATGCGCGCGAACGGTGGCAAGAAAGAGGATAGAAAGATTTGCCACTAGTGGCCTAAATGATGACTCGCGAAGAGCTGAGTGCCAAGTGGGTCGGCGACCCAAGCTGAAATGAAGTCCCAGGTTGTTCGTCGCATAACTACGGCGTACCACCCTCAACCGAATGGCCGCACAGAACGCTTCGACCATACTCTCAGCGACACGCTTTGAACGTACGTCGCCTGCAACCACGCGAACTGGGACGCCATCCTACCCTTCATAACCTACGCGTCTAACACCACTACGCAGGCCACCACTAATTTCCCCCCGATTTCTTACTATAAGGTGGACACCCTTCGCACACCATGGACACAATTCTGCCGTACCGGTCGGATGCATACGAGTGCGTGCCTATTTCTCCCACGGTCAGACATGCAGAAGACTGCCGCGACCTCCCCCGGACCTTTACTTCCGAAGATCAAGGCCGCCAGAGAAGCATTCGCGGTGACGCCACTTTCACGGTCACCTTCGATCTGGGAGTGCTCAAGTGGCTCTCAGTCCCTTTCACTGCCACTGGCCTCTCTTCAAAACTGGTTCCGAAGTATGAAGGCCCTTATTGTGTCCTCGAACGCGCATCTCCTATAAACTATGTAATAGAACCATTGGAGCCATCTTCAGACATGCGGTGCCCCTGACGGGACATTGTCCATGTCGACCGTCTAAAGCCTTAATGCGACTCGCTCATGGTGACGAGCTGCTAGGTCGCCGGGAGGACCCCTTATCGCTCCCGGGGGTGATTGACACGAAGAAGAGAGACGCTAATGGGTGCAGCGCTACTGTATCAAAGCGCTAGTGGGTCGAGCGCTCTGGCTCGGCAATGGCTTTCGTGCTTCGAAGCTATCACTGTCCCGACCGCTGGCGTTGCACTACTCCGAGCTCTGGCCAAATAAACACCATTAGATTACGTATTTGGTACGGTGGTAATGTTCGATAATGCCGTTATCTTTTCTTATAATCTCAGGAGCACTGAATAACTGCCGATGCAACAACCTTTACATGTCCCTTAGTATTTGATACAGAAATTTTAAAAGTGAGTGAAAGTGAGTGACGGCCTTTGCCCTAAGCGTCACGGATCACCAAGGCAAATAACTTGCAGCTGTCACCATCCGAGGAAGAGCCCAGGAGACTGCAGAGGAAATGGCAATTGCTCTGGCAATAACAACTTGCCCTGAAGTAGCAGTAATACTAACAGACTCCCAAGCAGCAATTCGCAACTATTAAAAAGGACGCGTATCAGAAACAGCGCTAAAATTACTAAGAAATCACATCGCACCACCCTGCTCCCCAACACCCAGATCAACTGGGTTCTAGGCCTTCAGGGCATGAGAGCAAATGAGGCGGCACATGCCGCTGCCCACGAGCATACCAGCCGGGCTTTCCTGCCATCCCACAGTAGGCCGGCCACCAACGTTGATGGCATGTCCCTAAAGTACTCGGAGCTTCTGCAACACGAGCGACTCAGCAGAAGAACGTACACTTTACCGCACAAGAATCTGAGCAAAGAGGAATAAGTCATCCTGCGCCGCCTAAAGGCCAACACCTACGTGCAAGGAATAATCATGCACAGACTATATCCTAAGCAGTACTCGTACACATGCCCCCATTGCGACGTGCACGGAATAATCATGCATAGACTATATCCTAAGTAGTACTCGTACACATGCCCCCATTGCGACGTTCCAGACACCCTGCAACACACGGTCCAGGATTGCCCACTGCGTGACACATCCGCAGACCCTACCTCACAAGCTCCAGGAGACGACTCCAAAGAAAGCAGCCCAATAGAAGCACAAAAAGAGCGCCCCAACTCACCGCAAATCCACACAATACCCGAAACGGGGGAAGCCAAGCTTTCCTCCGATGACCTGGATGACCGACACAGTCTCGTCGCCTGGGCCAAGGTGGCAGCCCAAGCCAGAGGGTTCTTGGAATAATGAATCCTCTCACCTAAGATGAACCGGGTTCTGACTCGGTTTACAATTTCGGAAAATAAAAGTTTACTTCCCTCTCTCTCTCGCATTTCGGTCTGGGTAGGCGCCGAGTTCGGCCCTCCGTGGTGCGAGACGAGAACGCTTCCGCGACGACGCGGCGGCTCCACGGTTCTGGTAGATTAAATGCGTGCCTAGTGCATGCGTCATTGCACGCGTCACGTAGCAGCCATCTGATTCACTCAGGTGTCGCCTAGTGTGTGCAACGGGCACGTGTCGGCACCGCCACTGGCGAAGAGGCAGCGCCACGTTGTCAGGGCATAAAACGAGCGCATGGCCTCCCGTGCGTCACTTGCTCTTCGGATTTCATCGGTGTTTTTACTACTGCGATGGACTCTCGACGCCACGTCTTGAGTGTCACTTGCACTTGGCAAACCTTTGGTAAACCAGAACCGTGGAACACCCGGGGCTTCGGGGAAGCACTCTAGTCTCGCACCCCGGAGGGCCGGACTCGATTCTTACCCACACCGTATCAGCCGAAGGAAACTTATTGCATATGCGAAATATCAAGGAAAAGCATTTCAGCAAAGCGACTATAACGCTTTCGCATTCCCACGGATAAGTGGTCTTAAGTTCCTCCACCGAATTTTAGTTCATTCATTTTCAATCGTGCCTGTATTATAAATATTTTGTTTCCATTCCAGAACACCTATATTGCCTGGACGTTGCAATTTGTTCTCGTTTTATTTTTGGCTCGCGGTTCTGGGCCCATCCTTCGCTGTGGGTATGTGCCATAGCATAGAAATTGCCACATGCGCCGGGAGCCTGCGTGCTTGCTTCTTGAGCTGCTATAAGTTACTGTTGTCGCCTCAAAACATGGCATGTACCCACGAGGGGAATTGGCCACACTGTATGGAATGAAACGAACACGCGACTACATACCACAAGGCTTAAGGGCGAACATTTAGGACCAATCATTTGGTAATTAGCTGATGACACCGATTTTGTGAGTACCTACACATAAAAAATAGCTGATAAGCTAAGGAGTGCCACACGCTTATCAACATTGCATAAACTACAGGTAGCATGCCAAACTAAAGAGGTTCTGTCATACACGGCCTTTATCCAGGTAGTGCATAAAGCTAGCCACTAGATGCTCGTGCACATTACTACTGTTGCTTTTGTTGGATTTGGCTGTTCTGTCTGCCTTTCAGTTTTGTTCCTGTACTTACCTGCGCGTTCCCAAATCCGATTCCTGGTTCATTCTGCTAGGGGGCGGGTACGTGCCATGTCCAAGAATCATCGCCATCACCGTCATCGTCAACCAACCTCGCGACGCAACGCGCTCGCATTGAATGGGACCGGCAGCTCATCCCGAATGTGGACGGAGGCGGAACGGCGGACACCTTGACCAGCAGCTGCAGCACTACGCGACCCGTTGCTGAGTTGTTCGGGTGAGTAACGCTTATTTAATGACATGGCTGTGTACAGGCCACCGTAGTGAAGCTCGGTATGGCTGATGCAGAGCTTTTATGTCCATGCGAGACGTGATGCTCATCGAGCCTGTGTATTCAATTGTTCAAGCTCCTTCGATATTCAAGCCGAAAGCGCGTATCAATCATAGTGAAGCACAAGAAACTCGAAGAAGCACTTTAAGTACCATAATTTTCTTACACAGCGTGGAGCTTTAAACTTGCGTGCCCATTTTGTGGACGTTACGTTATTTTACAAGCTCTAACAAATGCTTTAGACACGTTATAATGACCGAACAAATTAATTTTTACATCTCGGTACATGAAAATAGCGCAAGTACAGCTGCATGGAGAATTTACGCCTAACTTCCTTTTATCTTTCTACAGCACTCTTTCGCCTTGGGTCGTTATATTCTTGCGTTACTCCTCCGTGCAGAATGAATATCATTTGCGACTACAAACGCGAGCCACAATTTTAGCGTTTCATTAATTTAGCATTTTTCTTGCGATCAGTTCAGCAATTAGTATTTCTCTCATGGCCTCCACTTTAGGCTTCAGTAACTATCTTGAGTGCTTATCCTGCCATGTAGTACTTCGTCTGTCACAGAAAAGGGCTGCTGAGGTATTTGATACTTACTTTGTGGCTTTGTTCAATTGTCATGAAAAGCTGAGTACGATTTATTCAATCTGCATTTAATGCTGCTTCCTTTTTTGTTTTATTTTGATTAGATTACCAAACACTTACTTTTACTTTTCTGTGATAACGTCCCATGCTGCGCGCGTTTTACTGCGCTAATATTTAATCATTTGTTATTCTTGCTACCACCGTTTTCTTCTCATTTTTCGAATTATTCTCAAGCCCGCGCTTAAGCAATATTCTTGTTGTCGGTATAGACCAATGTTCGGCCGCGGCGACGAGCTATACTCCATCTGGCAAGTCTTTGCAGAACTGTGAAATCAGCAAGGCTCGTTAGCAAATATGAAGGCCAAATGCAGCTCTAGATGTGTTCAATCGTGCCTTCTTTCTGTCCAGCGGCTGCGGAGATTCACGGTAAAAGACGCGCATGCGCAATAGTTCTAACATGTAGAGTATGGCTGTAAAGCATCACGAACTAATCAAAAACAAGGCTTTGTAGTCCCGCCACTAGTCACACTGGTACACCGTACCCGGAACTGTATTCCTCTGCGCAAGGAAATCGCCTGTGTACGCCTCGTAATTTCGGAAGCGTTGGAAATGACTTGTGCAATGGAGGCTATGCTTTGTACTGGTATGTTGAACGCGAACTCTGCACACTCTGACAAGGTAAAAAATAAGTTTCCGTCCTTGAGACTGTAATGATTGCTCATACTTTTTCAGCACATAGCCTCGCGCCTCACTTCAGTCGCTACAGTTATTCGGCCATTTAATCTGTCATGTGTGTTAGGTTCCCAGCGGAACAAGAAGAAAGGGCGTTAAATGATGGGCGCGTTTTTTATTAATTGTACCATAAGAAGCCAACAAGCAATGACACCGAGGAAAGCATAGGGGATATTACGTGCACTTGCTAATTGAATCCATCAAATAGTAAATTTGTGGCATTGGAAGCGGATGAAAAACAACTTGCCGCAAGTGGTGAACGATCCCACGTCTCCCCGTTGCGCATGCGATGCTCTAATCACTTGACACACTGCAGCGCCCTTTACTCATGCACTTTGTTAGGTATTTATGTACGTGTTACTACTAGAACTAATCTTGGGAGTGTTAGGAAGCCCCACCACTCACAATCCTCGGCGGCAGATGTAGAACATCCTTTCTGCCACTGGCGTCACGAGTACGTGATCTCTCTGGGTGAAGGCAACTGGCCGATAAACCCGCACATGCTACCTGAAGGCATCAATGTTGCCGGATTCGAAACCCTCGTTATGAAAGAAGGAGAAGAAAGGGGGCTTACCGAGGGGCTTGATTATTATTTATCGTATCATGAGAAGCCAACAAACAAGAAAGATCATGTATCCGTGACTCCTGCGGCAGAAATGATGTTCCACAATCCCCGCCAATGTTTGTGAGGGGTGGCGCTGGCTAACACGCTAAAGATTGGTTCTAGTAGTAACAAATAAATACCCAAGAAAGTTAATGGGGAAACGACGCCGCAGTAGGTCAGTTGGTTAGAGCATCGCACGCGAAATGCAAAGAGGTGGGATCGTGCCCCACCTGCGGCAAGTTATTCTAAAGCGAAAGCTTTACTGGCCGCGAACTTGCGATTTCGCCGTGGCCGTGCTCCGAGGAGGCACATTACTACAAACGCTGCGTTCGCCTCCGCTTGCTCCGCCAGCTGCATCGCATGCCTGATAACATGTCGGAGGATTGAAAAGGAGAGCTCGCGTGTGCCGCAACCACAGTTGAGGCGACAGTATGGACGGCAAGAATTCTGATAAGCAGAAGGAGGCCTGGAATCGACATCGGAACGAGATGAACACGAAACGAAACGCGCAGGAAACGGACGAATAGCGCGCCGAACGACTGGCTAAACACCACAACATAGCTACACAACCAGACTAACGTGGACTTGCAATCATTATTAACCAAGGCTAACCATGTTATGTCTTAGCTTTCGCTACGTATATCCTGGCATAGCCGAGCTAAGCCAGTGCCAATTTTTTTCGTCCACTTCCATTGCCAATAATTTATAATTTCTTTAGTTCAATCAGTAAGGAAAAATAATTTCTCCTATTTTGTGCTTCGTGTCTTCGTTGGCTTCTCATAAGTGCAGATGACGTCGCGAACTCGTACAATGGCTACTAATTGAGACGATTCAGCCTGTCAAGGAACCCAAGTCGAAATGCGCGAAGTGTCTCAAGGAATTGGCTTGCACGCGAAGAATTCATAAGGGCATTGTATGCCGCTTATCAATGCATGCGTCCGTGACGTAATGGTTTCCATATCGGGCTTCTGTCCTAGAGTTTCGGTCTCTTAATCCGGTCGTTGGGCAATATTAATATTGTTTAGGTAATTATTATTAGGCATTACTGTGTTTAAAATGCCAAGCTTACAAAGTCCCGAAGCCGTTTGAAGCCAGAAGGACGAGGTTTAGGCAAATCGATGTATTTTCCATAATCCCCATGCTGGCTGAACCGACCCAATTGCAGCTCCCGCAGACACTGGCGCGAGAGTCTCATCTAGTAATTATTGTACAAACCTCTATGGCAGCAACAGAGGTGGGCAGCCAGCGCTCACCAGATGTCCGCACACGTTACTCTTTGCACCCATCTTGGCTGGCATGGGTGTGCAGCGCGAATCCACAGTACCCATAGCACCCACGGATCCAGGTTAACTTCGTGAATCCGATGATGTGCGTGAATGCGTAGTCCTTTCGAAATTGCCTGCAGATTGATTCAGAAAACTGAAACCAATGCGGGGCATGTCCATTCTCTTCTGCTTAATCTTCCTTCTTCTTCATCACCATAGTGTAGGAAATGGTGCTTAAATATGGTGCTGAGAGTTGTGCAGTTTGGTGGTCCATGTATGTTGAGGCACATTGCCTTGCATTTCAGTGCCTTTTTGCCACTGCTTCCCACACAACCACCATAAAAAATTGTTTTTATATCTGAGTATCGGAGGGTGAATACAATTTTATTTATATTTTGTTACGTGCAATCTACGAATTGTTCTACTGCAAGCACTTTTCAAGATAGTCCACTATTAAAGAGATCTAAAAAGGCGAGTGTGACCACCAGCATAAGCATTCTCTCCACTTGCCCCGTCTGGTGTCGGTTAGTGAAATTCTTCCCTTCGTTCTCCAATTCCGATCGGTCGGACTGCGGAAGCATGTTTTCATTCGTTTCGAGCACAACAAAATATACATGCACCAAGAGCAAAAGCTGCGGCAATTGTGATTCGGTCGAATTTTTCAGCAGACGATCGCATTGACACCGGTGGAACCCAGCCGGCAAGTTGAATTTGTCGCCGTTTTTCGAACTCTGCTCCAGATCCACGTCGCACTGCCACAAGCGACGGTCTACGGTCATGTCGTTGTCGGCCTAGTATCATAACACTGTCATTCTGCGACACTGCAGCGCACATAGTGCGTCAAAAGAAATCGGGCGAACGAAGGTGTCGCTGTCTTCGCCTCAGCGGCCATCATAGGCATAGCAGCCTCAGGCCTCGCAGCCTCTGACTGTTGTATGCCGATGACGCGTCATAGTCTCTGCTTGGTGCACGCTGGCAACGCGTCGCCACGCTTCGCCCTGCTCGCGACTGTCCTTTTTCGCGCATTAGACACATTGGCGCATGCCATAGCGCGCCGACTCGTCCCAGGGCTTCGGCATTTAGGCGCACATTTCTGTGTGGAGCGCCGACGTTCCTCATCGGGGCTCGGCATAACCGAGCGAACGAGCACAGGAGAGGATGAAAAACCGAACTTGGAGCGCAGCGGGAGTTGAAAGACGGCGAGAGCGAAGAGGTTGCAGGGTAAATATGGCAGAAAGCACAGGAGGAGCGTACAGCATCAGGGTTAAAGGGAAAGTGGAGTGGCGTACGAGACATGTAAGACGGTGGCGACCAGGCATGCGGCGAATGCGACCATCGATACCATATAAGAAAACAAGGCCCCGGAATCAGCTTCAGACCCAATGCGCTTGCGCTACTTTACCTGCTCTGCTGCCACTGCTAAAGAATAGGCTTGGTATGACGCAGGTATTACAGTGTTCAGGCTTTCTTCCTTAAACAATGAGCGGCGCAACGGGTGCAAATGCTTCGTGGGCCGTGGCTGCTAAACGACATGCTAAACGAGCGGCCCGATCAGAGGCTCAGCGCCGCCGCTGAGAGAAAGCCGTAGTTTAGAATAAAATTATTTGCAATTATAACGCGAGTGCAGAACACCTCAACGGCTGCACTCATCATTCGCATCAGGAGTATCGTAATCGTGGGTGAACTCTTTTCTAACTTTTTTCTCCTTTTTGCTGAGTGGAGCACATGCGTTGACGGGTCCACGAGCGAGCTGTTGCGTTTGTTTCGTTTTGCGCAGTGGATGTTTCGGCGCGCGCTGCTCGAGAACACGCGGTTAACGGTATAAGTCAGTGCGAGAGAGAGAGATAAACCTTTATTATGTCCTTGATGGGGTTCAGGGGTAGCGGGGGTCGGGAGATTAAGCTCCAATCCCCCCGCTCCTCAGACGGCGGCCAGTCCTTGGTTTGTGGCGGCGTCTTCGGCCATCTGGGCGGACCAGAGTTGCTCCTCTGGGTCCAAGCTGAGCAGCAATGTGTCCCACTGCTCGGCCCTAGTTATGATGCATGTGTTAGTGCAGGAGGTGTTCATGCGCAATCATGAGCGTTGATGCCGACGTGAGAATACGAAAGAGCATGATCGCAGCCCTAGAACATGACAGAAAATTATGGTTCCGTTCTCGGCGCGTGCGACTGCATGAGGAGGGAACAAACAGATGAAACGGACGCACATCTCCAGCGACGGCAAGAAAAACAAAAAGGCGCAGCAAATCATTTGTATGCTTTTAGGTTTTAATACTTCTATAAACAGTAATTCGTATATTGAGGGAAGAAATTAAAATTTTACTTACGTGGCCTTGAACAATTCTCGAACTCGCGTGTCAATGTGAGTGACGTCACAGTTCTACCATATACGTAGGAGCACTTGTGTGATTGACGTCGAATCTTGGGCTGGGAGCGCGGCGCGCCCGAAGAGTAAGGTACATGACGTTTGGTTTCAAAGTTAAGCTCTTTTCGTGGCGCGTATATATGTAATACTTGGCAGAAACAATCATTAGCACCCACTCGATTCGCGGCGCTTGTCAGCTCAAAATGGCCAGATCTGGAGAGCTAGGCGCCCTTTATGGGGACAGTACACGATGTGATATGACACCGGCCATGGAGAGGTGGCCTATTGTATTGTCTAGATGGAGCCCTGTTTTCGTAATTAAACGTGAAATTATATCTTTCATTATTCACTAAAGGTTGCGATAAATAACCTTTAGCGCTTCACGGGAGCAAAATAAAATGAAAATGCGTAAGTGACCTATCATGTGACTTGCTAGCATATGAAGTTTCTTGTCTATATGTTAGCACTGAAATGCAGCGCACTTTTTTTATTATAAGCTTTTTCTAACTCACAATATGCAGGTAGCCATTTTGCTTGTAGTGGGTGGAAAAGTAGCAACGCCTTCGCCTTCACTCCTGATGAGTTAGTTTGGCTCGACTATCGACAGATAATTACAATGGGTGCCAGCTAGCTATGTCGTACGCATTTTTTTGAAAAAAAAACGCTATAAACATATCAAAAATGCCTGTAGAACATTGCAAGCTCATTTCACCAGCCTTTCATTTTTTTATTTGTTGAAATGGTCACAAAATAGGTGGTTCACCGCAGTTGCCCTCACTCCTGTGAAAGCAGAACGGTGGTGGGCTTTCACAATTTACGAGGTGGTCTATGTGCATCGATCCGACTTCTCAGCATTGCCGGAGGTGGAACTTATTTAGAGGCTGCTGAAATGGAGAAACTCTTCTTGCGATCTATCCAAGTGTGATTACAAGCAACCGCTGCAGGCGTAAATACTACCGCGGGTGAGCTTTTTGTGGCGCCATAAAAAACTGGCCCCTTAAAAGTTTCGTGTGAGTTCCTTTAAAAGACACGATTGTTGGAGACGGCAAAAGGCGTGCAAAATAACTCAATAAATTTGGATTGTTCTCGTTAGGTGGCGCTGCCGAACCTATCATCAACAGCAGTTTGTGTGGAACGCTCCGGTGTGCTTGTTTATGCGTGCACTCCGACTGTTCGTGCGATGTATCTCTAATTACTTTATTAAACGTTGTTTTCAAACGTAGTTTACACAAGATAATGATAGGTTCGGCGGCGCCAACATTTTTTTCACACTTGACTTAAGTTTCAACATAATTATGGTCACTGAAACCTGTTAACAAAATAGTTGTGAAGCAATAAATTTGCCAAACTAAAACACAAATGTGCGATATCCCCCTGATATAGAAAGCGGATGTCAAGGCAGCGATAGAAAAAAAGCTCTTACATGCCGCCTTTTCACTGATTTCCCTGTAACTCATGTTGACTTCGAAATGCCTTTCTTAGGAAGTTGTGGAAACGTCGATTACCTATCGACCTCCTAAACGCAACTTTTTTTTATTTTGCTTGCTTGCTTGACGAATATCTGCAATGAAACACAGAAAACATCCTGAATCTAGTTTTAGGTGGTGACATCAAGGTTGATTGTCTTTCATATTCTACTAATAAACTAGAGATTGGGCCCATGATGCAATGTTTCTTTTCCGACATACATCTATTCACGCGAATATAGGCAGCGACGGCGATCAATGTCTTTCTTACCAGCTCCCAAGCAGATCGTCTTATATCATAAGTAATTATTGTCCATATGAGTGACCATCTTCCAATATGCTTCATTTTTGAGTCGCTAAACTCTCAGAAACATTACATATATTCTACACTAGAGCATCAGCGCATTATTAAAGACACTTTGAATTACTTTTGGGCAACACTTACCAATGTCGACGGCAATGTTGTGCGCAACAAAAATGATCCGAATGACGTTTACAATGCCTTTATTACGATGTTTAGCTCCTTAAGCATTCTGACGAAGTTTAGGCCACGAAACTCTAATTTATTCCCTCATTCGAGAGCTTCACGGCTCAGGCCCGAAATGGTGATGATGAATATGTAGAGACGAGAAGATGAAGCTAATGAATAATGCTCGCACTAATTGCCCTGCACGCGCAAGCCGCCAACCAGACCGTGAATTAGCCAGGAAGGAAACGGCGAACGGATCATCTAAGGTACGAAATGTGAACGTTCTCCGAACGACGGTCCGAAGAAACCTCAACGGCAGAAACACGATAGTTCACTGGAGATGTTGATTCATCAATAATGCAGGGTACAAAAAAACATGATTCAAACCTGTCACAGAATGCGGGTGTATGAACGGGCGTCCAAAGGAGTACTTCCTCTCCAGGACGATGGGAGGTGTCTCGACGAGAGATGCAACATTGGATGTGGTCTAGCCGGCTGACTTCCGAGTTGAAGGGAGCACTCTCGCGACATTCGTGAAGCATCGAGACGAACTGCTTGGACATACTGGGTCTGCTTTCAGGTGGTGCACTTAAGAAAGCAGTGTTGATGATGAATGTCGGCGAACGGCCGTAAACTAGGTCAATGAATTGCAGTGCTGTTAGCAAACGTCGCAACAGGAAAAATATTGTCCCAGTTGTGCATTGGCGCAACATACCATGATATCGTATTCGTTACTCTGCGATTAAATCATTCTGTTAAACCATTTGTTTGAGGCTGGTACGCGTATGTCATCTGATGATCTATGCCACGAGCCCTGAGTACTTATTTCATAATTGTAGACATGAAAGTCTTGCCGCGGTCCAGGTGCACCCTGACGCCGCACAATGACTTCCAGACAGAATGTGGCATTGACTGAGGCCTGAGCTACAGCTGTGTCTGCGTACCATGTCAGATGGTGGACAGCTGTGACGTACCATTGATGACCTGCTGGTGGTATGGGCAGACGCCTGACCAGGTCTATCTCCACGATGGCAAAAGGTCTCTCAAGACATGGGGTGGGCTCTAAAAAGCCAGCAGGAGGCGAAGTCGGTCGTTTCCGCCGTTTAGATCGGACGCAAGGGGCGACGCGCTTGGCCAGAAAGGTAGACATGACAGGCGAACAGAAACTGCTCCTAATCCGGTATATTTTGTGTGGAAACCCAAGTGGTCATGAGATGGGTCGTCGCGAACGGCTTCGAGAACTTGTGTGCCCAGCGAAATTGGCAGAAAGATATCCGGCGCTGTGTGTCGGTGTCGCAAATGTAGCGGTGCAGCATATGGTTTACGAGTTTATATAGTCACAGTTGCCGACGTAATCTGGCATTCAGTGCAGGAGGAGTTCCGCACAGGCGGGGTATGATTCGGTTGCTGTGCGGATCACAACACCGACCCGAGGCGAAGTGAGCACCGCGATTGAAAGATAGCGTGCGAGTAACCGCTAACGGTGATAGCATATGGGGAGACAGTCTCATTTCAAGTGGCGACGTATAGAGACACGTACTTGAAGATGGTAGTGCAAGGGGGAGCGAGGCAGAGTGTCTGCATCTTGATGGTATTTCAAGACTTGTGCAGAACATCATAATTGTACTTTTGCAAACGGAACAGCCAGCGACATTGGCATCCAGACAAATTTTTCCGTGACGGCAACCAGAACCGTCGTGATGGTTGGTTATGGCACTGAAATTGCGTCCATGAAGGTTTGACAAAATTTGTTCTGTGGCCCGGACTACTGCGATGCCTTTAAGCGGTGTTATCGAGTACTGCTTTGCAGCCGTTAGTGCGCGACTGGCATAAGCAGCAACTCTCTCTCGTGTAGTGGTATAACGCTGTAGAAGGACAGCATCGATACCATGGCCACTAGCGTCGGTGTGCAAGCAAGCTGGTTCGTTCTCACCAAAGAGACAGAGGACAAGGTCGCATGTTAAAGATCGCTAGAGGGCTTGGAAAGAAACTTCGCAGCCGTCTGTCCATGTGAAAGCAGCGCCCAACCTCAGCAACTTGTCCAGTGCGGACGTCATGGCAGCAATACGACTGATCAAGCGGCGGAAGTAAGGTGCCAGACCTAAGATACTTCTTAATTATTTTTGTTTCTTTGTTCTTCTGGGCGAGGGAACCGAATCACGGCAGCAACCTTGCCAGGATCTGGTCGAGCGCCATCTGCACTGATAAAGTGACCCAACACTTTTTTGTCCTTTTGGGAAAATTGGCATATTTTTGTGTTGAACTGGAGTCCAGCGTTAGAGATGCGTGTCAAAACTTTGTCCAAACACTCAAGGTGTTGACGAAAAGTGGCAAAAAACACGATGTCCTCTAAATAACACAGGCAGGTCTTGCACTTAAAGCCACGTAAAATTGTCCTTCGTTCAAATGTTGCAGGAGCGTTAATAGACCGAAGGCAATTACCTTGAAATCGATAATCTGTCAGATGCTGCAAAAGCTCTGTGGTCTTTGTCCGCCTCCTGCATATATATTTACCAGTGCGCAGATCAGACGTCTAGACCTGAGAAATATTCAGCGCCCTGGAGGAAGTCAATGTGATCGTCCATTCCATGCAACGGATATACGTCGTTGCGCGTGATGTGATCTATTAAGTGCTCTATAATCGATACAAAAGTGTACACATCCGTCTTCCGCAAAAAGACAACATGAGGTGACCAAGCACTGGACGATGACCAAATGATCGCTCTATTGAGCATGTGATCACCATGCAGCGCAGTGATTTTGCGCTCAGCAGAAGGTGCTTTGTATGGGTGGCGGTGTACAATCCAACTGCCTTCGGTTTCGATGCGATGTACTGCAACAGAAGTGCGCCCCAGAAGCTTGGAGTGAACGTCAAGCAATGGGCTGTGTTTTTGCAATAGGGCCGAAGTGTCTTCTTTCTGCACTGCAGTCAGATCGGGATTTATTACGGCTGTTAAAGCAGCAGTCGTAGCATGGCCATTAGTTGTGGTGGACAAACGTGGTGATTGGCTATAAAGAGGTATGGGTGAAAGAAGTTCGACGTCAGTAAAACATGTCAAGGAGGTGCCCGTGGAGAGCACAACCAGTGAAGAAGTAGGGTTAAGTACAAAGCCCAGTGCTATACCATCGTAAAACCGCAGCAGGCAAGGAAAAACTCTAAGCCCACCAGATATGCAGCCACTGCTCGGTGCAAGGAACATAGTATCATCAGCGATGGTGCCGGAATTCAGTGGTAGAACATGCTCATTGCCTGGGGGAATAGAACAGTCGATGTACGTGACGGCAAGTAGGCTGTTAGCATGGACATCCTAACAGGAGTTCGTGTTCGTCATACGGATAATTTGCTGAAGGCAATAAATTAAACCTAGCACAGAGCACAGAAAGTCCAATCCCAATATCATTGCCTGGGCACAGAAAAACAAGACGACAAACTGAACGTGGCGAAGGATGCCATCCATGAAAACACGCGTAATGCAAACACCGAAGGGCTGAATAAGAACTGCATTAGCACAACGTGTAGGTGGGGGGGGGAGGGAAAGGTTATTATATGGTGTCTTCGTCTTTTGGAAGGAAGAACGCAAGTCAGTACTAATAAAGGAAAGGGGTGCACCTGTATCAACCAAGGATTCACTCCGTATACCTTCAACACACACGAGAAGTACATTTGCTGGGCGCTACGGAGGAGTTTCATGTTCACCAAAAGATGCGGCTTTCCCACCTGAAGTAGCACTATTTAGTTGTCCAGTTGGTGATCACAGGTCGAAATAGGCGGTCGAAGTAGGAAAGAGGATCGTCGCATTGGTGATGGAAAGCAGTGACGGGGGAAACGTAATGAGCGGGCACTGTTAAAACCCTGAGGACATGGGAAACGTGATTGATAATTGTAGTAGGAGTGCCAACGTAGGTGGTACAGGGCCGGAAAACTCATCTTTTTCAGGTTCTGCCTAGCCACATTGTTTATCTTGACGGCGTCGTGATAACCTTGAAATGTGGCCGCGTATGCCGCAGTAATAGCACAGTGGTCGACGTGGGCTAGAGGCGTTGCAATAGTGAAGTGGGGATGGTCTTGTGGTGAGAGAATTCAGCGAACCGTGCATTGCAGGTGCCTGCTGTGGGGGCGGCTGGGAAAGTGGCACATAGAGCCAACTTAAGCGTAAGATGGCGTAGGTAAGGTATGCGGGCTTAGCACGTGCGGGCATGTCACAGCAGCTATTTCTTCCCTCGCCAGATGGCTTAGGCCTCCAGCAGTAGGCGTCGCAAGGAGCTCAGGAGGAATTAACGAAATTGCTGGGTACAGTTCCTCTTGCAGGGTAGAGTGGATGAGTGCACTGAGTTCACCATAGGCGGAAATTTTTCATTGTTACAGAGAAGGCAGAGGTCCGACCAGCATTCCAAAGAATATATATATATATATATTTCTTGAACTAGATATATTTTCGGCTAACTTCGAAGACTTGTTCGCTGAAGTGACATATGCTTATATGGGAATTTACCAAACCTCATAGTAGCAGACAGTTCAGTCTCACAGCCTCAGTCCTCTCGCATCACCAAGAATCTGTCGTGTCTCGGTGCTGTAATCTTCCTTCGTGTAATTGTCGTATACCTAGGTATCAATAGTACTGCTTCGCCTTTCCGATGAAAATTCCGCCTCTCTACTTCTTTTTTTCTGTGAGTGCGAGTATAACCGCTGCTGCGCATGACTGCTGTTGATACTGATTTCGAGTATATATGGCTTGGCCTCATTGAAGGATCACTGGTACTGGTGCCAATTTTGTTTTGCCCATTGTGGACTGGATCACTTCAATAGTGTCAAATTATTGGCAGCAACTCCACTGTACTGAAAATAATATGCACTAGATTTTCGTTGAATAACACTTTGTTCTTTGCTAAAATCTTGTTGAATGGTAGTGCAGTGGGAGATCCTGTATATATTTATGACCTCCGCATGGAAATGCGATGTTTCCTTCCCTAAGAAATGGTAAAAATAATTTTAAATGTATTTTTTCATGATCCGTTAACATTGCTTACATGAAAGAGAAGCAGTACTCAGACACATATCATTCACGTGCATTTCAGACGCCGTTGATAAGAACCTGCCGATGAGGTCCCGGAAGTGTGTCGGTATTTTGATGGTCAAAAATGCACGCAAAGCAATTGGAAACGAGGCGAACGTAAAGCCACACATTCATTCTCTAGGAATTGGCTATAAGACCTTTATAAGTAATTGTTAATAGCTCCTTCCTCCTCTTTGAAAAATATCATGAAATTTGTCCTGTGCATATATTTAAATATATTGTGTTGGTACATAGTGTTTACAGTGTAAATATAATACAATGTTGAAGTGAGCAAATACGGGTGAGGCAGCCACCACTGGAGCTTCTTATACGCTTATGTTCCTATTGTCTGGATTTGCAGTAATAAAGCGAAAGTACGAATTAAATGTCATGCATGTCTGCGCGAACAATGATGCGCTTTCAGTTTCAGTTAAAGTTTAGTCTGCGTTAAATAATACAGAGTAAGTAAAAAATGGTATGCAGACGCGGATCCCAAAGTCAATGACAACGGCACCCTCGTTTCTAAAACGAAAATAAAACGTATGCAAAACATGGGTTAAAGCAGCGAAACTAGAAAGCACAAGGAAAACAAATGAACGCGTTCAATGCAACAAATTGATAAGAGAAAACAAAAAAGTACGTATATCAAAAAGCACAATTATAGACGAGAACAGGTTGCAGGGCCTGAAACTATTGACAAAAAAATTAAAAAATCGTTCATGGTAATTTATTTTTTAGTACATTAATAGATTACGTTAGTTTAAGTGAATGTAGCGCAGGTCATTCCATATTTTTAATACTCCGAACGAGGATGTAATTTTTACATAGTTGGTGTTGCATTTAGGTAGTACAGTAAAAGCTCGTTAATTCGAACCGCAAGGGGAAGCCGCTTCAGTTCGAATTAACGAAAGTTCGAACTAACGAAAGTGAAGGAGAGCAACAGTACACTGCGATTTGGAAGCAGTAGGGCATGTCAGAAATTTGGCGTGTCAGACAGTGATGGCGTGTGCCGCGGGCACACGCCATCTTCAAGTCGAAGCTCTGGGTCCGACTGTGCCTCACCCCCAATGTCCACCGAAACGAACGTTAGCCGAGGCTTAACACCATCACAATGAATCGCAACGGCCGATACCTCCTAAGCTGAAAACAGAGGTACACAACCGATGAAGACGGCCGAGACAAAGACGCCGAACATGTGAAGGTGGCGAAGGCCCTGATTCGTTCGCTCTTGATTGCAAGCGCAGCTGCGACGAACTTGATTCGCTGTGTTTTGGCGCTTGCCGTGCCATCTCCGCACAACATTAGCAGCTGTACAAGATTTGCAAAGCCTCCGAGATTCGCAACGTGCAAGAAGTCTCAGAGGTTACGTTGAACGGAGAGGCGGCAGCCGCCGCTGCCTTCTGGCTGACCCCGCGTCGGTTAGATTTTTTCCGATTTCGCCTTCTCTCGCCGTTCTCCCCGTTTCGGAGGCAATACAGCCTTGTGTGTAGGCAGTAGGCGCGTTTCTCTGGCCGTGTGCCAGGCGAGCGTAGTTCGAATTATCCGTGAGGGAACCTTCTCGCGTTCGAATTAACTGACTTTTTTATACATAGACTTCTGTGGAGCTTGGCCGGACCAAATCGTACAGTTCGAATTATCCATAAATTCGAATTATTGAAGTTCGAATTAACGAGCTTTCACTGTAAATTGTTGAAATTATGCGCAAGCCTAACGTGGTTGGCATTAGTGAGTAACGCCACTAATTTGTAAGGAAGCTCTTTCCTGAGTATCTTGAAAAAAGAAAAAAAAATACTTGCATGTTACTTAAGCAAGCCAGCACCGGTAGTATAAAGTGAGCCTGGAGTATCGGGAGAGCAGTTGAGTAAAAGGAACTGCCGGTGATTAGGTAAATCGCCTGGTTGTGTATGCGTTGAATAGACGAGAATTGGCGATTACATGTTTCACCAGGAAGCAATACCATAGGTGATAGGACTATGATTGAACGCGTAATATAAAGATAATAATGCGTGTTCTGATAAGAATGCACTTCATTTAAAGACAGCTCTTATGCCGAAAGCAGTTTTTTTGTTTGGCTAAGGCAATGTGATTAGGAAACTTAAAGTTAGGACCTAATATTATGCCAACGAACGACACACAGTCCGCTTCAGGAATAAGGTTTCTGTCTAGAATTACCAGGGGGGCGCATAGTACCATTCTCTTCTTTGTTTTAAATATCATGAACTGAGTTTTGAGTGGGTTTGAAGTAAAATAATTTAACTGACACCATCCTACAACTTTCGGTAGTTCAATGTTCAGTTGGAACAGCAATGTTATTAGACTTATCTGACATGGAAATAGGGGTAGCATCAGCATATAGTATTACATTAAAAATAATAAGAATATCAGGTAAGTCATTAATGTAAATGCATAACAACAAAGGTCCCTGTATTGAGCCCTGTGGTACCACTTGATTAATAACTTTCGACTCGGAATAAGCGCCCCCTACACAGACTGTTTGCTCACGGTCACACAAGTAATATTTTAGAAACGTTATAAAGCATGTCCTGTTATAACTAAAGATTGTAGTATGGTAAATGAAATTGTATATTTAACAGTTTGAAAAGCTTTAGTAAATTTACATATACTGAGCCAACAAATTTACCGCTGTCAGTAGAACACGTTACGTAATCGGTAAATGCAATATAAAACCTAAGCTGTTCGACTGCAGGACAGAAACCAAACTGGCAATTCCTCGATAAGTTTAACAATCGAGTAGAGATTATGCGATGATTTAACACCAGAGATTTATCATCTCTTTTAAAAAACAGGGATATTGCGGTCTCAAGCGAACTCGTAAAGGCACCGCATTTAAAAGTTAGATTAATTATACTGCTCAGTGTTTCCGCAAAAGAAGGGGAAACAAGCTTTAAGTAATAGGCAGAGACATTATCTAAACCTGGGATAGTGTTCTTTAAATTTAATATGGCAGAACAGACCTCATCGGCTGAGACGGGAAAAAAAATGTCTAACTGCAACGGTTACATGGACAGGAAGAGGCTATCGAGCTGTTACTGTACACTTCATAGATGTAATTACTAATTGAGTGAAATACACAAGACGATTCAGTGCAAGGGACATTTTATACTGACGGCTCTAAAACATCACTTTTCGTCGGAAGTGCTGTACTGCAAGATAAATGGGAAAAGGTAGTCAGGTTGCCTCAGTGCGCGTCAATTTTCTCAGCCGAATGTCATGCCATTTCGGTGGCTGTATCAAAAACAGTCGAGATGAACATTCAAAAGAGCATTATCTACACGGACTCGCTGAGTGCAATCACAGCACTTAAAGCCAGAAACGTACGGGAACCTTTAATAGGAAATATAATCCATAACATCATAACTGCTCAAACACAAGGACACGAAATTAAGCTTTGTTGGATACCAAGCCATCATGGAATTAGAGGCAACGAGAGAGCTGACGCGTGCGCCGCTCAAGCGTGCCATAAGGATGTCAGTACTGTAAATATACCCTATGCAGATTGCATGAAGTTAGTAAAAAACAAGCTTAAAGAAAAATGGTAGTGTACATGGAATAGCGAAGAAAATAACAAACTACATTTAGTAAAACCTATTCTAGGAGAATGGAGGACATGCAGACATCAGGAACGTTTTATAGAAGTAATTGTATGCCGCCAGCGCATCGGACACACACACATAACACATAACTTTCTACTGACAAACAAGACAAACCCTCACGTGAGAAATGTGGAGATGAACTCACTGTAAATCACATTTTATTTTCGTGCCCACAACTCAAACGCCTAATGAAGAAATATTTTACTGTATTTTACAATGAACGCATTCCCTTCCATCCCAGTCTACTTTTAGGAGCTAAACCACTTGTAGGAACTTCATCTGTTTTTAGTTTTTTGAAAGACCCAGCAATCCTAAACGAAATATAATATATCACAGAACTACTAATTCTAAAAATTCTTACCCAGTTTTTTCACGCATCTTATGATGTACCTCACCCATTGTCTCAGTCCTGAGAAGAAGGCTGAGGTCTTCATTTGATTTGTTGGGCTCCTCAGAGTCCTTGTCCGGACAAGGACCTTCGCTGAGGATACCCAATTTTTGAAATATATTATACCATGAGTTTGGCGCATGATAGCCTGAGTTGCTTATGCCCCATAAAACCCAATACAATACAATACAATATTATTAAGCTATTTCATCAGTGGTTCTAATAGCCTGGGGTGTATGCAAATGTCGTTGAAAAGTTATCATTGTTTCTTAGGCCTATTATGAGCTTTGCAGAATTCTCTCTCACACTAAAGCCCTTTTAATTTTTTCAGTAGGTTGTTCAACATGGTAATAAACTTCTTTATAGCGGTGTGCTATACTTACGTTGAACGACTGTTTTAGTCTTCCTGTAAAGATTATCTTTGTTACGCATGCTGGTTATCCAAAAGGTTTTTTTTTTACTTTTTGTTATCCAAGGATTACGTAGAAGCTCAAACTTTTTTTGCATGTGACAGTTGTGCTAGCGTACACAGCTTTCAAGAAGAATGAGCACAATGTTTCGAGCGCCTTCATGGAATTGCATGTAGTTCTAATTGATGACCAGTTGGTACCACTTATTGTATTAATAAAGTTATCTCGATTGAAACTTGAAGCTAAATAACTAGTGTCATAGTGAGGTTTTTCTACGGCGAAGCTAATAAAAATGGGAAGGGGATCAGTGATAGACATGTGAATGACATCTGCACTTTGAGGTGGTTCGATATTGCTTAAGCCGTGATCAAGAATTGTATTATTTTCGGAAGCAGATAATCGAGGAGAAGTGTGTAAATACTGAAGTCCAAATCCAACAATAGAATCGCTATTTGATATAATTGAATTATTATTAGTATCCGATAAAGAATTGAGGCATCATCAAGTATTAAAATCTGTTTATTTAAGCTGAACATTTATGAAGAATTGTGGAATTGTTGTGCACGAAATCAGGAATGGACGACGATTGGTAGCGATACATGTAATTGGATATATTATTGCGATTACTAGAAGGTGACAGGTTACTTTTGATCCACACTGATTCACAATTAGATACGTTTAGCCGCAGGTCAAGCTAACGTTCGTACTTGATTTTCAGTGGTATGAAAATAGCCGAACCGCCATGCCGATACAAACGCGGTGACAGTATTTGGATTGGTACAACCGCAAACCATATGAGTTGTCATCAGACGAACCATGCCAACTTTCGCAAACGCACAAGAATGAAAAGGAATGACCAAGTGAACCAATAGAGGGAGTAATGCTATCTTGGTTTTTCCGTAAACTTCGCACATTGATCTGTAATAATGAGCAGTTAGAATCAATGAGCAACGACATTGTTTCCTCCGTGGAGAGCAATGCCATACAGGGGTGTTGTCAGGAACAGATTGGAAAAATGAGAAATATTAAAATTGATATACACCTATAGATGCGGAGATTTGACTCGGCACTTATCCTGAAGACCTTGCTGTAATTAGTCTTGTGACCTTTGATAATGTTGCGTGTGGAAAGACACAGATAGAAGACGCTATTTACAGGCTATTTACACTAGAGCCAGGCTGCCAGGCCGACACTCGCTCGCGCCAAGCGCACCGGCCAAATTCGTCGTCATTCTCGCGGCGGCTCGTTTCTTGAGCACCGCTTGATCATATCGTAATAACATGAAAATAAAATTATCGGTCAAAAGGTAAGGACATTTCATTTTTTATGGTGAGTGCGTTGCTGAATAGACATTTGTCAATGATCAGTTGTTCATTGACATAACCAGCGCTTTGCTTGCTTTAAATCAGACCTATCTGAGACGTACGCAAACATGCTCTACGAGCTTTCCGAAGGAATTCATTTTTGTTGTCACGCGAGCAAAAATGAGCGATGATTCTCTTTTCTACTATCTTGCTGGTGACGTGGTAAACTGCGTCAATGTCTGTCAATAAAACGGGGCGTTCAATATCTTCAGCAATTGTTTCCAAGATGACAGCGCAGTGTTCGCCCTGTGTACAGGCGATGCCTTTGATTTCACTGTTATTCAGCCGGTTGTATTGCTGCATGGCTTCATTCCTCGTGGCGAGCGCTTCACTTTCGGCCCTCACATCGCTGTTTGAATTTAGCAATTCATCGACAGTCTTCCGCAATTTATCATATTGTTCACTCACGTAACGCACACTGTCAGCCAGAGACGTATAGTTACGAAGGCCTTGGTCATCAACCTGTTTTGCAATTTTAAAAGCAAGGTTTGCAACAAGGCTAGTAAGTATATTATACTGCAGTGATTCAAGCTGCTCAATTTTTTTAGGCAGTTCAGCATTTCTAGGCATGTTTAAATGATAGTTCATAACCGTAGAAACACTAGTGAGCAGCAGCCGCAGGTAAATGCACAAAATGGCAGCAGTCGAGAACGCCGTTGATCCTTATGTCTTCCTGAAGCAAGCCAACGCAGGCGCAGTGGCTTCCAGGGGAGGTACTGTAGGCAGCACGTGCACACAGGAGTGCAGCTGCACGCGGAAGAACGCTGCAGTGGAAAGGCAGGTATTTAGAAAAGACGTGCTAATTCCAGAAAATGCTGCCCAGAAGTACTGCTGCGCAGTACACTATAAGCCACAATACGTTTTTAAGTGAAAATGGCTATGCAAGTCAAATGAAACCGCAAATGATGTCGGTGAAAAAGCTCTAGTGTTGACAGTTCAGTTGTGTGCAAGGGAAGGGCTCTCCTCACCCCCCCCCCCCCCCCCCACGGGAAACTCCGGAGGATGATCAAGCTCCAAAGCCCTCCTCCCTTGTCCCCGTAGTCAGCCCCTATGTAGCTCGACATCGTTGTACGCCCTGAAATCACATCTATCAGGGTGTAAGCGGATTATATCAGGCTTATCGAGGTGCTGATAAGTACTAAAGATGTCGGCGGCGGTTGTGGGATTCGGCACTGCAAGAGAATTGAATGGTAGAACACGAACGAAGGTTTCGTCCTGCAACGCTCAAAATGTCCCGCAGAGGTAGAAACCATGGATAACCTCAGAATACTTTAAAATGATGAAAAAGACAACAGTCTTTTATAATTCATTTATCCAAACCACGGCAGCGGATTATCTTGCACAAGTTGAAACGTTCCGAAGCCAAATTGCGTCGTTTCTTCGTGAGGCGAAATAAGGATATATGGGAAAACTGTTCAATAGTGACTTATAAGGGAGGAGCGATCTTGTGTTGCAAAACATTAAACCGAATTATCAATTGAGGTACAACTGCTAATGCGGTGCTTGAACTTTCAATGGACAATGAATATGTGCCTGGATAAAGGCACAGGTAGACATTTCAATGAATACTTCGTGTATCAGGTTGATGGAAATGTTTATCTCTTCAAAGCGAAATGCCTTGACTTATGGGTTGTTTCCAGTGCCTTCTTGTCAGCATGCGATTCGAATGAAACCAGGAAAACCGAACTGCAGCATTCCATTATTAAGGAATAATCACGACGAAATGCTGGTAAAGCCTTGTGGCTTTATATAACCATAAGTCTCTTCACGTTGATGACCTCAAAAGTTTACCAGTTATAGAGATAGCTGATGTAATGAGTGTTGCAATGAAATATATTTTTCATTGTTTCATTGAAGGTGCAGTATTCTCCAAAAGAAAGCAGATTGCTATAGTCACGGGTATAATAGGTGAGGAGACAAAAGTAATCTATTAAGTTGTCGCCCTCTCTGCATTCTACCTGCTTTTTTCCAAGTGTTTCGAAAAGATAGTAGGTAGAGCGATGTCTCGATTTGGTAAACAACATAGCATATTACCTCCCAGTCAACATGCTTTCTGGAAAACTGTTTTCACGGAAACCGCGCTTTTGGCCCAAAAGCAGCTTATGGTAGCGTCCTTAGAGCAGAAACTTGTCTCTCCTCGCATATTGATTGATTTTCCAAGAGCGTTTGACCGCAAATATAACAAAATAAAGTCAGCAAGGCTCGAGAATTTCGGTTTTCGAGGAAAGCTCCTTCAAATAATTCAATCTTACTTAATTTCAAGAATACAACAGATAAAAATTATTGATTCAGCACATTCTAGCCACTTCGGGCATTGTGCAAGGTAATATTTCGGGACCACCTTTTTTCCTCACTAGTGCTACTGACATCATCTGCATAAGCCAGTTTCTCACTTTTGGTAGTAATACACATGACATTTCATTACTCTTCAGAGTCGCGCATTTGCCAGATCTTGAGCAGCAAGCCTCTCATTATTTTCACTGTCTTGTAGGGTGGTGTAGATACAATTGTTTAAAAATAATCACTGAAGAAACCAAAACTGTGCTTCTCAGGTTTCGCAACAAGCGGCCTCACGTGCCGCCACTTTAAGGATGGGTACGTCACTGATCCAAACAGTTTCATCAGTCGAGAAGCCTAGGTGTCATCTTCAATGGAAATTTATTATGAAATGATCACGTCGAAATAGTCCTGAATTAACTATCAAAGGTCGCTATCTTGTGTCTACTGAAATACTTCGTGCCGAAGCGTATTAAGGGGACCCTCACCACGCAGAAAACTTCGGCTATACGCTGTGTGTGTCCATACACTCTAGGGGGCGCTCTGCTGCAATTTTTTCCTTTCAAATTGGCTCAACAATAGCTGAGAGAGAATATTTTAGTGAAGCAAACCCAGTATTTTAGTAGGCGAGCTTCACCGCAAACATTGACGCTCGCTCCACTGGCCCGTCTAGCGTCTGCCGGCGTAATTCCTCCCCTGCGTTTTCTGAAGCCGGAGTTCGAGGTTCGCATAATGCATACGTCACAGGCGTCGCCTTCATTCCATTTTTCTCCTTAGCTTTTCCGGCGCGACGCATTTCCGCTGGCGAAATTCATCGGCGAATGCCGGCGTAGGGTGCGAGCGGTTGCGATTGACTTGTTTCGCGCAGCGCGCGATTTTGCGCGCTCTGCACAAGGAGACCTGACTAGCTTTACAGGTCACTGCTACAAGAAATCGGAGGTAAGCATCAGCGTGTCAAATGGTATGATGGCGTGCTGGAACATGGTAGAAAGTGACACAGTGTCAGTGGCTGCGCGCGCGACTGCTCGACGTGGAAACAGAGGAAACGGAAGTACATCATTCTTGCTGTGGTGCAAAGTGAAGCAAAACACGCAGAAATTCGGTTTGTGTGTTTTATTTTTTCTGTAAGCGTTTCTTGTGTATTCAAGTAGCATATTACAGAAGTAACATATGTTGCCTTGAATAATTCTCGAAGTGACGTGTGACCACGAGCGACGTCACTGCACAAACCCATGTACGTGGGCGTACTAGCACGTGTACGTCTCTCTCCGGCATGGAGCGCGGCGGCCACGAGGTGAAGGGCAAACCACGTTGGCTTTGAAATTTCCGATCTCTCTGTGGCACGTAGCGATGTAATACTTTTCAGAGACGATCCTTATCGCACATTGTATGCTCTGAGCTTGTCAGCTCAAACGGGATGACCTAGTGAGGGACCCTTTAAGCAGATCTTGTGTAATACTGACACGTGTACTGTCTTTATCGGGGGACGCGTTTCGTCGCCTAACAAATGTTATCGCACAGCGCGGAACGCGCCTGCATTTGTCCGAAGTTTCTGGAAAGTTATCGATGCTTCTACTCGACTGTCTGTTGTCGCCGGACCTTATGTTATCTGATTGCATCGCGTGCCGCGAATGGTGTAGAACTTTGTGGAAGGCACGCGGATCCCAACGATTACTCTGGAACATTCGATGACTACTGTATAAAAGCCGACGCGCTGGACCCGCTGATCAGATTTTCGACGATCGCCGACCGTGTTCGCCGCTATCGTTGTGCTATAAGTGTAGCCTGTTTTGTGGGCACAGGTTCGCCCAATAAAAGTTAGTTTTGTCATTCGCAGTATTGCTACTGTGTTATTCAACGCCACCACCACGTGAGAATACACACTTTTTGCTGTTGGTAATTATTCCTTTCCAGCTCTGCGTTCCACATATTTTTTTCTAATATCAAGCGCTGGCAATGGCAGGAATCTCTCAAGAGCAGCAATCTCCACATTCAACTCCAGGCTGTCCAGAGGGCCCACGACATTGCGGCGGGGCTTGATCTCCCGGTTCCATCGTGGGCGGAGCCACCGACTTCATCTTTGGGAGCCTTCGGTTTTGGCCCCCCAAGATATCAGTCCTTCAAGACTCAAATAAAGTTCTCGTCATGTCATGTCAAGCGCTGGCATCTCTTTTAACAAGAGCCGTTGGTAACATTGTGAAGGTTGCGCGGATAGAACACCTTGATCCGATCTATAAGCCAATTCGTATGACCCCCTTCCCCAGTTGTATGACACGTTGCTCCTCTGACAGTATAAACCATGTGGTATGAAAAAAATAATTGTTTGACGTTGCAGCTGCCCGCATTTATACGTAAACAGCCTAAGTAAACAACACGAAGAAGTTTGAAATCGTCTGTACCTAAGACCTGTTGAAATAATGGCTGTCAAATGCTCTGAAATACTCTCGTGCATTTATTAAACAGGGAATCCTAAACTATCTATAGCTAAACAATGTAAACTTTTAAAATTCTGTTTGTTTTGTCAAGGTTTTTTTTGCCTGAAAGCGTTTTCACCGCTGTTTTTGTTTCAATGTTCTCGTGCAGTGTTGCCAAGCCTCTGTAGTGTGTGTTGGCCTCGCTTTCATAACAGCTTTCTGCCAGTGCATCCAGCCTTCTTGTGAAGGTAAAACAAGATATTGTATTGCAATAAAGTGAGAACTCTTCCTTCTCCCTTTCTCGCTCAGTGATACATGCTGTCATGACCACGTAAATGACCGCTGTTTAGGGTAGTTATGGAGCTTCTCCATGTCTTCGCCTCACGGCGCACTTTTACACTGCAGGCAGACTGCGGCTGACTAGTCTGCAAAGGAGCTGCCGAAGGGGTTCACCCGCTGACGGGCTGTATTGAAAAGACAGAGGTGTGACACACACGATGGCGCCAGGGCCGGCAACACGTCGAGCACCTCCAGGAGCGGGCCCGGCACACCCAGCAGCAGCTGGACGATCGCAGACACGGACGCCCTCAGTGTCGCGGCCGACCGCCGGAGCGGCCACGCAGCAAGCAACCGGAGTTCAAATGCCGGCGATCCCCGGCTGCCCCGCGGGTCTGGAATACCTCACGCAGATCGACAACCTTATCGTCCGCCAGTCTGTATTTCTCGGCAATAGTACGTGTAGCTCTCCACTGTGGACGATTCGCGGAAGAGACATAGAGTTGACAAAAAAGGGCGCAAAATAACTGCACGTGAGGTAAAGACAGACAACCACCATGGCTAACCACGAAGTGGTCATTGTTTCAACAGCGTATATAGCTATACCACTTCGCTAGAAAAACACGGGAACACAGGAAGGGAGCATGCGTAGAAGGAAAACAGGAATGTAAACAGTGCGATATGAACAATATTTCCTTCGGGAGGAGTGCGATCGCAAGAAAAGTTCACGCACACAAACCGACTCAACGGAATGTTGAAGGCTTCAGAAATTATTCGGTGTGTGCTCGTCATAAGTTTGGCAGCATGACACAATATTAAAGAAGAAAAATGGTTCACAGGCACATTCAACGCATTGCAGCGACAAGTGGCTGTCTTTATCGCCTTATTTGAGTGTTCGCGGATACGGTCTCTCGCGCAACGCCTCACTTGTTTGATATAAAGATGTTCTCATGAAAAACGAATCCGGTAAACGACGTTCCAACGGCATTTAAAAACTGCTGTCTATGCTTTTCACCGCAAATCTTTTTATTGTCGGTCCTAAGATTGGCATTATGTGACGGTCTACCAAGATTGTTTGGGGAAGTGAACAACACTCTAACGCCTCAACTCTTGAATTATAACTCATTTAATCTGATCTCTCGAGTTCATATCTATGCCTTTGTTTTTTATTGACTCCTTTGTTACTTGGACCCCGCGGGGGCGTCTGCGCAAGCAGGCGTTTGGTGTGTTGCGACACCACATACCCGAGCACACGAGGGTTCGACCCTCCCGAGTGTAGCCGTGTGCGGCTTAGCCGTGTCTGGGGAAAACGGGATCCTGGGGGTTGAGCCGAAGCTGGGTGTTTGGACCTTTAAGGCCCCCCGGCGGAGGCAACACACCTCTTCGGCCTTGGCTTCACATAGACGGCACCTCCAGACGGACCCACCTGGAGGAAATCGGCAGTCGCCTTTTCCTGTCTCTCCCTCCCTACAACCTTCGTCTTTCTCTTACTTTCCACCTTTCCTGTCTCATTCTCTATTCTATTTACTTCCTTTCTCCTTGCCGGCAAGGGTTAACCATGTGTGGTTATCCAACCTTGGGTACACCATGTTTGGTTATAGTGGCGGTGTACGACTGGCGTCGTGCAGGCTTGCATGCAAGCTCTGCCGCGTCCCCTCGTTGGGCTCCGTGGTGGGCGGTCGGCGCTGTTGCCGAATTTTTATACATTTTCATGGAAACTTCTTTCCCCAAACTTTATTCCAGTTTTTCGCACACAAAATACAGAATTTTCCCCGCTTTCATGTTATTCATTCTGAAAAGTCAAACAAAGCAGTCCGAAGCATTTCACCATTCCTTGTTTGAAAGTCCCTGACTGATGTTTTTGGCCCAGGTTACAAGGTATCGAGGCTGGCAAGCGGCGACCTCCTCTTGGAGCTCCGCGATGTAAAACAATATGAGAAACTACCGCAACTAGTGTCATTTGGGGAAATCCCCAAAGCAGTAACCCCGCACCGTACAATGAACACCACCCATGGTGTTATGTCAGATGATGATTTGCTTGAGCTGACTGAAGCGGAACTCCTGGAGGGCTTCAGTGAGCAAATTGTGATCAATGTCAAAAGAATTAAGATGAGGCGGCATGGTAAAGAGATTCAGACGAAGCACCTAATAATTACTTTTGGATCAGGTATCTTGCCCGAGTCACTCGAGGCCGGGTACATCAAGCTCCGTGTTAGGCCGTACGTGCCAAATCAATTCCGATGTTTCAAATGCCAGCGCTTCGGTCACAGCTCGCAGAGCTACCCAGGCCGCCAAACATGTGCGAAATACAGTGCCCACGAACACACATCTGAAGCTTGTGAGAATGCTCTCTCCTCTGTAAACTGTGATGGGGAGCACGCCGCGTACTCGCGGTCATGCCCATCCTGGAAAAAAGAAAAGGAATTCGTAACAGTTAAAGTAAAGGAAAATATAAGTTTCAAGGAGGCACGCAGGCGCGTATCGTACCTGCCCAAGAAAACCTTTGCCAGTGCGGCGCGTTAGGGGGCCGCGTCACAACGGCCTCCGGCGGCTGTCCGACCCACAGGCAGTGAGTCGGCAGCTACGCCAACTGCTCCCGTGGCGGTTGCAGCTAGCGCTGCTCCGCCAACCCAGCAGACGGCACCATCAACCCTGAAGGTGGACGCAGCCGAGGCTGCCCCAACCTCCGAGGCCCCTTCCAGCGCTGGCAACGTCCAGCGCAGCCAAATCCCTCAGGGAGCCCCATCGACCTCTGGGCTGGTGGGCGCAGGGGTCTTGCCTTCCGGGGCAGGACTTTCTCGGAAAACCTCTCGCTCGCAAGAGCGCTTGTCCGGCGTCTCACAGGAGGCAATGGGCAATACACCTGTCCTCAAGGCGCACCAAACGCCTAAGGAGCGCCGAGACTCGCTCGAACACTTCAAAAAGGGCAGAACCTCTGTTACAGGGCCTCGAAAGGGCTCTGTAATCCAAGGCATCCTTTCCGTTTCCGTAAACACAGCACCAATTTTCTTTAAATATGGATACACAAATGATCCAATGAAATGTTACAGGTCTTCTCAGGAATCTTGATGATGTGCAAGAACTCATCCATAAACACAATCCAAAAGTGCTGTGTTTAGAGGAAACACACTTAAAACCAAAACAAACAAATTTTCATCGACAGCACGTTACTTTTCGCAAAGATCGGGATGATGCTATCGCATCATCGGGCGGTGTTGCAATTGTAATTCAAAAAAGCATAGCCTGTCAAGGTTTACAGCTACGAACGGCCCTTGAGGCAGTGGCGGTTCGAGTTATTCTGCTAAACAAACTGATCACTATTTGCTCACATTATATAGCGCCGCATTATAAACTAGGCAAAGATGAATTTCAGTCTTTTATAGATGAATTGCCAGAACCCTATGTTGTTCTTGGCGATTTCAATGCACATAACTACTTGTGGGGTGACCCTCGAACAGTTCCTTTTTTCTTCTGGTGCGTGTCTATTCAATAAGAAGGAATACACATAGTACTCTCTTGCAAACAGAAGCTATTCTTCCATAGATCTTAGCATAGTCTCCGCGTCTGTACTGCATGAACTTGAATGGGAAGTTACCGACAACCCTTACGGCAGCGACCACTTCCCTGTACTGCTAAGATCACCGAAAGAAAACGAATATCCACCACACGCTCCTAGGTGGAAGATAGAGACAGCTGATTGGGAGAAATTTCGATCTCTTACTAGTATCTCATGGACTGACCTGTCTTCGTTAGGAATTGATGCTGCAGTCGAGTTCTTTACAGCATTCATAATAGACGTCGCATCTAAATGCATATCAGAAGCAAAAGGCTTGGCCTGCAAACGGCGTGTCCCCTGGTGGAACGACAATTGTAGGATCACTCGTGAAAAACAGAACAAGGTGTGGG
Source organism: Dermacentor albipictus (assembly GCF_038994185.2). Lineage (NCBI taxonomy): Eukaryota > Metazoa > Arthropoda > Arachnida > Ixodida > Ixodidae > Dermacentor > Dermacentor albipictus. The sequence goes on along the minus strand of NC_091828.1, from coordinate 30,719,432 downwards.
GGTTGCTACGCGCTTCTCCCACTGCGGAGAATCTTAGCAACTTTAAAAACGAAAAATCTCAAGGCAGGCGAACCCGTCGACAGGCCGGACGAGAAAGTTGGCAGAAGTTTCTATCGAGTATTAACTCGTTCAGAGATGAGGCCAAAACCTGTAACAGGGTCAATAGTATAAGAGGGCGACAAGCCTATGCACTCCCTTTGGTAAACACAGAAGGCGATACCCTGCAAGATCCGGCGGACTCATTTGGGGAGCACTTTGAGACGGTGTCATGTGCTAACCATTACTCGCATTCCTTTCTGAAATATAAACAAATAGAAGAATGTAAGCCACTCATGAGGAAATGCTAACAGAATGAACCATACAACTGCCCTTTTAGTATTGCCGAGTTGAGAGCTGCCTTGAGCGCATGCAAGAGCTCTGCACCGGGATCTGACAGAATCATGTCTGAAATGGTCCAAAACTTACATAAAAACACCCAAGTTATACTAGTCACAATTTTCAACACAATTTGGGCTGCAGGATACCTCCCTGTTGCATGGAAAGAAGCCATTGTGATCCCGGTTTTGAAACAAGGCAAAGATCCTTCCTCAGTGGCAAGTTGCCGCCCGATAGCCCTGACAAGTTGCCTTTGTAAGGTATTTGAAAAAATGATTATTCGGCGACTCATTCATTTCCTTGAACTAAGCAAAATGCTTGATCCTTATAAGTGTGGGTTCCGAGACGGGCGCTCGACAACTGACCATCTTGTACGAGTAGAAGCAAATATCCGAGACGCATTTGTACACAAACAGTTTTTCTTATCGATATTCCTCGATATGGAGAAGGCGTACGATACGACGTGGCGTTACGGAATCTTAAGAGACTTGTCAGAAATGCGCATCCATGGTAATATTTTAACCAAATAGAAAGCTATCTGTCCAGTCGCACCTTCCGGGTAAAAGTCGGTAATGTACTTTCGCGTCCTTTTACGCAAGAAACGGGTGTACCCCAAGGAGGCGTGCTCAGCTGCACAGTCTTCATCGTGAACATGAGGACGCTTCGCGCTTCATTACTACCGGCAATCTTTTATTCTGTGTACGTGGACGACATACAAATAGCTTTCAAATCCTGTAACCTCGCTGTATGCGCGAGACAGGTACAGCATGGCCTGAACAAAGTGTCAATGTGCGCAGACAGGAATGGATTTAAGATCAATCCTAACAAAAGCTCTTGTGTCCTTTTTACAAGAAACAGAGGAATCATCCCAGACCCTTGCTTAGAACTGGGCGGACAACAAATACTTGTAAACAACGAGCACAAATTTCTAGGTGTTATACTTGACTACAGACTCACTTTCGTCCCCTACATTAAATATCTTAAAGAAATATGTCTGAAAACAATGAACATAAGGAAACTTCTATCCCAGACTACATCGGGTAGTGACAGGAAGTGTCTAATGAATCTTTATAAAAGCCTCATTTGATCGCGACTAGACTATAGTGCCGTGATTTATCACTCTGCCGCCCCGAGCGCACTAAAGATGCTAGACCCAGTGCGCCATCTAGGAATCCGACTGGCCACTGGCGCTTTCAGAACAAGTCCCATACAAAGCTTATACGCAGAATCAAATGAGTGGTCACTTTATCTGCAGAGAACATACATCAGCCAAGCATATTTTCTGAAAGTCCACTCAAATCTTCAACATCCGTGTTTTTGTACCGTTAATGACATGACCTATGCTACACTTTTTTGCAATCGTCCCTCCGTAAGACAGCCTTTCTCGCTGCGTTTGAGGGAGCTTAGTGATGAAATGCATGTCCCACTCCTCGAGCTCCGCCTAATGCCTCCAGCTAAGCTGCTACCTCCTTGGGAGTGGCAGATAGTAAAATGCAATATATATCTTTCATGCAGATTACAAAACATGCTCCAGAGATTGAAATCCAGATGCATTTCCGGGAACTGCAATACAAACACGCCTGCACGGAGTTTTACACAGACGCGTCGAAGTCACACGAGGGGGTTGTCATATGCAGCCGTCGGTCCATTCTTCTCGGAATCCAATTTACTGCATCCGGAAACTAGTATCTTCACGGCTGAGGCCTACGCAATATTGTCGACCGTGAAGCATATAAGGGAAGCAAAACTCAAAAAATCAGTTATATATACGGACTCCCTTAGTGTTGTGAAGTCTTTGATGTCGTCCTGTAAGCACGAAAATCCTATAGTAACTGAACTCTATTCTGTCGTATGTAAAGCATATGTATCTAACCAGCATGTGATTATATGCTGGGTGCCTGGCCATAGCGGCATCCAGAGTAACGTTCTAGCGGACCAGATGGCCACATCAATTGCATCACACACTGTTCTACCGCTGCAGTCCCTGTCACAGACCTGAAACCTTTCTTAAGAAGGAAACTGCGAAACTACTGACAACGCTTGTGGGACCTGGAAACAAATAATAAGCTGCATGTAATAAAGCCACAATTAGGGTTCTTGCCTCCTGTAACAAAATCACGCCGGACAGATGTCCTATTCTGTCGTCTAAGAATAGAACACACTTTTTGCACGCATAACTTTTTACTCACTGGAAATGAGCCTCCAACCTGTGGTAGATGCGGGGAGAGGCTGACCGTCCTCCACGTCCTCCTGGAGTGTCGGGAAGCCGAATATCACAGAAACATTTTCCCTTAGCATACCAGCAGCACATCCCCCTTCATCCTGTTATGTTACTCGGTGCAGAACCGCTCTTTGATACCAGCGCATTCCTATGTTTCCTGAAAGATGTTGTATTACATGTAATTAGTCCATACGTTCGTAGCGCCTCCTCTCTATAGAGGATAGCGCTGTTATAGTTGTTTCGCATAGCGCATGCCCTCGTCCCTTGGGTTCAAGGGCTCTGGCGAGGCAGTAGTGCACTTAGAAAATGTTAGCATCTCAAATATTTTGTACATTGCATCATTTTTCGTAATGCATTCTAGTGCTCATAGTATTCGTCATTAGGTATCGCCATAATTTTATAGCACGTAGATTTTACGCACTTTACTTCGACTATTTTTAGGCCACTTTACAGCCGTCACATCTTCTATAATACATTAAAATAACCACTTGACATGGCGCTCTTTGGAAAAACATGAGTTGAAACTTCTGAAATCAGCCTGGTTGGCGATTACAGCTGTGAATTTTTGACGTTTTACTACGGTGGAAGCATATACCTCGCGGTCGTTTCCTTGCTTCCGTTTGGTACTACGGTCGCTTTTCAAAAAGTGCTTTAGGAAAACGGAAAACTTGGTGAAATTGTATACCAAGGCTTGGAGGACCTTTTGGCTTCACCTTTAAGATTGGAAAGCGATAGCACTCACAGATACATGGCTGCTTCTCACGCTTCCCGGCAAGGGCAACTTATGCAACCGCCATGTTTACCGGGAAACGCTGTCGGCGAACGCTCTGCACGAAGGCGAGCTTTCTGGTAGAAGAGCGACTTTTTGGCGTACACAGATCGCGGAGAAATCGAACAGCCACGCCAAGAGACTGAAACAATTTCATTGTTTCATACTTTCGATATTAGGTCTTAGAAGTTTTCACATAAAAGGCATGCGTTGTCGGTGTTTTGTTCCATTACATTTCTTTGTAGGATTCCCTTCTCAATATTCCGGATAATAACTTTGTCTAGAGCTTAAGACAATGTATGAGGAACTTTAGTCATAGAATAGAATGACAATATAACCAGCATATAGCGCATGTCATAAGGGAAGTATACGTAACAATGTTTACCATGATTTTTCTCTAAGGACAACTGCAACTACGCCGACACCGGATTTCCAGAGAGACGAGGCGCTTAACGCTATCCAAAATTGTTTTTCCTTATTTTTTTGCTGTAACTGTACGCGAAATCATGGCCTCCTACTATTGCTTCTTGGCTTCTTTAAATGCAAAAATGTTTCTAATTCCTAAACTACACAAAATACATTTATGCCCAGCGTTGGCACGGCTCCCGAAGGCTACTAATCGCTTCACCGGCGCGTCCGCTAGGTTACGATCACATGACAGTGATTAGAAAGTTGGCGGTTCGGATGCAAAGAGAAGTTGGTCGCGCGGTACATACCAACTCCAGTGACCTTGCGCTAGTTTTGTGCACGAAGCCGGTAACTTGCTAATCCGTAGGTAGAAATAACTCTAAGGGTACTCCAGAACTCTAATACACATCGCTAATACGCTAACCAATGAGATATCGCCCAATCTTCGCACTTGGGAACCTGTTACAGTTTGCGAGACTACTTTGGCAATGGTAGCGACTGTGGGCCTGTTTTACAGGGCACAAGAGGCAACGCTCATATCGTAACCATGTTGTTTGCAGCATAGAGCACGTGTTGTTCTTGAGGAGTTCACCGTGTGAACGGTGAGAGCTTGCTCTTATCGCGCAAATCAAAGAACGGAAGCATTGGCTCAAATTTGCTGATTAGACTTGTTGCGCCCAAAGGGTTTCAGACACAAGATGAAATTCACCAGTGCAAACACCAGGTATCGCAAGTAATTATTGTAGCGATGCAGCGCGCGCTTACTAGACATGAGGCAAAGGAAGACAGGCATCTGGGCTTCGCACGAGCTGGTTTTCATCTTTGTTTCTGGCTGCACTGCTCTAGTAAATATGTAGTAATTGCTTCCTTTGTCTGTGTCAGTCCATACATATATTTCGGTGGAGGTTTGCGATTTCTGTTATCTCCACGGAGCTCCGCAACGGTCGCTACATCGAGCGCGTTGTCATGCCTCCCGCAGATGAGACTCCGTCAGCATCGGCTACGACTGGTTACATTTATCCAGTCGTGACGCTTTCCCACGCTCGTGACGAAGGTCTCTCTTCCGGCTTTGACATCGAAGAGTGGATAACGCTTTAAGAACGCGCTAGCACTAATAACAGATGGGATCCAAACATCATGCTCACTAACGTCATTTTTTACGCGTGTGATACGGAGCACACGAAAACAAATGAACATGCTTGGACATTTCCAAATTTAACTCAGCGAAATGTTAACTTACCCATTTGGTCGCGCAGTCAATGCGAAAGCGTCTCTTGTGACGCGTCTTCACAGCACCACAGAGCCGTATTTCTTGTAGATTTCTTGAACTTATTGATTGGCCGAATCTGTCATCATCTTGCCGCTCCTATGCTGAATTTATTAGCTTAACACTAGATTACAGCCTAACCCAAAAAGTCGATCAACACACCCGTGGCACCAATATCCTGGATTTAGTATTCACTACCGCACCTGATACCACCGGACCTATTGCTTGCATTTATGGCATGAGCGATCACAAAATTCTTCAATTCGACATTATTATTCCAAAAACTTTCTATGGGGCTCCGACTAAAAGTGTTAGAGATTATAATAGAGCCGATTATAAAAATAATATTGCTGAATTGGCTTTCCTTCTTAGTGAAGAGTTTCTGCCTTGCTTCAATTCAAGATCGGTAAACGACAGCTGGGAACTTTTTAAGCAAACTTAACAGCTCTGGTAGGAAATTCCGTGCCAAAAATCGTTATAGCAAATGACAGATCTAATCCTTGGTTTACTAAGCACCTTCGAACATTAAGAAACAAGAATAAGCGTCTTTATCGGGCGGCCAGAAGGGACAATCAAGCCTAATCTTGGACAGCATACAGAGATTTTCTAAAATTTTACTGCAAAGAGCTACACGCAGCCAAAGACAAATATTTATCGCGTGATCTGCCATCTGTTTTAATCAATAACCCCAGAAAATTCTGGCAAGTCATATCACCAGGTAACGCTGTCCGCAATATTGTGCTACATGATGACGGCGAAAGCCCTTTGTGTGACGCTGATTGTCCAGTAGCGTTTACCAATTTTTGCACATCTGTTTTTACACAAGAAGACTGTTCCACTTTTCCCATAGTTCCCGACTTTGAATATCCTTTTATGGAACTAATAGATATTACAGCAGATGGCATTTCGTCTTTAACAAAGAATATGAAATTATCCTCATCTTCCGGTATAGACCATATCAACTAAAAATACTAAAAAATACCCTTACAAGTTCAAGCCAAATTTTGTGTCATATCTTTAGGAAATCGTTATTATCTGGCAAACTACCCCTGAACTGCAAAATTGCAAATGTTATCCCTGTATTCAAAGGAGATAACAAGTACTCTTAACGAAATTACCGTCCCATCTCATTAACATGCATCTGCTGTAAACTACTGGAAGATATCATAGCATCGCATATCTACCACCGTTTGGAATTAAATGACTTTTTATTTCAAGCAGCCTGGATTCAGAAAAGGCCTATCTTGTGAAACTGAGTTGCGCGAATTTACAACAGAAATACATTCCAGCATGAATAAGAAACAACAGACTGACTGTGTGTTCTTAGGTTTTTGGAAAGGATTCGATCGTGTCGCTCATTGTAGCCTCATTTCAAAAATATCTGTGCTTGGACTGGATTCATTAACTTTATTTTGGCTCCGAAACTTTCTCTACTTGCGGCAACAGGTCACTGTTGCTAATAATCCCTCATCGCTTATTTCTGACGTTAATTCTGGCGTACCGCAAAGCAGTGTCCTTTGTCTTCTTGTTTTCTTAATTTTCTATAGTGACCTTCCATAAAACATATAATCGCGCATAAGGCTTTTCGCAGACGATTGCATCTTATACTGTACGATGAAAACATCTGATAACAATTTAGTATTACGGAACGACCTTAACCTTGTCAATTCCTGCTGCAGTACATGGCAGATGACCCTGAACTCAGACAAATGCAAAGTCCTTCTCGCGAAAATAACCAAACTCTCGCTTTTCTTACGCCCTAAATAAGAATGTCGTACCTCCGACATTGTCCTACAAGTGCCTTGGCATTGAACTTACAACTCACCTTTCCTGGAGTACTCTCATAACACCTACCTGCGCAGGAGCTTCAAAAACTCTGGGTTATCTTCGACGGAACTTGCGTAAATCTGCTGCTACCGTTCCTAAATTAGCATATGAGACTTTCGTTCGCCCACTGTTAGAATTTGCATCATCAGCATGGTCACCACATCAAAATTATTTAGTTGGTATGCTAGAATCAATTCAAAACAGAGCATCGCGCTTTTTCACAAGCGACTAAGACAGAACTTGCAGCGTAACCAAGATTAAAGCAGATAACTCGCTCCAGACACTTGAAACTCGTCGCAGGATAAGGTTTCTTTGCATTTTCCATAGATACGTTCATGGTAATCGACCTCATGTGTTGCCGCTTGAAGTACCAGCGCGCGCGTCATGTGGCCTTAACAATAGCCACTGTTTCAAGCGGAAATTAGGCAATAGACTGTCATTTAAAGGGATACTAAAGTGAAACAATAAATCAGTTTAGACTAATGAAGCATTGTTTCAGAATCCTGCAGGGAGTCATTTCAATAAAATAGTTTGATTATTAGATGAGAAAAGGAAGATTCAAGTATCAGTATTTGAATTTCGCGCAAAACCCTGCGCCGCCACGTCAGCGTGACGTCAGGGATTCCAAAGTATGTTTTCGCATTTGGGCCGCGTTAGTTGAGTAAAAATTCCCGAAACTTGCCATGTTTATTAGTTCGTTCCATTAGAACACAATGTAGTCAATCTGTACCGCTATATATAATTGGTAGGCCCTAGAAAATGCCATCAAATTCCAAGACCTACGAGCCCCTAGGTGCGGGAACTTAAGTAGGAGTCGCCAACCGTATTTCATTCTTGCGCATTTTCTGGCTTACCAAACGTCTTATCGTTGTAAGAGTGCTGTTTTTGGTGTTGTAGAACGGTAATTTACTAATAAAGAAGAAATCATTTTTCCTTTTAGTGTCCCTTTAACGCATAAGCAGTGCCACGTGCTATAACCGTACGGAAGAGCCTTCCTGATTACATTGCGTGCTTAACAAATCGTGATACATTTCGGCAAGAATTCCAAAGTTTCCTCTAGAAACATTGTATAAGGATGTTATTGAACTGCTTTCCTTCCCTGTTTGTCACACTTGTATCTTTGTATTTTTTGTGTGTATGAGTATATTACTAGGTTTACGCTGTCTAAAGCTTAGCCTAGACAAACGTTTTTTTTTAACTTACTTATCTTGCGACTACCTGTATTGATATTTATATTGTTTACTCTTGTTGAAACACTTACTTTCTGTCCCCCCTTACCCAATGCCCTTAAACGGGCCTGTAAGGTATTTTAAATAAACATATAGGACATCTGAGCTTTTTACCCCAAAGTTAACGACAAGACGTCTGGAACAAAGTGGCGCACATATTGAAGGGTATCGCAGACGACATGTCCAACTTACAGTTTCCCGGCAAAGTTTCTACTATTTACACCATCATCAAGGAAAGTCGGCGAATCGAACAAGCTATGAGCCGACATATCACTCCACACATCGTGCGCCTGGCAAATAAAGCTGTCTCGTCGACTGGTGAAGAGCGTCCCTTCCAACCAGTCGCACGTGACAACGCAGCTCGCGTCGTTCGCCGCGGTATTTAGGCCTCCTCTTGGGCGGCCTATCCGACAAGAATTTAAAAACATGAGTATTATCTCCGCGTGTTCATCGACCTACGTACCCTGCATGCAGCACTTCACTCATGGCCCTCCTTGTCGCCGACACACTTTTACCACTAAATTCCGCAATTCGTCTGAATGGCGCATCTATGACAACAGGCAGATGTGCTTCCACCGCTGCCGCATTGGCCAGATCGCTCGTCAATGCTGCCAACATTTTCTAACCACATGTCCGACATAGAACAGTTCCAATTTCTATAACTATGCACCTGATGCTCCCGATGCTTCCTGCAAGAATCGTACTGCTTCTCACGCCTCTCCTCCGTATGATCACTGTGGTCGATGGGCGTCATCCCGACGTGGTCAGTCTCCTTCGACCCAGCCCCTTTGATTCTTTGTCGCCATCCATTTGTCCCCGCATCCGCCCAGAAAACTAGCAAATGCAGCTTCAAGAATAGAAGATGCGATGCAATCTACTTCTTACTTTGTACATGAACCAGAACCTTCTTGAAGTCGATGTCGAAGACACTGTTGACAATGCGCTAATCTACAAATATGCCCACCTCTCCAACATGAGTGCCGCCTCCGGACAACGAATTAAAAATCCTTACTTCTGCAACAACACGCGTCGTCCACGTTGCTGATGGCAGTATTGTTCCTGTCGTCGGTATGCGTACAGACCACGTACGCATCACCAGCCGCCACACTGCTGTCCTTTTTACCACGATATTCCATTGCCCGCACGACCTCATTCTCTGTCTTGCTTTCCTTTCTGCGTATTCGGCTTTTACTGACTGCTCCCTGCGCCTAGAACTATTCTTTCAGATACTTGTGGTGCAACGCCCATCCGCTTAAGCCCCACTAGCTTTGTTCGACGGCCGCCCAAGTAATTATCATACATCAAAGTGCCGATTTCTCCGTGTGTTCCTGATGTGGAGTATTTTCATCTGCCAGACATTCCACTGAACTACGTGGTCACCCTACCTCAGACAGCTTTGACTATCACGGCCAACGGCGTTTGCATTCCTGTCGTAAAATTTGGTCTAACAAGTCAAATGTGGCACACGGAATTTGCTTCGGCTAAATTTATCCCTGAGATTACCATCACGTGGTGCCTTTCTCAGCCTTCATTTCGCCTGACTCTGCCAGGTCTCTCAAGTCTGCCTCTTATACTGATACCAAGATAGAGAAAATGCTTATGATGGGCATTTTGCTGGCACAAGCTGAATACCTTTGGGGTGTTTCGTTTTCCTACCTACAGGAATGTTTTCGCCTTTGACAATTGTCCTTTACGCCAGCTGCTTGCCGTCAAGCTTCGTTGTTATACTGGCGATGCTGCTCAAAGTCATGGCATATCAGTATCTGTCGGAACGCCGGTAATCGAAACTGAGGTTACCAAAATGCTTGGAACGAACATCATTGAATCATCTAGAGCCCATGTGCGTCGGGACATGGCAATTCTGAGTGGCTTACCGCCCTCTGAACAAAGCCACCAAGAAAGGAGTCTACCCGCTGCCATGAATCAACGACGCCCTTGACTGTAGCTACGGTGCCAGCTACTTCTCTATGGCCCTTCAATCGGTATAGCGGCGCATCGGCGTCGACGATATGGATGGAGTAAATACCCATTTATAGCACATGATGCACCTTTGCTGATCAATTTATGCTCTTTAGATTAGGTAATGCTATGACAGACTCCTTGTTTCAGCGTTTGGACGACGTAATTGGGTTTTCACCTACAATATACACTCACATTGAGCGTCTCTCATCCATACTTGGCGTTTTTCTTTAGGGGAGGATGCAACACACCTCATCGAAATGCCGTTTTGGCAGCAGCCGAAATGCGGTTTTCGGCTATCTTGTCGGTGCTTCTTGAGTACAACCTGACTCAGACAAAATTCATGCCCTCCAAAACATTCCGGTAACGAATCACTCCCGATCATCACCCCCTTCGATCCTAAAGCCCCAACCTAATTGCTACGGACGCCAGTGGTCATTGTGTACGCCCTCTCCTAGCCCAGCGACAGCACGGCCACAATCGCACGATCGCTTAGGCCAGCCGTCTCATCTCACCAGCAAAGCACAACTATTGTATTACTGAACGGGACTACCTTGCTGCTGTTGGGGCAGTTGCCGAGTTCTGTTCTTACCTCTACAGCCACCCCTTTTCCGTAGTAACTAACAGTCATGCTCTCGGCTCGTTTTCCTCCCTCAAGGATAACACGGCTCGCCTTGGTCGCTGGCCTTGGGAGCTCCAAGAGTTTACATGCTCTGTGATTCACAAGTCCCAGCGCCTGCACCGAGACGCGGATATATTGTTTGTTAAGTCATCGACGGGTCTGCCATTCCTGGCATCAAGAATCCCGTTTATAGTTTTTTCTTGTGTCACAGCTCCTCCGATCCTTATAAGCAACGTCGCGATGCCTCACTCAAAGCGCTGAGCCAATGTTTTGTATACGTGCCCGACGACGCTTCCTTACGCCTCTACGCTCTCCGGGATAGCACTGTGTACCGTCGTAATGTTCATCCCGTAGGTCCCAATATCTTCCTCTTCATCCCAAGGCACCTCTGTACGACCGTTCTTAAGCAACGTTATGACGCGCCCACCGCTGCACATCTCGGAGTGTCTCAAACTTAGGACAGAGCACGTCACCGCTTTTTCTGACCCCGTCTTGAACTTTTCTGTGCGACGATATTTCGCAGCATGTGAGCCATGTCAACGCCACATGAAGGCATCCTGCTTCCCGCTACACTGTAAAAAAATCCAGGCTTATATAAGCGTTCGTTCGCAGTTTTTTTACACGCCGAATCTAAGCATTATATTTTTCCACGCTTGCCAAAAATGCCTGCGTCACACTTAGTAGGCGTGAAAAGGACTCCTGTTCCCACGGTTATTAGGGCGTGAAGAACCTCCACGCTGAGAGAGGCTGCCCTAGGGGCAGATGGGATGGGGTGATGAGCATGCTGCATGCACCATCGCCCGTTCTCTGTATGTGTTGATGCTACCAAGACACACCGGCCTATGTCGGTTTGGGCGCTTCGGCTGTTTATATGAAGGGAGCTTTGCTCACCAAGCTCTCCGCAATCATCTTTCACTTCTGCTTTGCCGTTGCAGACTGTGGCGCACCAAGACGCTATCACAGTGGCAGCATGCCGGCGAAGTAGAAACTGAGTGTGCTGCTGTGAGATTGCGCAAGAAACCTCCGCCGGTGACACAGAAACTAATCCCCTAAGAAGGGGCGTCGCTAAGCCCTGGCACATCTCAACAACACCAAGGAATGTAAAACGTAAATAATCCACTTGGTATGCCCTTGCACATAAAGACGAATGCCCTCTCAACCGTGCTTGTGGCACCCGCGTTAAAACATAGCAAGCCTTGTGCAGGATAGGGACGTCAGGACAGAATTTACCGCATTAAAATCATCATTCTATTGCACTCTTTCTGCAACTGTTGGTCCAAAATACCTAATAAAATTATTTTTCAATGGTCGCATTTTCGAACAAAGGCGAATTTTCTGGACAGCGAAAAAAATACCACGCACATATTTCTCCCTGGTCAAATGTTTTATTCATAATATTGATTCCCAAAAATGTGACACAATGAAACGCTGATGTTTGAAAACAAATCTTACAGACTTAAAGCATTTTCAGATCCCTAAGAAAGCTTAAGCCTTTATATGAGCTCAGTTAAATGAGCAACGCAGTGAACAAATCCTTTAATCTTGTTTGCGCCCGTGCTATTTCTTTGCTTGTTCTTAGCTTTATAGTTGTTTGCACAAAAACTGGCCATCTTCTGCCGGATATGTTATCTAATACGTACAATAAAGGCATGGGCACTATCACTAGTGCCTTTTCTAAGGACATGTCATCACTGATATGAATGCTTTCCTGCTCCCAGCCGCAGATACGAACCCTTGCTTACCACAGACACTGCCAGGTGTTATAAGCTCACTTAGCGCTATCTGAAAAAAATATGTCTTAATACCCAAAGTGTAATACTTTAGAGATGAAAATATGTTTCTTTTAGACAAAATGTGGTAACGAAGACCGCTTGCTTTCTCACTGCTTTAACGTTGATTGAACTACATCTGAGATTTTTCCTACTGACTGCTCCTAAAATGCTGCAGTTTGGAAGTTTTTTGAAGTAGGCAATATGAAAATAGGCGTAGGCGTAGGCGTAGTCCTACATAAAGAAAGCAACAAAATCCCAATAAAGAAAGGCGTCAGGCAGGGAGATACGATCTCTCCGATGCTATTCACAGCGTGTTTACAGGAAGTATTCAGAGACCTGGATTGGGAAGAATTGGGGACATGAGTTAATGGAGAATACCTTAGCAACTTACGATTCGCTGATATTGCCTTGCTTAGTAACTCAGGGGACCAACTGCAATGCATGCTCACTGACCTGGAGAGGCAAAGCCGAAGGGTGAGTCTAAAGATTAATCTGCAGGAAACTAAAGAAATGTTTAACAGTCTCGGAAGGGAACAGCAGTTTACAATAGGTAGTGGGGCACTGGAAGTGGTAAGGGAATACATCAACTTAGGACAGGTAGTGACTGCGGATCCGGATCATGAGTCTGAAATAATCAGAAGAATAAGAATCGGCTGGGATGCATTTGGCAGGAATTCTCAGATCATGAACAGCAGGTTGCCATTATCCCTCAAAAGAAAAGTTTATAACAGCTGTGTCTTACCAGTACTCACGTATGGGGCAGAAACCTTGAGGCTTACGAAAAGGGTTCTACGTAAATAGTGGACGACGCAACGAGCTATGGAAAGAAGAATGATAGGTGTAACGTTAAGGGATAAGAAAAGAGCAGATTGGGTGAGGGAACAAACGCGAGTTAATGATATCTTAGTTGAAATCAAGAAAAAGAAATGGACATGGGCAGGACGCGTAATGAGGAGGGAAGATAACCGATGGTCATTAAGAGTTACGGAATGGATTCCAAGGGAAGGAAAGCGTAGCGGAGGGTGGAAGAAAGTTAGGAGGGCGGATGAGATTAAGAAGTTTGCAGGGACAACATGGCCACAATTAGCACGACTGGGGTAGCTGGAGAAGTATGGGAGAGGCCTTTGCCCTGCAGTGGGCATAACCAGGCTGATGATGATGATGATGATGATATGAAAAAGAGATTGAACTCACCGCAGTAATGACGGCATGCATTGCAAGCCTGGGTCCCCTGCACGCTTCTAAAGTGATGTATGAACGCTCAGACAATTTTAGTACTTTTTACATGATCAGAAGGAACTATTTCAGTTTTTGTTCATTTTTATCTATCCTAATTCCGAACTTGAATTCGCTTTCAAATGTAACCTGAAAAAAAGTGAACAAAGTGCAAAACGCATTTAACTGAGACATATAACAGTAAATATATTTATTCCATCATGCTCTCCCTAAAAATAAAGTTATAAAATTCGAGCGCAACTGGCAACGCATTAGATGAAACGTTTTAATACCTAATCAAAAATTTGCTAGAAAAGCGCAGTGATGCCTAATTCCCAGCCCAATGGAGATGGAAATTTTGACAGGACTGACATTCTACGTGAACTTATCAAATATCAACTCTCACTGCGGGCATAAATATGTTTGCAGCTGGAAATCAAGCGCTGCACGGGGCAGAATATCTTCATGTTCGTTGAATACACTGACACTTCCTATATTTAAAGCCGAAAGTGTAAAATATTAGGAGCTACACCAGATATATATCCTAATTCAGAGTGAAATGTAGGTTGAAAATTAAGTAGCACATGAAGTCACAACCTCACTTGCGGCGCTTCTGAGATGCAGGTTACTGTCAGTCGACAAATAGCTGACAAAATTACAAATTTTCACTTCATAGGGAGCCGTGTACTATGAGCAGCATACGTGGCAACTATGCGACGTACAAGGCATACCACATTGATGCGCCACCGGCAGAGTTCTAATTCATGAGAAGAAGCACGGTGCAAAACGCACAGTGACAACTCCCAGCTAACCACCCTTGGCCAAGGAGAAATGGCAGCGGGCACAAAGAGAACCATGAGCTAGCGAATATAAAATAGAAACACAAGAAATTCTGCGAGTTTGGTACTTGATCACACAAAACTGAACAATTTAGAGGCATTCTACAGTCCTGAGCTCAAACTTTTTAAAAAAGCATGAGGCTGACTACTCCCTATTTAGATCAAGGCTACTGCTCACGTAAAAGGTTCCCGCTTTCCAATAAAGTCACCATTACGTCAAGTTTTGCACATCATATAAGCACACAGCTTAAATCAGATGAAAAATGGGCAGTTAGCCGCCATTGAATAAAAGCGAATATATACTAATGTTCTTTCCTATATGTTTCAATCATCCACGAATGGCAGGTCAGGGACCGCAACACATCCATTATCTATATAGAAATGCTGTTCTGGACTCATCAGATGACGGTAGATTCTCTCTCGTAAAGTCCCATATACATGGCGCAGTGCACAATGTATGCGTGCACCACCCGCGCTGTACATTATGAATGTCTGTAGAAGTGAACATGGCGATGCACACCAACTCTGACAATTAGACCGCAGGCTCTGTGCTGCAATAACGAACGTCGTATGTGGAAGTCCGCTTGAAAATCCACACCAAAAATGGCCGAGCGCAGCCTTCAAAACACCACGGGTTCCTTGAAACTCCCCCCAAAAATTTCGTATTCCCCGCAGGGCAGTGAGAAGGCGCAGAGTGTTTTTATTGCACGCTCGACGAAGGCCACGTGACATATCACGGTTCCCCTATTCCAATTTTTATAGCGTGATGAAAAGCTCCCGCGCGAGCGCTGTGATTTGCGTTTGTCACGCGTGTGCGGCTCGCTCACGCTCACACAAGACGGAACCATAGCACGCAGTATTGTCCTCACTCTTACATGAAGGAATGCCACGCATATTTTTGGTCACGTGGTGCTTGAAACGTCATCCATGCCTCATTTAGATGCGCGTACCGCTTAAACTTGTAGCTTAGCGTGAGAATAAGCATGGATTTTTTAATAGTGTAGGTGCGTGCAGCCACTTTAAATCCCGGTAGAGCCATTTGATCGTATTGGCTTGGACCTCCTTGGATCTTTTCTGGCATGGGCGTCGGAAAACCCGCTGCTTGCTGTCGCTTTTGGCTACGCGACCAGATACGCCAGTATATGCGCTCTCACAAGTGGCTGCGTGACAGATGTAGATTTCCTACAACACAACGTCACTTTGATGCATGGAGCGCCACGTCAATGCTCAGAGACCAAGGTCATACCGTCTTATCCAAGGTCATTGAAGATATCAAGCACGTCTGCTTTCATCAGCTCATCATCATCAGCATCAGCTTACCACGTCCCACCATCGAGAAACCAACGGCCTGACCAAGCGATTGAACCGGAGCTTCACGTTTATGCTTAAATATAGGTTTCTGCGATCACCGGAATTGGGACTTCGCTTTACCTTAAATATTTTTCTTTATCATTTTTGTCGTTGAGACAACGCCAGCTATTCCGCGTTTTGTCTCTTATATGGCCATGAACCCCCAACAGAAGTAGACACCTTGCTGTTATCAATTACGACCTCTACAAGTGGTGGCATCACTCGCACTGACCGCGCTCGAAAACTGGAAGCATTGCTACAAAATCTGTCATCGTGACGTGCAGATTTAGTCGGGTGCCCTAGCGCTGCTTTGGTCACTTTCATCTCGAACAGCTCTTTGCAAAAAACACCTGCCTTGTTACAAAGGTCCATATCGCATGGTTTGCCAAGTCACTGATGTTAGCTACGAAGTCGTTCCGACCAGCCTCACAACATCCTCTGCATCGGCCACCAGTGATATAGTCCACATTGCGAGACGCAAGCACTTATGCTCTCTCGTAGCCCCAGTTATATATTGGGACCATGACGGCACTTTTGCCGCCGTTGATTGGGATGTGATACGACAGGCGCGAGAGCAAGCGGGTATAGTCGATAGTCTGATTGACATTAGGAGAAACGAATAAACTTGGGCTGGCCATGTAATGCGTCGTTTGGATCACCGGTGGACCAGTAGACTTACCGAACGGGTGCAAGGAGGAGGGAAGCATCATCGAGGATTGCAGAAAACTAGGTGGCGTAAGGCAATTAACAAGTTTGCAGGGGCAGGTTGGGATCATTTGGGGCAGGACAGGAGTAATTAGATATCGCTGGGAGATGCCTTCGTCCTGCGGTATACATAAAGATTGTACGATGTTGATGATGACAACAGGCGCTTAAGACACATGGCGCAAGCGAACACGAAGAGCGACACCTGAGCTTGGCATGAGCTCGTGTACATACATCTTGTCTCTGGCTGCGCTTCTCTAGTAAGTAAATAAGAATTAGTTCCTTCGTGTCTCTCCACACGTAACAGAATAATGAATTGCCACTGGCTCCACGACTCTTTGGGCCTTTACATTCTATCTTTTTATTCTTCGACGCCGCCTTGTTGGGCTATTAAACGAACAATTTCCCATTTTCTGCAAATTGACGTCAAATAACATGGCCGGGGAGCATAGAACGCATCCGTAAAACAATTTCCAGCTATACAAATGGACTACATAGTAAGGCGAATTCGGTTGTGGCCGACAAAACGTGGCAACGCTAACATCCCAACACAGCAGCACTCAAAACGCTTCCGTGAGATACCGTATACTGTCGCCGAAACGAAAGTTGGGTGTGTTAATTAGGGATCGAAATGTGGCCGGCGCCTGGTTTGTTACCCGTGGCCTTCTTTATTATCAGTATGTCTTTTCGCACAGCCCACAGCTCGAGTGCACATTGTCACGCCGTATACCCCTGGACAACTTTCTGTGGCAATGAAGGGAAAGCTATGAGGGCTGAGCTTCTGCAGATGTGTAAATGCGTGAAGTAGTCAGTCAGGACCTTACTAGTGACAGATGCTACGTGGGTGGGTTTCGCGTTTGCCAACACCACCTAAACAAAAAGCTTCAAAATAGGGAAACTTCAATACTGCGTCGTGTCTTTTCTCTTAATTAGGCTTTTCAAATGAGTGGCTCTTCTGTTCTTTTCGCCAAGTTAAACTAACGTGGATGAAAATGTGGGGCTGTTTTCTCAAGTGCTCTCGCTCATTCGCGCTTGTCCTCCGCAGCCTTCCTTTCATGGCAACAGGA
Source organism: Dermacentor albipictus (assembly GCF_038994185.2). Lineage (NCBI taxonomy): Eukaryota > Metazoa > Arthropoda > Arachnida > Ixodida > Ixodidae > Dermacentor > Dermacentor albipictus. The sequence continues at coordinate 30,701,807 of NC_091828.1, read as the reverse complement.
AGTTCTCAAGAAAGGTCCATTGTCAATACTGAGTTCCGAATTTAACTCGAACCAGAGCTCCGCAAAATATGTTACTGTCAGCACGTTGATAGCAGCTAGCAAACTCCTCGATGTTTGAAAATTTAATCTCCGAAATCAGAAGCGTCGGCTATTCATATATGGCGCAATGAACCTTAGAGCGCAATCAGTTGTGCTCAAACAAGATTTAGAATACACCTTCATTTGGGTCGCGCATGTAATCTGATCACAGAAGAAAGGTGCAGCTAGAACATAGGCAAGACAGATAACCAGCGAAACTTCCTATATGTAATGGAGCGCCTCCCGCTGAGCAAGAAATTTGACATTTCCTTTAGGAGATAGACCCTTTTACCAGGAATCATGGGCAGGTCACGTCTCTTTCTTCTCTTCCTTTGAGTTTTTCCCCTCGCACCTTGAAATAATGGATGACTACACTAATGGCCTTTTAGAGAGAGATGCCTCAACGAATGTTCGCAGAGTCGTAGACTACACACTTGCGATCATATGTTCAACTCGCGCAGTGCTCCTTCCGAACATGCTGAATACCGAGTACCTGGTGACGAACACCATGGACCAGTTTGTCTTCAAGGTGACCGAGGACTTCGACTACTTGTGGCAGGGCCTGGGCCCCAGGCGGCCCTTCAAGATGGCGCTGCACGACTCCCGCAATGCCGAAGTGTTGCGGCTTGACCGGCCACTTCGCTGTGATTCGTGTCTCTGTTTTTGCTGCCTGCAGGCACGTATATATCGCCAACGTAGCATAAGGCTATAGTTCGGCAGTAGAAAGTGTGCATACTCCGTTCAGAAATGAGGAAACATTGGGCATTTCCGTCACGTCCCCACAATGCTTTCTGGAGCTATCTGCACGTTGAAACAAGAGCAACCTTAAGGATGTAATTATCCGAGACTGCGGCTAAAGAATTGCAGGAACTGAAGCTCTTGCGTTAAATCTACCGTGATACAGTCCAGAGGGAGCGAGGCATAATGGTCGACAGGAGGTAAGGAGAGGAGGCGGACTAATGCTGCAAACGGTCACGTCACGAAAAGAGTGCAGAACAGCGTTGGCACTCTTAGCTCACAGCTCCCATACATGGTGGGCATGTGCGAGAGGCAAAAGACAACGCAAGAAGGAAAGAAAACTTCTACCTGACACCGCAGCCCTTGCGGGTAAATTTAGGTTTAGGGTACGGTACGGTAAGTTTACGTTATTTCCGGGCCGTACAACAACAAACTTCGCCAGCTTTATGGCCTACTCATAGGAAGATTTCGAAGACAGGAGCCGACTTCTCAAAGTGCTGTTCCCAAAACTTTGCAAAACCGGTGTATCTTGACCTTTTTTACCTTTGTATCGGGACTACCTTTAAGACCGCATATGTTTTGTCATTTCCAACGGACCGTCCTCAAGCACGCCCATAGTTACCAGAACTGTGTAACAGGGCTCTGTGGACCGCTTTTTTACCGTCTCTTTAAATGATGTATCCACACTCGTAAAGAACTTCCTTCCGTTATGCGCATGACAAATATATATGTATTTTTTTTTTAAATTCGCAGCCTTTGTGACTGCATTCTACTTGAAAAAGAGGCGTCCGCAGTCGCGATGAGTGCGTGTAAAACAAACTAGTGAAATATGGCTGAGAGGCTTAAGTGATGTCACATACACGCAGTACAGATGAGTCGTATAATGTTTAAAAACAGGGCTAAATCATGCGCCGGACAACAGAATAGAGAATGGGAGGAAGAATGGGTTCTGATGGAAAGCGCCGTGTGTGTCCCATCCTCTATTCGGTTGCGCAGTGTCTTTAGCGCTCCTTTTAAAATATAGTGGAAGCCACTAACCCGCCAAATAAAGCCGTTCTTCAGATGAGTTACCTTCCCCTTACCACCTGGCCAGAGCCACACACTTTTTATAGTGGGAAGTTGGAATCTTGGAATCATGTTCGATTCCAACCTCACATTTTCACCCCCCACACAGTATATCGCTAAGCGCGGTCGAGACACAAAGGATGCAGCTAGTAAAATTTTGGGGGAGTTTTGAAATGCAGGTGTATTTCTTAAGCTGCACACCTCCATCTCGGGCTTCGGTTGGAATATGTCGCTGTCATTTGGAACCTCATTTGCCTGTCTATAGGAAATTGAGTAGACATGAGTTCAAAGAAATGTTTTTCCCTCTACCTGCATATCGCTGCTTCAAGCAAGTCATTCGCGAACGCCAGTCTTGCTCTAAGCCCTACCTTGGTCTAGAACACATGGTCTGCTGACGCACGAAACCTGAGTTAACTTCCTTATTCAAGGTTGTAAATCGTCTAATTGAATACGCGGAAAAATTGGATACCGACAGTATGAAAATTCCGCATAAAATGGCCAAGGTGTCTTGACCTTTTCGTGTGTACACCTCTCCCGCCTCAAAGAATCGCTTGACCAGGGTGCTGCATCCCTGCAGCAAATACTCACAAGAAATTGACATACTTCAAAGACATTTGCATATTTTGTAAGCAGCACTCAAATCAATTTCAGGACCTATTTCTAAAAATGGCATTGTTGTTAGGTAGAAGGGAGGGAGCGGGGGAGAGAGAGAGAGAGAAGAAACTTTATTATAAAGTGAAAGGATTTATGTGGTTGGGGCCCTCAGTCCAGGGCCTCAATGGCTGTCGCCACCGCTCGTGCTCGTCGTATCAGGGCCAGCCAGACCTGAGGCTCGGAGCGACGGAGGATTGCCTCCCACTGCGCATATGTTGGTTGGGGGGATTGTAGAAGAGGGATATCCTTAGGTGGTTTTTGGCACTCAATCGTGACGTGGAACGTCGTCGGTGGTGCACCGCACCCTGGGCAGGTGGTGGGATATAAGGTTGGGGAGAGTTTGTTGAGAAAGAGGAGGTTCGGATACGAGTTGGTTTGAAGCCGTCGCAGTGATACGGCTTCATCCCGGGAGAAAGATTTGGGAGGAGGGTGATATTGCAAGCGCCCTAGTCTGTAAAAGTCTAGAGTGTCCCGGTATGTGTTGGGCAAATTCTGGGAGGCTTGATATGGGTTGCTCGCCTCACTGCCAGGTGCCCGGCAGGTTAGCTCTCGGGCAGCCGCATGAGCGTGGTCATTACCCGACAGTGAGGCATGAGCAGGTGTCCAAATCAGCCTGATGCGTGGTACTGAGGGATCTGGAATGGCGGGGAGCTTACGTGTGCTGGTGAGAGCGCGATTGGCTTCCTGAGGAATATGACCCCTGAGGTAGGCTCGACATGCGTCTTGTGAGTCTGTAATGATGATGTGGTCGTGGTTTGGGGATCTTTCCATGTGACCGACGATGTGGTTGAAAGCGAGTGCTATGGCCAACGTTTCCCCTGTGAGCGTAGCTTTGGTTTGGACGCTACACGAGGTGACGATATTACCTTGATCGTCCGCCACCACCGACACTTGTCTTTCTTTGTTTCTGGTCGCAAGAGCATAGTGGGCAGCGTCGGTATAATAGACGGTGCCCTCCGGCTGGGCGTTGAGGAGTTTCCGAAGGTATCTAACACGTGCATCCCGGCGACCATTATGATGCTCTGGATGCATATTGCGCGGTATGGGCGCTATGGTGAGTAAGGTTCGGATGTTTGATGGGACTGGGACATGCTCTCGCGTAGAGGGTGAATGCTGTGGGTAGCCCAGCCGTGCGAGCAAATGCCTGCCTGTAGGGGTCAGTCTCAATCGCTCGAGTTGTGCCATTCTGTGCGCTTCGATGTGTTCCTCGATGGTATTGTGTACCCCGAGAGCAAGTAGTCGTTCCGTGGAAGCATATACAGGAATTCCGAGTGCTTGTTTGACGGCTCTTCTAATAATTGTGTTTATACGGTTGGGCTGAGAGAGCGTCAGGTTGTGGTATGGGAGGTGATAGGTTAGCCGGCTGATAATGCATGCCTTGACCAACCGCAGCATATCGGCTTCCTTGAGTCCTGAGCGGCGGTTACTAACGCGCCTCATCATACCGATGATTTGCTCGCACTGTCGACCAAGGAGATCTACCGTGAAGTGAGCTTTGGCGTTGGATTGTAGGTGATAACCAAGGATTCGGACCCTTTGTGCAGTGGGAATTGGTATGCCTTGTATTCTCACTTCAATCACTGGAATTGGCGTTTCATAGCTGCTTAGCGGTCGGATTAGTAATAGTTCTGATTTATTTGGCGCACATTCAAGGTCTCCAGTCGCGAGGTATGCCTGCACTATATCCACCGCCGTCTGTAGGCGGTCCTGAATGTCTCCATCCGAGCCGGTGCACGTCCAGAGAGTCAGATCGTCAGCATATATCGCGTGGCATAGCCCCTCAACCTTCTCCAGTAACTGGGGTAGTCTCGCCATAGCTATGTTGAATAGCGTCGGCGAGAGCACCGACCCCTGAGGTGTCCCCGCTCCGGTAACTTTAATGTCTGTTGACCGATATGGGCCCATTCCCACTGTGGCTACACGGTCCTTGAGAAAGGCTCGCACGTAATTGTACATACGGGAGCCACAGTGGGAGTGGGCCAGGTTCTCAAGGATGAGACCATGGGAAACGTTATCGAAAGCTCCTTTGACATCAAGCGCCAAAAGAGCTCTCGTCTGAGCCCTGATGGGGGGGTCAACGAGGTCCTCTTTTATCTGAAGAAGAACATCGTGAGCGGACAAATGGGGGCGAAATCCAAACTGTGTGTGGGAAAAGAAATTTTGCATCTCCAAGAAAGGTTGAAGCCGTTTTAGGATTACATACTCAAGCAGCTTTCCGATGCACGATGTGAGGGAAATCGGCCGTAAATTTTGGATCGACAGGGGTTTTCCGGGCTTGAGCATGAAAGTGATCTCGGCACGTCGCCATTCTAGAGGAAGAGTGCCGGCGTGCCAGTGCTGATTGTACATAGCACAGAGCGTTTCCAGGTCCTCATCCGGGAGATTTCGCAGTAGAGTATAGCGTATCCCGTCCTCTCCGGGTGCGGTGTTCCTATGAATGTCTGCGAGTGCGGCTTTGATTTCTTGGACAGTTATGTCAGTGCCTAGCGGGTCACTTTCTTCACTATACGGATAGTCCGGATAGCTTGGCTTAGAGCCACGGGAGAGATACCTTTGTTCAAGGTCCTTCAGGAGCTGGTCTCCGTCTCCTCCGTACTGGTGGAGGAAAATTTGAAGCTGCCGGTTTTTATGGGATGTCGTGTTTGTCGGATTTATTAGTGACCGAAGGATTGCCCACGTTCTCGCGGTGCCCAGCGTACCACTTAGCTTACCACAAAACGTTTGCCAGTTAGCACTGGTTAGCTGGTCTGCGTATTCCTGAGCTGCTCTCGTAATTTGGGATATTCTGCAGCGCAATTTTCGATTTAACTTTTGCCGCTTCCATCGCTTCGTGAGACCTCGGCGCGCGTCCCACAGATGTAGGAGATGCGGGTCAACCTCGGGGGTCTCTGTCGTCGTGGTTATGCGGCTAGTCGTTTTGTTTAGATCATTGCGTAAATCACTGAGCCAACTGGCATAAGTTTTGGGGCTGTCATCTCCTGAGGCTCGATCCTTACGGATTACGCGAAGTTTGGTCCAATTTGTGATGCAAATTTTCTTTTCAGGGCGTTTGTAACTTGTGTGATTGATGCGGATAATGAGAATATGGTGATCGCTACCCAGCGTCTCGCCAGTGTTCAGCCACTCGCCCTGGACCCCCCTGGTGAAAGTGAGATCCGGGCAAGTGTCTCTCTCGACGCTATTTCCCTGGCGACTAGGCTGGGTATGATCTGTTATGAGGGTGAATCGGTGATTATGTGTGAGGTCCCAAAGCCGCGTGCCCTTTGGTGTGTTACTGCGATAGCCCCAGGCCACGTGTGCGGCATTGAAGTCACCGCACACTACGGAAACCGGGCCCAACTTGATGAGTTCCAAGAGTAGATACTGAAAATTGTCCCACCGAGCCCGAGGTGCACTGTATACATTTAAGATGTACAGGCTATTTTGTCTCGTGTCCGCGGGGACAACCTCGATGATTTGATGAGGGATATCTGACGTGAGAGTACTATGGGTATATGTGAGTTTCCTGGACACAAGCGCGCACACTTTCGCCTCGTCCGAGCCCCTAATGGCCTCGTAGCCACTGATAGTTACAAGGGTGGCGCCCGGCTCTTGGAGAAGTATGATGTCCGGCGGTTCTGACGATGCGGCAACGTACTGTTGCAGCGAGCCCCGTTTAGAACGATACCCCCTGCAATTCCACTGCCACATCGTCAGTCCCGCCGTTCTATTTTGCATTTGCATTGCAGGCGCCATCATTCTGTAGCTGGGCTGGGCGAACGTACGGGTGAGCGCGCTCGCTTGTCGCTAGTGACGGCGCTGAGGTTGGTGTAGCGCGTGCGACTAGTGAAGATGAGGAGGAGGAGGATGATTTAGGGGGAAGGGGTTGTGCCGTGAGCTCTCTCACGCTCTGCTTGAGGCATTGTGCTCCGGCAGCAACTGCGCATTTCGCTACTGTCCATAAGGGGAACTGACGCTCGCGGCTCAATGTCGCACCCCATATATGAAGAACAACGGGAACGCAGTGAGGGAGGGAGAGGGGATGGCTTCGACTCAGCGAACAAGTGCGTACCTTGCGCGGCCGCGGTCCGTCGCATACGCCGTAGCTTGAAGTGAACGTTCATACGGCTCATACCTTCGTGTGCGCTGGGCTCTCGCCGTTCTTGCGTTGAAGCGATGTGACGAATGTCATTTCAATCGCTGCTGATACCGCACTTGCTCGCACCATCGTTCTGACAGCGAATCTCCGCGCTCATCAACTGCAATGCGTTCATGTTTGTTTGTGCGCGCTGAATACTATGCTTGTTAATTGTATTAGTAAACGAAAGTTTGCAAGCTTATACGGCCGTTAAAACTACTATCCTTACTTGGGTAGCTACGTACGAATTTCCTATCGCAATCGACGATTAACCTTTCACGCGAACCTGCGAATTGTTTGGAAATGGCAATGGTATAGAATGTGCACTTTTATTCCTGTTTGTTGGTTTATATAGGGATGCGTATGATCGTTTTTAAGTGCTTTAGGAATTTTTAGAAATCACACTTTAAAGATCATATAGATAGCCTTTGAGCTAGGTTATTCCGAAGTGGTCATAATTTGCACGAGAAATCAAAACGCATATTGAACTAATTCAAAAACTTAGTAGTTATCGTGGTAATTTCAAATTACGAATTGTATCCAGTGAGCTTGCCCGATGTATCAGCTTGGAATGAATTTATAGAATGACACCAAATTTCCAGATATGCGTTACAACTATATCGCAAGGATGCACGGTTGTTCCATTGACTTATTTTGTGCATTGAACACAGCAGTAAGTGGTACGCCCATGTATTTCGTCACACACGAATCATATCTTGAAACTAATGTCCCCCTAGATATTCATTCAAAGTGGTACGATACGTTTTGCAAAGTCCGCGGCTGCAAATAATCAATTCCAATGAGCCATAATGTATTCAAAACGTGAATAACTGAGCTTTTCTTAAACACTTGAACAATTGTTTCCATTTCTCGTACATGTTCTCCTATTCGAATAATCCATTTCAAAGACAATATTTATGCTACCTTCTCAAAATTTTAAAACTTGAAAACCATAACCCCGCGTTTGTCTCTATACACATGCCACTCCCTTGAAACTCATGTTGTTCCCGGACACGTCAATAAAATTGATTATCATTGGGATTATGATCGTTATTACTATTACTATACTAAGTAGCTAGGTACGTAAGTATCATAGGAGCCCACAGAAGGTTTCAGCAGACCTAGCAAAATATCTGTAGATATTGCTTATCTATAACAAAGACTATTATTAGTAGTATTAGTATTTTTGGACATTGCAGAATTCTCGTTTAAGGTTTAATGTGTTTGGTGTATAATGCCCAGAGTTTCCCACGTTTTGCTTATCATTTCCTTTTGTTCTTACCTGTCCTTTGTAGGTTTATTTGTTGACAATATGCGTGCGCGAGCTCTTGCACATTAGGGTTGCTCTAAGGCATGGTAAACAAATTATTACTATTATCATTCGCTTTCTTGTGTACAGAAAATGGACGTGCGTGATCATTCAGGTGCAACGATCGGCTCCGTCAAGATGCAGTGCACCCTGATATATCCGAATTTCTCAGTGCTGGACAGCGAGAAAAACGCTATCCTGCTGATTAAGGGGCCCTGCTGCACAAGATCAATCTGTTGTGAGAACGTGAAGTTCGATATCGTAACCATGGACGGCGTCACGAAGATTGGCGCGATAACGAAGCTCTGGGGCGGATTGTTCAATGAAGCCTGCAGCATAGCCGACAGCTTCGCGGTCACCTTCCCCTTCGATTTGGATGTCAAGATGAAGGCCGTGCTGCTCGGTGCCGTCATTCTACTTGTGAGTAGATGGTTGATTGATTCTCCAATGTTGGCGCGTTCGAGCGCTATCAATTTAGACGGCCTGGTGATTATTGCTTGCACTGAAATCTTAGTGCACGACCATTGTTGCATTTAGCATCGATCCATGCGCGACCACCGCTGCCGTGGAGTTGAACCGGCGATCCCGTGCACAGCAGTGGAACGCCACAGCCAGCGAGTGGCCGCGGCGGCTAACTGCAAGTGGACGGGAGCAAGCTCATACACACTCAGACCATGTCGTCGGAGCTTGACAATGGGCGAAAAAACACACCCTAACAACACTACTCGCGGAGGGCTATGCTTCAAGGGGCAGCATTGTCCGTAGCTCACTTTTCTGGAAACAATGACTTTCGGGATGTTTGGAGAGACTATAGCACAGTATGCGTCCGCTGGTCAGCTTTTCAGCACAGTGCCGAGCACTCGACGCCCTGAGCCCGGTGTCAGGGACGCGTTTGGCCGTAGTTCAAGCGAAATATCGCGAAAGTTCTGGTAATCTCTAAAAGCCAACGACCGAGAATGCCGCCCTGGAATCTTACATGTATTAACGGTGTCACTATGGCTAGGTACTGCAATCATTTGCGATTTCCCACTGAGCATCTTTCCGCAAGGAACGTTACTGGACGTTGCACTTTATTGCCTGTTCGTCGCCCAGTAGGCCGATATACATACAGCATCCTTTTAGTGCGTTAAGATTAGGAGCGTCAACGTGGAAAATATGTATGCGTGGGAAGTACGGGAAACCGGTCATGGAGTAGAAGTAAAATATATATTGTGACAAGGCGTGACGTGTTTATTCAGAAGGCTTGGCACGAAAGCATTGGATGGGACGAGACCGCTAGGCCGAACATTGGCCGTGCGGGGAACTAGTGTGCATCAAGCTACTATCCTTGTCGGCCTACCGTCGCACCTTTTCCCTCTCACCTGCAGCATATGGAACATGACGGCGACATGGACACAGAAAATTGACTTGTAATGTCCGCATAATTACTATCGCAACACATCAGAAAGAAAAGAAAAGGTAGGATCGTTTCACATAATTTTCCTTGATGAAAATGTGGCACTGCAATGCTAGGCACAATTTCGACATTTGTTGCGCACGGAACCTGTAGACGTGACGGTGCTAGGGCGAACCGGGCGAACAGATTATAGCTGTGACGAGATTGGATTGTGAAGGTCATGTGCTCTGATGAGTGTCGGAGGCGCGGCAGAGTGAAATGGAAAATTGAGCAGCACCAAGGAACGCTCGCTGGGGTTGAAGCGCCTGCGCCTCCCGCTGGCGGCGTTCCTCGTCGCGCCAGCATTGGGGCTCTACGTTGTGCAAGCGCATCCGTTTATTCAGTAACCCTCCCCCCCCCACCCCCCCCCCGGAGTGCTTAGCGTAATTTATACTTCCCACAGAGCTTTAAGATTCTTTATTCTTGTTTAATATTTACAATAAACAACTTGGCTGCGCCTTGATATTGCCTACAATGAAATCGCGTCCTTTGAGGACAGCTATAATGGATACGGCTGTGATCGCAAGGTTAAAAGAGGCGGCGGTGTCCTTTTGGCAATTAAAGAAACAATTACTTCGCACATCGTTAACACAAATGGTGATCTATAGCTTGTATGGGCCGTATGTATAAGCAACTCTGCGAATGTCTTGATTAGTATTTGTTACCGCCCTCCTGACCCCACTCATTGCTTTACTAATGAACTCCAGTCTAGCATCGAGAAAGAAACACATTTCGACTAACTTCACTTTTCTTGGCTATTTAATTCTTCCTCTAATTGACTGGCTGCAATGATCTCTATCATGTATTTCCTTAACAGATTTCATGAAGCTGCCCATAGACTACAATGTATCGCCGATTTTTCGTTAGCCGACTCGCGGCACTAACCTTTGAGACCAAATTCAGACGAACGCCCCTGAGACTACGGGGGAGGTTGGACATCTAGACGGTTTTAGTGATCACACTTTACTTCATATAACCATTAGATAGAGAGAGAAATTTATTTACAGAAAGGCAGAGAGGTCGACCGGAGCTAGAACTTGCTCTGGCCTGCTACTCTACACTGGGGAAGAGGGACGGGGAGGGAAAGGGCTGATGAATGATGATGGTATAAGGAAGAGATGCGTATATACAGATTCACAGAGTTGTGGACTCTCTTAAGCCGTGCGTCCAGCCCAGTGGCTTGGAGAAAAGCTATAGCAGCTCTTGTTACCAGGGCTGCACTGTTTGCATTAGGCCAAGGACCTAAAAGAAACTCCTCCGATAGCAGTCTCTCGTGGATCTTTGCAATGGAAGAGACAAGTTGCTGTCATTCTTGCACGTAAGCGGGACATACACAAAATATATGTTCAAGTGTTTCTGGCACCTTACAGCATTCAAAGTTTGGGCTAGTATCATTGGCACCTATCCTGTGCCTATAACGGTTGGTGAATGCGACACCAAGCGGATTCCGGTGCACCATGCTCGTGTGGTTTCTTTTGAGCTTGTGAAACATACGAAATTTCATTTCTTGGCCCCATTTGTGTAATCGTTTGTGTCGTCGATCTGGTTGGGTCCAGTGTTCTAACGTAAAGTTGCGGTTTACGCGACGAAGTAGGGCATTTGTGTCTGTACGTGAGAACGGAATGCGTACTTCACAAGCATTATGTAAAGCATTTTTCGCTTCAGCGTCTGCCTATTCGTTCCCGATCAGGCCACAGTGTGAGGGTATCCACTCAAAGGTGACGTTGTGGCCGTTTCTAGTTGCGTGGTCGAGGCGTTCTGTAATTTCTATAGCCATGGAATAATACGGGCCCCGTCTGAGGACACAGTCAATCGTTTGAAGAGCTGGCTTGCAATCGCAGAATATTGTCCATGCGTAAGGAGGCTCGTCAGAGAGAAATCGAAGTGCTAACCGGATAGCAACAAGTTCTGCGGCAGTTGATGTTGAGCTATGGTCTAGGTTAAACCACCGAGCGATGATCATATGTGCAATGACGAAGGCTGCAGTGGAGGCATATGGTCTGACAGAGCTATCGGTATGCACGTGTGCAGTATCTCCGTAATTTGCAGAAATGTGCGACAGGGTGTGTTGCCTGAGGACAATAGATGCAACGGATGACATTTTAATAATTCCCGGTATCTCCAATGTAACGACAGGTTTAGGCAGAACCCACGGGGGTATTCTTGGAATACAGGCGGGAGAAAATCTCGAGGGCAAAACGCCTTGACTGCGTGATATTGTCCTTCAAAAGCTGGAACCTGGGTGGGTGGCAGGGAGCGATGACTGAGAATGGTGACTGTGTCGGGTCAACACGCGAAGGTACATTCGAAGAGGCTCGCAGAGCAAGTATACCCCAATAGGACAAGCACGAGTTTTCGCTATTGTTCCATTGGTTGACGTGCATCGTGGGAGGCCTAAGCATGTGCGCAATGCTTGAGCTTGAATGCTCTCCAGCGCGCGCACACAGCTAAGTCCCATGCTTGAGAGCGCCGCAATGCTGTACCGTATATACCCTATGAATAGTGCTTGGTACCATTGGAGTAATGACGACTCCGAGGGGCCCCATCTTGTTCCTGCAACGACGCGAAGGACTTGAACAAAACTCTTCAGCTTTGACTTCAGTGCGGCGACGTGTCTTGACCAAGATAATCCCCGGTCTACGACTAAGCCAAGGAATCTGTGCAGTGTAACAGTAGGTATCGCTACTCCGTTAACGATTATCGGATACCTGGTCATTTGTTTTCGCATGAATGTAATCATAGAAATTTTTTCTGTTGAGAGTTGGAGGCCTTGACGCCACAGATACTTAGCTGTGATTGTCACTGCACGTTCAAGCCTAGCGCGCATTTGGGGACGGGTGGCTCCAGATGTCCATATGGATATGTCGTCCGCATATGCGCTAATCTTCACCGTGCTAGGAAGTTCGGATGCAAGGCGAAGTAACCATTAGTGGTCCTTTAGTATTTGCGGGAGTTACAGAAACGTCAATACGCGATTATAACAAGTAGATGTCGCTGTGTGGTGGGGTCATAAGCATAATAAATCATCGATCAGATGACGGCTAACAACTTCTCAATCCAAGAAAACACATGTGTTCCAGTTCAGTTGTGCCATTGCGCATGTACCGACGATCGAGGGCTAGTCATCAAACTGATACTCCGGATATAGTAGGCCATGCAGGGAGGAAACGCGGTCCTTGCTTCGAAATTGCACACTATTTCTTAAATTAACACATGCGGTAAGTTATTAGAACATATCTTCCATAAGCATATCAGCAGGTTTTTTAGCGATATTACCATTATTGCGGAGTTGCAACATGGGTTCCGTGTTTGGCCACTCACTTGTCACACTGCTCCTCGAATTCACTGATCATGTTTCGTTGCCACTAACCACTCGTGGACACATAGACGTCATCTTTATTGATTACGCGAAAGGATTTGACACAGTTCGCCACAAAAAAAAAATTAACGTTAAACTACTCTCGGTTCTTAAAAATGAGGAAATACTTGTCCGGCAGACTAGATCATTAGATTCGAGGTCTGTCATCGTTCCTCTTAACACGCTCACTCGTTGTCAGCTACCGTTCATTCAGGTGTCTGCCAGCGCTCCGTGTTGGGGCCACTATGATCCATTACACACACACACACACGCATATATATATATATATATATATATATATATATATATATATATATATATATATATATATATATATATATATATATTGCCACCTGGTGTTTTGAGCCAGCGAACATTCAGCATTGCGTGCCCAGCAAAACGGCGAAGAAGACGACGAAGTCGAAGATCCCGCGCCAGCTGGAGAACCATCGCTCAGTGCTTGGCATTTTTCATCTCTGGCTGATCCTACTGTCACTTATTCTTGTGTTAGAGCGTGACAAACTGGTGGAGGTGCGGGGTAATTTAATCTATGCACCACACCCCTCCGAGCAGTAGGAGCTCCAGCCCTGTACCGGTGGTTACGCCTGTACACCGCGCCAGCAGAAGGATCCGTGGACAAGCCGCTGAGTTTGGACTCCTCCCAGAGAAAATGGCAGCTCCGACCACGCCAACAGGTATGGAAGGCCCAACGCCGATTCATTGTACGCTGCTGAATCCGCGAACGCCAAATCCCTTCCACGGCGCCATACATGAGGATGTTGAAGACTGGCTGGTCCACTATGAACGTGTTGCCGCTTTCAACAAGTGGGATGACGCAGAGAAACTGAAAAACGTATATTTCAGCCTTAACGATGGTGCACGTGTTTGGTACGAGAACCGTGCAGATGCCCTAAATTCATGGGCAGAATTCAAACGCCGGATTCTTGCGACGTACGCGAGCCCTGATCGCCGGGAGCGAGCTGAGCGTGATCTTCAGTCCCGTATACAAATGCCGAACGAAGGTGTCGGAATGTATGTCGAGGACATGACGCGGCTCTTTCGCCGAGCCGACCCCAGCATGTCGGAAGAAAAGAAGGTGCGGTACCTGATGCGCGGAGTGAAAGAGCAGCTGTTCGGTGGTCTCGTGCGCAGTCCTCCCAAAACAGTGTCAGAATTTCTTTCCGAGGCCGTCACCATTGAGCAGACGCTTCGGCAGCGGGCACCATCCTACGAACGCCAAGTGAACGCTGCCTCACCTACGGACTTCTTCGGAGCTCTCGGGGGCCACGTCGATTTCTTTCGAGAGCTCATTCGTTCCGTCATCCGCGAAGAACTCCAGAAGCTGTCGGTACCCTCACAGCCGACGCTCAACTCCTTGTCCAGCGTTCTCCGTGACGAAGTCCAGCAAGCGCTAAGAGAACCACCCTTGAACACCGAAGCTCGACCACTAAGCACTGACAGCTCCCTCATGTCGTATGCGCAAGCTTTGAGGCAACCTGCCCCACCTCCCTCCCCGCTTCGCACCGCGTGCCCGGCCATGCTACAGCCCGTCCAAGCGGCCTCGTATTACCAGGACCACCGACAGGCCCCAAGGAAATCAGACGTGTGGCGGGCACCTGATCGCCGTCCCCTTTGCTTTCACTGTGGCGAAGCTGGGCACGTCTATCGACAGTGCTCCTATCGCTAGCTCGGACTACGCGGATTTTCAGCAAACTCGCCGCGACCTAGGTTCGGCCAGCGTCCTCCTGAAATTGAACAATACGTTGCCCAACAGTGCGGATCCCCATCAACTCGACACCAGTCACGCTCCCCTTCGCCGCGGCGGTTTTTGCCGACTCGCCGTCCGTATTCGAGTGTGGTGCGGGGTCGGTCGCTCAGCCCGCGCCGGGAAAACTAACCACAGCGACCTTCGGGAGCGAGGCCGCTCAGTCTGGACGTGCTCAAGGACCCCTACTGACGCGTACGCGGACCGAAGATACATCGACGACGACGGTACCTGCTGATTACAGAAAAAGAATTTCCTTGGACATTCCTGTACTCCTCGACGGTCGCGAATTGACTGCTTTAGTGGACACTGGAGCGGATTATTCTATAATCAGCGAAAAAGTGGCCACCCTTCTGAAGAAAGTGACAACGCCTTGGAATCAAGCGCCAGTTCGTACAGCTGGCGGGCACATCGTCACCCCACTCGGCATGTGCACGGCAAGAATACAGATTCGCGGCTCTACGTTTGTTGCCAGCTTAAGCATTCTCCCTCAGTGTTCTCGAGACCTAATCATCGGCATGGACTTTCTCCGGGAGCACGGAGCTATCATCGACATTCGCCAACGCCTCGTCACTTTCTCGACAAAGAGCGCGGCAGCGACGACCAACACCATCCACCCTCAAGCACCTCTTCGTGTCGTCGACGACGCTGTCCTGTTACCACCACGTGCAAGTGTCGTGGTTCAGGTGGCATGTGACAGACTCTTACACGGTGAAGCGGTCGCAGAAAGCAATCGCTCTCTGCTGCTTTCTCAAGGTGTTTGCGTAGCAAGAAGCCTTATTGATCTGCATGATGGCCACTGTGAGGTTCTTGTCACGAACTTCAGCTACGAACACCGGCACCTTTTCCCCGGTACTGTCATCGCCTACGCCGACCCGATCGCTGACGTCACGGAGTGTTTTGTTTCCGAGGCAATCGACAATGCTGAACCATCTATACGCAACGTCGACATTAGTCCTACGCTTCCTGAAGAGAACAAACAACACCTCCGTGAGCTGTTGCTCCAGTTCCACTCTTGCTTTGCACGGTCGTCGAAGATACGTCAAACGTCGATTACGAAACACGGTATCATCACCTATGACGACGTGTCCCCCATACGGCAACTGCCTTATCGTGTTTCCGCGACCGAACGACATGCCATTCAAACGCAGGTGAAGGAAATGCTTCAAGACGGCGTAATACAGCCTTCATGCAGTCCCTGGTCATCGCCAGTCGTTCTCGTTAAAAAGAAAGATGGCACGCTTCGGTTTTGTGTTGACTACCGGAAGCTAAACAACGTCACAAAGAAAGACGTGTACCCGTTGCCTCGTGTCGACGATTCTCTGGATAGATTGAGGCGCGCGAAGTATTTCTCCTCTATCGATCTGAAAAGTGGCTACTGGCAAATTGAAGTAGATGAGCGGGACCGTGAGAAAACCGCGTTTGTGACTCCGGACGGCCTTTACGAATTTAGAGTACTCCCTTTCGGCCTCTGTTCCGCGCCAGCCACATTCCAGCGAATGATGGATACAGTTCTCGCTGACCTCAAATGGAAAAGCTACGTCGTCTATCTCGATGATGTCGTTATCTTTTCGGAGACTTTTGACGAGCACCTTCGACGGCTTCGGAATGTACTCGAAGCCATTCGATCGGCTGACCTTACACTCAAGCCAGAGAAATGCCATTTCGGTTACGAGGAACTGAAGTTCCTTGGTCACGTCGTGAGCGCGACAGGTGTTCGGCCCGATCCCGAGAAGACTGATGCTGTAGCTGCTTTCCCCACTCCAACCGACAAGAAAAGTGTCCGACGGTTTTTGGGCTTGTGTGCCTACTATCGGCGCTTCATTGAAAATTTTTCGAAGATTGCAGAGCCGCTATTTCGCCTTACACGTGACGACGTACCATTCCTCTGGACTGATGAACAACAGATTGCCTTTGCGGAGCTACAACGTCGATTGTCTTCTCCTCCCGTGCTCGGTCATTTTGATGAGGATGCTGACACAGAAGTACGCACTGACGCCAGCAATATCGGTCTCGGAGCTATCCTGGTGCAACGGCAAGACGGAACTGAACGAGTTATCGCCTACGCGAGCCGCACTCTGTCACGGGCAGAGTCAAATTATTCCACCACAGAGAAGGAGTGCCTTGCGGTTATTTGGGCTACTACAAAGTTTAGGCCGTATCTCTACGGGCGGCCATTTAAAGTGGTGACCGATCATCACGCTTTGTACTGGTTGACCAACCTCCGAGACCCTTCTGGACGATTGGCACGTTGGAGTCTGCGACTCCAGGAGTTTGACATCACCATCGTATACAAGTCTGTATACAAGTCTGCAAGTCACCATCGTATACAAGTCTGTATACACGCTATCACGAGCACCTGTTGCATCTCAGAATCCTGACGAGGAAGACGAGAGCGCCTTCCTGGGAGCCCTCAGCAGACCGGACCTACTCGTTAAACAACGATCGGAGGCTGAGTTAAGGCCCATCATTGATCACTTAGAAGGCGGCATCGCGCCCATTCCTCGCCCACTTTCGCGACGGTTGTCGTCATTTTGCCTTCGAGAGGGCATCCTATACAAAAGAAACACAGGTGCCGGCGACAAGCCACATCTTCTAGTAGTTCCTCAAGCCCTTCGCGACGACATCCTATTAGCCTGCCACGACGAGCCGACATCTGGTCACTTGGGTTACTCAAGGACTCTGGACAGGGTACGGCAAATGTACTACTGGCCTGGCCTGACTGCTTGCGTCAAACGCTACGTGAAAGGATGCCGTGAATGCCAGCGCCGAAAGTCACCACCCTTCAAGCCTGCAGGCCTTCTACGACCCATCGACCCTCCACGTACGCCGTTTGATCAAGTTGGAATGGACCTTCTTGGACCATTTCCCTTGTCTTCCTCCGGCAATAAGTGGATCATTGTCGCAACTGATTACTTGACGCGTTACGCGGAGACGAAGGCACTACCACGCGGGACAGCATCGGAAGTTGCCCAGTTCTTTATGCACCACATTGTGCTTCGCATGGCGCACCATCATTCATCATCACTGACCGAGGGACGGCATTTACGGCGAAGCTTCTGGACGACATCTTGAAGTTGAGTTACACGACTCATCGAAAGACCACTGCATACCACCCTCAGACTAACGGCTTGACAGAAAGACTAAACAAAACACTGGCAGACATGCTCTCTATGTACGTCGATGTGCAGCACAAAACGTGGGACGAAATCCTGCCGTACGTAACGTTTGCGTACAACACTGCCACACAGGAAACTACACGATTTACGCCGTTTCACCTCGTTTATGGTCGAGATGTTCAAACTATGCTAGACGCCATGATTCCGTATGAAGACATTGATCAGCTCGACCAGTTAGCTCCTGGCGTCGAGGAGTACGTTCAGCGTGCCGAGGAAGCACGTCAACTGGCCCGTGTCCACATAAGACAGCAGCAGTGTACAGATGCCATAAGGTACAATCTTCACCATCGACAAGTTACCTATGAGCCTGGTGACCAAGTTTGGGTTTGGACCCCCATTAGACGGCGAGGCCTCAGCGAGAAACTCCTGAGCAAGTACTTTGGACCATACACAGTACTAAGGCGTGTAAGCGACGTGAACTATGAAGTGATTCCAGACGGAGACCTACCATCGCCCAAGCGCCGTTTACCACGCGCAGAGACTGTACATGTCGTCCGCCTCAAGCCGTATTTTGCACGGTGATGTTAAGTCTACTGGTGAAACAAACTCTTGTTTTTTGCTGTCGTCGCGTCGTCCTCCAAAGAACTGCGAAGTGATTTTTCTTTTCTTTTTTTGCTCCCGCCGACAGAGCCCATTTTTTTTTCCCTCGTGTGCATGCCCGTATGTGTGCTAGCGCGTTTCCCCCCCCCCCCTTTTTTTATGTCCTACCTAATGCGCGTACCTTTCGTGTACGTCTTGTGTTTGAGCATCGAGTCGATGCTTCATAGGGAGGGTGAATAATGCCACCTGGTGTTTTGAGCCAGCGAACATTCAGCATTGCGTGCCCAGCAAAACGGCGAAGAAGACGACGAAGTCGAAGATCCCGCGCCAGCTGGAGAACCATCGCTCAGTGCTTGGCATTTTTCATCTCTAGCTGATCCTACTGTCACTTATTCTTGTGTTAGAGCGTGACAATATAAAGCGTTTTCGCTTGATTTCGTTTTCGCGATTAATGTTCAACAAACAGCGCCAATGGCTGCTTTTCACACAACAAAATGACCTTTGTATTTCGCTTACAGTGATGGAAGCGATTACCTCAAGGGCGTCAACGAATTCAGGTGTCTTGGAATCATCACTTTCCCGACTAACTTATAATAGCACGAGCACATTAAACTCATCTGTTCAAAGGCGTTTCAGAGGCTTAGTTATGTCAACCGCACACTGAAAAATGTCACTGAAGAGTGCAAACTCACGGCTTACAAAACGCCAGTCCGACACTTCCTTGAATACGCCTTTATAGTCTGGTTCCCTCATCACAAATGCGACAGAGATAAACTGGAAGCTGTACGAAAGAAAGCGATGTGATGTATATATGACAGGTACCATCGTCATTTTCCACCCTCCTCTTATGCTCAGCTATTTCCCCTACAGTTTCTGAACCAGACAGGTGCATGTGGTCGTCTTATCATGTTCCACAAAACTGTCAGTTCTGTTCACGTCCACGTGCTCATATCTATCGTCACGAGCTCTGTGCGCGGAACGCGGCACTCAGATTCGTTGAATATTTTCCCGCTTATGTCGCAACTGAACTGATTTAATTTTACTTTGCTTCCGTTGGCAATTCAATTGCGGAGCAAGCTTGATGGATCCCTTAGACGACTGCCCACGGACTAGTTTTCTGACGAAGTGATAAAATATATATCGTGTTAATATTCCTTATTATTCTTACGTTTATTCTGGATTCTGTCAAACTGTTTTACCTCTCTTGTGTGATCATTAAGCTTTTATATCCTGCTAATGTGTTGTTGCATCTTTTTAGATTTTTATTGACCCCTCCATGCTAGTTGTCGTACGGAGGCCACAATATCTGTAAAATAAAATAAACCATGAAGGAATTGGTAGATAAATCTCAACACTGTGACATATATTGACCATTTGTCCATACAATGCGGGCAACTAACTTATTGCTCTTCTAAGACTGGCATTTATTCTTTCCTCTTATGAAATGCCGAAATGTTCATAAAGCTATTCGGAGTAGAGAAAGTGGGAATATTGAGTTTTACCCGAGAACACGAAAGGCAATAATTACATATGCAGTGCCGACTGTCTCTTAATGAAGGATATTCCGGTGAACGATACAGTGGGCATGGTCTACGAATACGCTAAAGAAAGAAAAAAATTAAGCAGACCGGCAAGAAATATTGAATGCGTCCTCAGAGAAATATATCGATGACTTGTTAATGTAGTTCGATTATATCTGTGTTAACATAGGCTATTTTGAAGCGAACGAATGATGTAGCACAGTACGGCAATATTCTGCGATAGCATTTATAACACACTGTGTATATACATATATATATATATATATATATATATATATATATATATATATATATATATATATATATATATACACAGTGAAAGCTCGGTAATTCGAACTTCAAAAATTCGAATTTATGGATAATTCGAACTGTACGATTTGGTCCGGCCAAGCTCCACAGAAGTCTATGTATAAAAAAGTCCGTTAATTCGAACGCGAGAAGGTTCCCTCACGGATAATTCGAACTACGCTCACCTGGCACACGGCCAGAGAAAAGCGCCTACTGCCTACACACAAGGCTGTATTGCCTCCGAAACGGAGGGAACGGCGAGAGCAGGCAAAATCGGAAAAAAATCTAACCGACGCGGGGTCAGCCAGAAGGCAGTGGCGGCTGCCGCCTCTCCGTTCTACGTAACCTCCAAGACTTCTTGCCCGTTGTGAATCTCGGAGGCTTTGCAAATCTTGTACAGCTGCTAATGTTGTGCGGAGATGGCACGGCAAGCGCCAAAACACAGCGAATCAAGTACGTCGCAGCTGCGCTTGCAATCAAGAACCAACGAATCAGGGCCTTCGCCACCTTCACATGTTCAGCGTCTTTGTCTCGGCAGTCTTCATCGGTTGTGCACCTCTGTTTTCAGCTTAGGAGGTATCGGCCGTCGCGAATCATTGTGATAGTGTTAAGCCTCGGCTAACGTTCGTTTCGGTGGACATCGGTGGTGTGGCACAGTCGGACCCAGAGCTTCGACTTGAAAATGGCGTGTGCCCGCGGCACACGCCATCACTTTCTGACACGCCAAATTTCTGACATGCCCTAGTGCTTCCAAATCGCAGTGTACTGTTGCTCTCCTTCACTTTCGTTAATTCGAACTGAAGCGGCTTCCCCTTGCGGTTCGAATTAACGAGCTTTTACTATATATATATATATATATATATATATATATATATATATACATGGAGAACCTACCACAGCTGAGGAAATGAAGCCGTGGCAACGCAGAAATGCCGGTCGTCTTTTGTCTCTCGCTCGAGGTCGCTCGCTCAATTGTCACAGTGGTACATCCGTGAAAAGTGGTAGCATAGTGAACGACCGAGCGAGTTGCAAAGTCTCCCATGACGTTAATATGTCCTTGTCCAACGTGACTACCTCATACGTGACGACGTCACAATACTTATACACCTCATCGGAAGCGACACTGAAACTGGTTACGAAGGAATATTCTTGTTTGCGTACTTCTTTAAGCTAGTTGGATGTTGCATTCTGTTGGCATACGGGGCGTGATGTGAACAGTTAGAAGGTGCTAGTTCCTAATGCCTGTTTAACTTGACATCTGTTTCACGTACCAAAACCACAATTTGATAATGAAACACGATGCAGTGAAGGACTCCGGATTCATCTTGACCAGCAGGGGGCTTTAGCCTTCTCCAAAAGCTGTGGACTCTGATATTTTTTTTACATTTCTCCCCCATAGAAATGCGACCGCCGTGGTCGGGATTGATCCCGCTACCTCGTGCTTAGATGCTGCTTAGAAGCACAACACAATAATCGCTAGGCCACATGGCTGGTTTGTAATCCTGGTGTTATATGGGTCAATTTTGATCGCGACCGAGCCCGATTAGAATCACCTTTTTTCATCGCGATTGGCTTCTCCGAGGCTGAAGAAAAATTTTATTCAAAACGGGCTTGGTTGCTATAAGTAGGGATCCCATCGCGACAGAAAAATTTCATTCGAAACGGGCTTGATTGTTTTAAGAAGTGCTCCGTGTGACAACTTGTGTAAGTCTATACCTGATCTGTATATCTGATATAATGCAATATGCCGTCGACCATTTAGGTTAAAATAAACCCACTAACTGGACTTGGTAATGTGACTGCGCAGGACTGCATATACTACGAGAGCGGATTCTGTGCGACGTGCTGGTGCTGTGCCTGTCGCCTAACCTTCAGAAAGCAATAATGTTGACAGCAGATTATACATACGCACAAGTTTCCAAGTTGCAACACACTTGACTGCTGCGAAAAATATAACATAGGGACAATGCCTAATGCCATTGTATTCAAATACCATCAAATTCATAATGCAATGTGCCTAACGACTAAATAAAAATAAAATTTCAAATTCGAATGATGTTCGAAACGTATACGAATATGTTGTGTTTAAAAATAAACGTCATCCAACGTGTACAGCATTATAAACCAACAGAAAGCGCACAAAGTGAATCACACATCCAATTTGGGTGCGTAATTACAAAATAAAATGAAAAAGAAAGGAAATTGGAAACACGGACATGAATGCACTCAAGTATATATGTATGAAAGCAAAAAACACAAAAATAAAAATAGTTCATGAAACGATATGCGTATTCTTAAAACAAAATATGTTATTCATGGGAAGCCATTGTTCATTTATTCAGCTCACTTAAATTTCAAAGAATATGTCTTGCCCTTTCAACCATTATTTCATTTCCTTTATAAAGGTACGTAAAGAAGAATTTAAGAGCACAGATTTACTGTATCTGCTCATTCTTTTGTGCACTGACGCACAAATCAGTCTGTCGCGTAATTTCTCCTTATTTTTCGTGTGTGTTATGTGGTGTGTCTGAAGAAGAATTCTGAATGGTTACGCTCAAGACATATTGCACTTGGTCTTCTCTTTCGAATTTCTAGAAGTTGCATAAATTCTATCCTGTCTGCACATATTTATCCAGTTTTTGTAAGAATGGTGTTGTTGTTAGCTCAAAAAAAAGTGATATTAAATGGGAAAATACCTTTTTGTGAGCTTATGAATGTCGTCTATTTCGTTGTGGTGCTTGTACCCCATAAAAATACTTTGAAGCAAAACTTTGAATGAATACATGCATTATACAGTTTTTTTAAGCCATAGAGAGATCAGGGGGGCAATACTGTAGATTACGTCGACATTTCTTTTAATTCACTGCACATGAAATTGACGTGTGTATTCCACATGAAATTACCGTTTTAATGTCTTTACTGGATACATACCTTTTTATCAAATCATTAGCAAGCGCTTGTACTGCGTGCGTTTCCAATTTTTCACTCAAAATAAAGTCGTCAATGAAATAAAATGCCTTTCTCAGATCGCAAAAAATAACAGGCTAACCGTTCATTTTCTCTCTGCAATATTTGTGACCTTTTGATCTTTATTATCCAACAAAGCTTGCTCCACTGACTTACTTTTTTTCAAAGTCGTGTATTGACATGGCGCATTTATATTGTGTTTCGTGGAAAAATTCACAGCCTTGCGTAGGTAACACTTTCAAAAGGTTTTCAAATCGGCCGCTAATTTGACAGTTGCTCTAAGCTTCTCCCGCTGAAAATTGGCGGGAGCCGCGCTATGCTGAGGTCGTCTGGAAGGACGCCTGGATAAGAGACAAGTTTATAACATGTACGAGCGCTGGTCTTATTTCATGTGACACATAAATAACCGAAACGAGACTCATACCATCCACGCCAGCGGAAACATCATGCCTTTCTTGAATGCCTTCATCAAACCACATACTTCAAGACAAGGTGGTTTCAACAAAAGTGAATTCGACTGACGTGGTGTAAAAAATTGTTACTGTTTCCGATTTCAACGTGTGCAGGGTTCATGTCAGTGTTAATGAGATGCGTGTTCATGCAGCTCACCAATTCCGCACGTTCTATGTTGCGCCCATTTAAGTATGCATTTGCGGATTAGTGAATTTCTTCCTGTTACTCGATCAACCGCATCCCATATTTTTTTTCGAATAATTCGTATATTCGAGAAGATGCGGTCATACTAATAACACTTGGCTTTCTTTATATGACTTCGTAGTGGATTTAGGCATTTTTGTAGATCCCGAATAGGTCCATCGGCCGCGTGCGCATCGAAGTGTTATACATACCGTCTTTCTTTTTGATGCGCTCGTAAAAGTATTTGTCGGCCCAAAAGTTGCATGCCTTTTAAGTATTTTCCAGAAGCCACTAGCTGAGATGGAAAAGCCAAGTCATAGCACGTGAGTATATTTCGTTGAAACGGATCAAACGCTCCACATCACATATCCATAACATATCACATAACATATCACATAACAAAGACAAGGTTTCTTAGGCGTCAATGAGCTGTGGCTGCACTTTAAGAGCGCCGTGCACGAATGCATCAAAAAGTACGTTCCTAAAAAGCGGAAGAAAGTCAACCAAAAAAAAACCCGTGGATTACTCGTAATATCCTGCACTTAAAGCGTCGATTAAAACGTTTATCATGCTGTCGGTCAAGCCACTCTGTTTTGGCGTCCCTCCGAGCAGATCTTAGATCCGAATTAAAATTAAGTAAATACCATTTCTTTAATGTCAGAATGTACAACTTTTTAAAAAACAACCCAAGGAAGTTTTGGATGCATATATCGAAGCGGAACAGTCTTGTAGACAAGATAAAACTGAATGATGTCGATGTTACCGACACTCAGCGCATTGCGGAAGCTTTTAACACGTTTTTTTTGTCAGTATTTTTACGTGAACCCACCCAGAAAGATGATACTCATGGCGTTGGTCTCAAGCTTCCAGATCTTGTCGTATCTGAGGAAGGCATATTTTCGTCACTGCTAAACTTAGATCCAAAAAAATCTGCAGGTCCTGACGACATACCTAACGCTTTTCTTAATCGGTACGCCGAATGGTCCGCGAAATACCTGTTCATGATATTTAACGTAAGTATAAACGAAGGGGATCTGCCTAACGACTGGAAAGTCGCCAAAGTAGTCCCAGTCCACAAAAAGGGAGACAAGCTTAATGTAGAAAATTACAGACCTATCTCCCTACTCCCCACCGCTTCTAAAGTTATGGAACACTTTATTTCTAAGCATTTAAGTTCCTTTTTAGAAAATAGTGACTTCTTTAGTGAGAGTCAGCACGGATTCAGGCGTGGCTTTTCTACCACTACACAGTTACTTCATATGACCAACGAAATACTGGCAATCTTGGATCAAGGTGGCCAGGTAGACATTCTTTTTTTAGATTTCGAGAAAGCCTTCGATCGGGTTTCACACAAAAAAAATGATGATACAGCTAAACAGCATCATATGCAACGAACAAATTTTGCGTTGGCTTGATTTGTACTTGACGCATCGAAAACAATTTGTCAGCATAGGTGCTTCGAATTCATCGCTCGCCTCTGTACTTTCGGGCGTTCCACAGGGCTCGGTTTTAGGTCCATTTCTTTTTCTTATCTACCTAAATGACCTGGCTTGCAAGTTTTCCGTGCGGTGTCGCTTTTTTGCGGACGATTGTATTGTTTACTCTAGCATTCAATCTGTGGATGACCAATCTAGCTTAACTGACTATCTAATAGCAATACACGACTGGTGTATCCAGTGGCATATGTCCCTAAACATCTCGAAATGCGCGCACATGGTTATTACACGTAAAAAAATCCGCTAATTTGCACTTACACGATATATAATATGGACATTAAACAGGTAGAGGAATTCACATATCTTGGAATTGCAATTGATTCCAAGATGAGCTATACCGCTCACGTTAGGTATGTTTCTGCGGCAGCAATGAAAAAGTTATGGTTAATAAAGCACCGTTTAAAAAACTGCACTAGTGCTACCAAATTAACTGCATATGAGGCAATTATTAGGCCAACACTCGAGTATTACGATATAGTCTGGGACCCTCACACAAAGGCTGGTATAGACATTATCGAAAGAGTAAAAAAAAAAAGCTCTTAGATTTATCTACAATTCTTACAATTGGCGCATTTCAGTCACCTCTTTAAGGTTGCGATCTGGGCTCCAGACACTAGAAACTCGTCGCAAAATGCACCGTCTACAAGCAATGTATAACATAGTTAACAACCACACTAAAATGAGATTTGACAACTACATGCAATTTAACAAATCGCGACTGACCAGAGGTAAGCACAATCAAACAATATTATTGCCGCGCACTAGAACAAACGCATATCTTTATTCCTTCCTGCCCAAGACAATTCGCGAATGGAATGATCTTCCGCAAAGCGTGGTCAACTCAGCCACTCCAGATTCCTTCTTATCTGCAGTACAGACGTGCTTATAATGTCATGCATTCACTGTGCCTTTGCTTGTTACAAATTCTAATGACTCATTTATTACGCCTTTCGTATTGGCAGCAATGTGACGGCATCATCGTATTTCTTTTGTGCATTTGCATATGTTTACTTTCCCTAGTAGACTGTTTTTTTTGCTCTTTTTATTTTTTTTTATCCCCTTGATGAAAAAGTTTGAAATCACGTGATGTTGTACCACTCCTATCTGGGCTTCCAAATGGAAGCCGGCAGTATTCTGAAATAAAAAAAAAATCCCTTGCCAGTCTGTGCACTGAAGGTGACATCGGCATTGCTATTGGGTATTCTGTATTATCACATGGGACTGGCAAGGGATCACATATCCCTTGCCAGTTTGCGCACTGAAGGTGACATCGGAATCGCTATTGGGTATTCTGTATGAGGATCGAATTGAACAGGCTCTCAGGAACGGAGGAAGCCTAAAAACAGTGAAGAAGAAACTTGGAATGGGCAAGAATCAGATGTGTGCGTTAAGAGACAAAGCCGGCAGTATTGTTACTGATATGGATGAGATAGTTCAAGTGGCTGAGGAGTTCTATATAGATTTATACACTACAAGTCGCACCCACGACAATAGTGGAAGAGAGAATAGCCTAGAGGAATTCAAAATCCCGCAGGTAATGCCAGAAGAAGTAAAGAAAGCCTTAGGAGCTATGTAAACGGGGAGGGCAGCTGGGGAGGATCAGGTAACAGCAGATTTGTTGAAGGATGGTGGTCAGATTGTTCTAGAGAAACTGGCCACCCTGTATACGCAATGCCTCATAACCTCGTGCGTACCGGAATCTTGGAAGACCGCTAACATAATCCTAATCCATAAGAAAGGGGATGCCAAAGACTTGAAAAATTATAGACCGATCAGCTTACTGTCCGTTGCCTACAAAGTATTTACTAAGGTAATCGCAAATAGAATCAGGAACACCCTAGACATCTGTCAACCAAAGGACCAGACAGGATTCCGTAAAGGCTACTCAACAATAGACCATATTCACACTGTCAATCAAGTGATAGAGAAATCTGCAGAATATAACCAACCCTTATATATAGTTTTCATTGATTACGAGAAAGCGTTTGATTCAGTCGAAACCTCAGCGGTCATGGAGGCATTACGGAATCAGGGTGCAGATGAGCCATATGTAAAAATACTGGAAGATATCTATAGTGGCTCCACAGCCACCGTAGTCCTCCACAAAGAGAGCAACAAAATCCCAATAAAGAAAGGCGTCATACAGGGAGATATGATCTCTCCAATGCTATTCACAGCATGTTACAGGAGGTATTCAGAGACCTGGAGTGGGAAGAATTGGGAATAAAAGGTAATGGAGAATGCCTTAGTAACTTGCGATTCGCTAATGATATTGCCTTGCTTAGTAACTCAAGAGACCAATTGCAATGCATGCTCACTGACCTGGAGAGGCAAAGCAGAAGGGTGGGTCTGAAAATTAATCTGCAGAAAACTGAAGTAATGTTTAAGAGTCTCGGAAGAGAACAGCAGTTTACGATAGGTAGCGAGGCACTGGAAGTGATAAGGGAATACATCTACTTAGGGCAGGTAGTGACCACGGATCCGGATCTTGAGACTGAAATAACTAAAGGAATAAGAATGGGCTGGGGTGCGTTTGGCAGGCATTCTCAAATCATTAACGGCAGGTTGCCACTAACCCTCAAAAGGAAAGTGTATAACAGCTGTGTGTTACCAGTACTCACATATGGGGCAGAAACCAGGAGGCTTACGAAAAGGGTTCTGCTGAAATTGAGGACGACCCAACGAGCTATGGAAAGAATAATGACGGGTGTAACGCTAAGGGATAAGAAAAGAGCAGATTGGGTGAGGCAACAAACGCGGGTAAATGACATCTTAGTTGAAATCAAGAAAAATAAATGGGCATGGGCCGGACATGTAATGAGGAGGGAAGATAACCGATGGTCATTAAGGGTTACGGACTGGAATCCAAGGGAAGCGATGCGTAGCAGGGGGCGGCAGAAAGTTAGGTGGGCGGCTGACAATAAGACGTTTGCAGGGACAACATGGCCACAATTAATACATGACCGGGGTAGTTGGAGAAGCATGAAAGAGGCCTTTGCCCTGCAGTGAGCGTAACTAGGCAGATTATTATTATTATTATTATTATTATTATTATTATTATTATTATTATTATTATTATTATTATTATTATTATTATTATTATTATTATTATTATTATTATTATTATTATTATTATTATTATTATTATTATTATTATTATTATTATTATTATGTATGAACATTCGGCGAATTCGCCGTTCGCTATCATTGATTTGCTTCGCAGAATTTTTCGGTATAAGACAAAACGCAGGTAGAAGGCCACTTGTGTGTGCTATTAGTAGTACCGACTCCACATGGATTGTATTTAATTCGAAACGTATACGTCTAAAAATGTAGCGCTATTGACTGTTATCCTTGTTGGTGAAGTAATGTAATCTCTGCCGTCATAACAAGAAAACAAATTTTAAATTTCTACAGGCCCATGTTTCTTCGGTAATGAAGTTAGCTTTCACAATCCTCCCAAATGCGCATGTCTTGCCATTCGATCGGCTGAAAGGTGACAGCTCTTCAATAAAACTACAAAATGCTGCCTTATCTCCATTTACGTGTCTATATATGACGTTTATACTGGCTTTATTTATCTGCGCTCTCAAACATCTACATATTTAGCAATGATAGGAAACTCGGCAATAATAATTAATTTTAATAATATATGACTTAGACTGCCACCCCTCCGCCTGCCTTACTTATATGATGCGACGGATATCCAGAAAGCTATCTACCAGAATTATTTGCGGTTAGCCACGTTTCCGTGAAAAGTACACCAAATGTATCGGTTCATCACTGTAACAGCTCATTTGATCCAACCTATTTTAGGGTCCTTAGGGTCCTTTTAGGTCCTTAATAGTGGTGAAGGCACAAATTGCCAAGCGCCACGCCATTCGCAGTCTAAAGGTAATAAAAATAAACTATGGTGTTTTACACGCCAAAACCACTGTCTGATTATGAGGCACGCTGTAGTGTAGAGCTTCGGAAATTTTTACCACCTGGGGTTTTCGAACGTGCACCTAAATCTAAGTACGCGGTTGTTGCCGCATTTCGCCCACAACTGGCGCCTACTGGAGTGTCAACTCTTTGCGGTTACTATATTGAATAATGCTTCCGCCACTCCTTCGGTTCTTGTCAGTCTGCCGATAACAGATGCACTACGCTTCCTGCGGAAGCAGGCGATAGCTATTGGTGCATTTTTTAAAACCTATTTACACATACTGCTGTCTCAGGTTTGGACATTGCAGGGGTGGTTACAAAAAAAATAAACATCATAACACAAAAACACTTGCTTTAGAACTGTGTATTTTTTAGTTGTCGCAAAGAACTATCAAGTTTATTCTAACTGTACACTGTGAACAGAAACCAAAGAATATTTATGAGAATGACGAAAAGATCGGAATGGCACAATGTTCAAAGGATCGGACAGGCGGGTCGCAGGTGAAGAATGACCTGAGAAAGAAATAGGGACAGCTATGCAAAAGGGTATATGCACAATATTATGTCACATGATAAGGCGAACGCAAGTTCATCGAAATTCTAAGCAATTCACTGATAAGACGTGGTAATGCTCGGAAGGGAAAAAGTTGCACTCCTAATTGTTAAAAATTAATCCGACAGCTTTCCGCTGCACAGACGTGTTTATCTTGGCCATGCACAAGATGAGGTGACCCCAAAACTGACGCATATTCAAGAAGAGACCTGACCAGCGAATTATAGGCTGTTAGCTTCAGTTCTTTGGTCGCGCCTTTAAAAGTTCTCCTTAAGGAACCCATTTTCTTTACCAATTTAACGCAAATCAAGTCAATATGTTTGTGCAACTTTAAGGTAGAAGAGAATACAGGCCGAAAGTACTTAAATTCCTGGACTCTTTCTGGTGTGCGTTCTGCATTGCCATACTTTAACTGCAAGCGTTGTTGCTTATTAGTGAATGTCATTATCACCTGATCAGTGACACGACAGACGTTAAAATACAAAACACAGTCATCAGCGTAGAGACAAAGCTTACTGAAGTGTTAGTAGAAACTTGGACATCATTGATACAAATTACAAGTTGCAGGGGTCCAAAAGGGGAGCCCCGTGGGGCACCCGAGGATATGTAAACCGGTGATGGCTTCTGGCTATTGTAGCTAACTGAGTTTAAGGCGTAAATAATTTGTAATCCAGCCAAGGAATTTATCAGCATAGGAGCCCGTAAGAAAGGTGCGAAGTTTAAGGAGAAGTTTCCTGCAGCATACTTTCTCGAAAGTTTTGGAGTAGTCAATAAAAATAACGCCGACTTGTTCATGAATCTTACGTGATGCGGCAATATCGTGCGTGAATTCACTCAACTGTGTAACAGTGGAAAAACTACCACGGGAACCGTGCTGATGCTGCGAAAGGATGTCGTTATTAGTGAAGTATTGAATGTTGCGCTTGTGAACGACATGCTCCAGAAGTTTGCACCACGTATAAAATAATGAAACTGGTCGCTAGTTAGAAACGGTTACCCTCTTGCCCGGTATGAATATAGAAGCGCTATTACCGACGGTGCGCTGCTGCCGCATTAGTTATGCGTCAATCACCGCTTTTGTAATGCCTCCCTAAAGACAGCCAGGCTGTCCAGGAAGGCTATAACTATGCAAATTTTGGGGCTTTGGCAAAGTCGATTGCATGTTTGGTAACATCGTCCTTAATGTATTGGCGTCTGTTACTGTACTAACAGGAAGCTGCGTATTTCCGATTTTCACCTGCGTATATTGCGCGACACCAAATTTGGACCTGTGGAGGCAGGTGATTTCAGTTTTATTTTAGGTAGCAGGTTCTTTATACTTACTATTTAGTGATTTGGGTCATTTTCTTTGCAAACAAGGTGTTTGTCATGTGTCTTATAGAACAAAAAAATTGGAAGAAATATTTGCAAGATCCGTGTTATATTGCGTAAATCCACTTATCTGTCGTATGTCTGAACGAACGCAATACCTGCCGACTGACACAAACAGCGGTTTCCTAAAAAAGTAGCTGGAATGCATACTTTGTATATTACTATCCCTGAACTGGTGCTGCCCAGAAAATTTATTTTTAGCATATTTTTGTTTAATTTATTTATTTTTAATTATTATCTATTTACTTATTAGCGTATTTATTATTAATAATAAATACGCTAATATATTTATTATTTATTAATTATTGGCGTATTCAGCGTAATTGAGTTAAGTATTTTAATGAACATTTTGATTTCTCGTAGACTTAATGGTGGCCTCACCGATTAGTTTAGATTGAGGATTAGAGTTGTGCTATTCGCCATAGGGAACCTTTAAAGAAAATTTGATGTAGCTGAAAAAAAACACCCTGTAGATATCTTCACCTGGCCCTATGCTGCGTCAGCGCAACCCTTATTCCCAACATGCAGATTTTCTTATCTCGTGTCTGCATGCTATCGTCTACGAACGTCGACTGTATTTCCATTTCACACCGGTGCTACATTAAAGCATCAACGTTTTATCTGAGCACCCAATCTAACATGTTCGCACGAGGTGCAACTGATCAGGGTGTCGTAACAACTCAAGAATGAAACTGCTCGGTGGAAACCTTAGTCAACTGTACAAACTTGTGAAATTAGGACTAGAACAGAGGATGGAGAGTGTGAACAAAGTTTGGAAAATCATCTTTCTGTGGGCACCTATATAATTGCGTTAGTGGCCATGGCGACTCAATAGCTGCAGCGTTTTTTGTGCTGAGCTAATGGTCGCGGTTTGCACTACCGAAGGCACCGATTGCATCCCTACGACTCCATGATGAAAGCAAAAATGGCAGACTAAACTGTGGTTTGCATCTACGAAATACGAATCATTCGTAACCTGTAGACAATGGTTGTAACCTATGAATAATGTAAATATTATCTATCAAGCATCGGCCTCCTACCAACTGTGGATTGTGTACCGGATGGTTGTGTAGAGATAATAGGCTATAGTGTTTCAATTCGTAAGTAAGATAATGTATTCAATGCAAGGTGTGAGACTGAAAGGAAACTAAAACTCTACGGCGCGTAACGCGTGGCACCAGAGGCACACTTCCATTGGCACTTAACTAGTTCGTGTAGTGTCCCGTTGCCCAAGACGTCCGGTGGTGCTGGATGATGATAATAAAGAGGATTTACCTGTACCCTCTTTGAAGTGGGGCGGTGACCAACTGTCGCCTGGCCTGCTTGATATAAGCAAGTTATCTGGCATCGCAACACATCATGCCATATTTCGGCCGCTTCTGCACGTACGACATCTCACTTACGCCATCGCAGATTTGTCACACGAAGAAGCCAATCGTTAAAATATGCGCGCCGTGCGATGAACGTTAGGAACGCGAGGACGTCGGCCGTGCTCACGCAATTCCTCACCGAATCGGCGACTTGTGCAGCACTGAGTATTGGCAAAGTAACTATTGTTACTTTTTGGCTGACGTAAGCTATAGATTTCCAACTGTAGTTTGCCGGGCAGGAAATCTCTTGTGAGAAGCAGGAGGCATGTCGGCAAACGTCTGGCGGGTTTAACAGGCAACGCGATGAAATGAAAGACTAACCACGTAAAAGACGGCGTGAACCCCAGTACATAGGTTGTTTTAGGCCTTGGTGTTCAATTCGGTATGCTCAGACCATACATAGAGAGCTCGATAAAACAACAGAAGGCTGCAATGGCATGTTTGGACACATTGCGAAGGCATATGACAGCGTTGAGTACGCTATCCTACTCCATGCAATACAGCGTAATGGATTTGGCGGATACAGAGCTGATTTGGTTGGTGAATTTATTAAAGCTCGGTATGCTTGCTGCTTTCTAAACATACCAAAGCACTTCAACGTCAAAATATAAGCAGGAACGAGCGGAGGAGGTAAAATGGTGTCCCATATTTTGACGAATATTTTGATAACCTCAGTGCTCATACATCCAACGGCTCACGTTTGTGTCTACGCAGATGGCATTGCACTCTTTGCGTCAGTGAGCAATATGAATTCTCCTTATCAAATTTATTTATTTTAATTCTAGCAACATACTTTGTTAACTTATGTCAAGGCTAGATGGACTTATATGTTTGAATGTTAATGAATGTGGCCTCTCTTCATTTACATTGTCGGTTTCTATTTTAACATTTCCCCATATATTGCCAAAACGTAATTTCCATGAGGGCTCTGAAATATCTTGGAAGTGATATAGAACTAGAATACTCAAACGGCGCCCTCAAATCGAATATGTAACACAATCAGCGCGTTTTGCAGCTATGTTTCACAAGCTTAGCAACAGACGCTACGTAATGCACGTTCCAATATTATTCCCGCAAGACAAAGGAAGTCTGCATCATATGGCCGGCACTGATCAAGTAGTAGATATTAGTCCTCGCTACCTTGGCTGCTGTTACGCCTGTTCTACTCTTGCGAAGTGTAAATATTTGTGAATATGCGTATTTTGCGCAATGTTTCTGGTTGTGCGGGGTACACTGGCTGTTCACCACCACCACCGACGCACGGAACTCCAAAGCGTTCACCGCGCTGTTCCCTCGGCGATGGCCACTGAAGCACACACCGTCCCGGAAGCTACCGTGCTGCCGCCGTGCCGCGAACTGTCGTCGTCTTATCGCTTCCAAAAAATGTAGGTGCCGTCTGTGGCACAAACGACGTAGCGTCAAGGATTAGATTTCATGGTAGGAGCTTGTAAAAAAAACAGAATAGGTGGGATGGTACGCGCATACTGGCAAATGTGGTGTTCTATCTCAGAGGAACTGCGCGTGTCAGGTAAGAGACGCGTCGGCACTATCTGGTGAGCTGGGACCTATGCAAAGATAAACTGAATGACTTGCTCGCAAAGACCTTGGTTAGCCAGCCAGCCGTTAAAAACAACGTGGCTCTCGCATACGATCATGTACTGAATCATGCATTTCGTATATTATAGACTATCATCATCACCATCATCAGCCTAGTTTATGTCCACGGCCACGATCTGCAATACCCCTGTCGTGCGCCAGCTGATTACTAATTATGCCTGAGAATTTCCTAATTTCATTACCCCACCTAGTTTTCTACCACCCTCGACAGAGATTTTATACTCTTGGCACCCATTCTGTGACACTAATAGTTCACTGGTTATCCAGCGTACGCATTAAGTTGTCTTGCCCAGCTCCATTTTTTTATGCGAATGTCAATTAGAATGTCGGTTTTTGCTGTTTGCTCTCTGAAGATGTTCTAGCGCTTTCCCGTGAAGTTGGCGATAAGAACTCCGAAGCGGACAAGATCGGGGACATAATGAAAGGCATCGCCGATGAGAAACTCAACTTTTGGTATTGAGTAACTATGCTGCTGCGGATGCTATTGTAAAAGAGCGTCGGCGATGAGAACAAGCATCGTCTTTATGCGAAGAAGCGCCACCGACATCAAAATCATCTGCTTCGGAAACTTTGAGACGTACGGTTCGTCGTGAAACAGATGAAACGACACAAGCCTCTGTTTAACAGCAGATGGTTTCCTTAATTCAAGCCGTGGTTCGACAGGAGGTCGCTAATTTGGGAGTCTCATCTGTCCTAATCGTGCGCGTTCCACCATTCACACCAGTCACGCCACTAGTCCACCGAGGAACCAGCCATTTTGCTCGTGATACCGCAATCACGCTGAGTGAAAATCACACTGAGTGAAACACCTCAGATGATCGCCTAGTAAGTTTCGCGTGTTCTCCAGTTCGGTATATTGCGTGGCACTGCTGGAGCCGTTGGACATCACCGGCTGGTTGGAGTCCCCAGTTTCGTTTGGCCTGGGCTTTATGGCTCCGCACAGAAGTGTGTTGGCAGTTGCAAACTGTGCCAACGAGAGATAAAGTCACCAAAGCTTCCCGCCGGCCTTCTTCAGCCTATCGGTATCCCAGTATAGCCGTTTTTCTGCGTTGCCCCCGATCTGTCCGGACCTTTCAATACATCAGCATCAGGGATCTATGCCACGCTTTAGGTTATTATACGCGCAATTCCAACCAGATGTGCTACCGAAATTGCTGATTTAATTCTACACCATGTAATTCTGCATCACGGAGCTCCTTGTCAACTGCTCGCCGATCACAGTCCTTACGTTTCGCTCCATTTCATCGATGACCTCATTCGCTTATGTTCCGCAAATCACAATCACTTATCACCCTCAAACAAACTGTCTCACCAAACGACTTAATTGCACCATAACCGACATGCTCTCCACCTACGATTTCGTCAGCCGCCGTGAGTGGAATGCTATAGGACCCTTTGTTGAGTATGCATTATCACACCACGATACTGTAGGTTGTTCACCATTTTATCTTCCTTTTGCCGCGAACCGACACTCGCCATGGGTACTTTGTTACCAGCTTCTCCACAGCAACCATCGGAGTACGCGCAAGATGCAATCGCAAGCGCGAACCCTGCGCGTAATATTGCGCGTAACCATTTTACAATATCGCAGGTGTTGCCTTACAATTTCCGTGAAAAGTACGTATAATACGCTCCAGGATCCTTAGTGCTTTACTGGTCACCAAAACGACGACTTCGTCTGTCAGCGACCGGTTGGTCTAGAGCAGAATTAGACCGTAAAATAATAGGAGAATACGCACAAATGAAAAATATAGAGATGGTAAATTGTCTTACGTAAACATGCATGGCGGTCACAAGCAGAAAAAAAATTGGTGGAAATTGAAAGGCAGCTCAACGAAAAAAGCTATCAGCTTCTATCCTTTGACCAACACCCGTCTAAAAGCTTTGGAACAGTCGCTTGTTACTTACAATTTCGGATAGGAGGGGTCCAACATAATGACGTGCTCAAGGAATGGCAGAGGCGTACGCCTGCTAATTAGGCGAGGTATGAAGCGGCAAAGGGTAAAAGAGACATGCGACGAACATTTATAAATTAGCAGCATGTTGAAAGGTAATAAAGAACGGCTTGGAGCATTTTACCTATGAACATATGATAGGAAAGATAAAAGTTTTCAATTGATCGGTTAAAGTTGAAGTGATATCGATGAGGTAAAAAAAATCGGAAAAAGTGGTTTTAGTGGGAGATATGAATGCCCCAATCGTAGTATTTAGACGTATATACGGTATAAATGGTTCAATAGTGCTGAATTTGTGCGATGAACCGAGCCTCACAGTACTTAAGAATGAGAATAAACTTTATGAACAGGTGCTGTCGCAATGTGGAAACAGACAATCTTGTGTCGAGTACGCCTTAGTCTCAGAAACAGTCTACAAACGACATGGCGAAATAATAATGGACATCGAAAAAAATAGCCTCGGTAGCGATCAGAAACTTCAACCTTTATCTTTAAAATTTCGAACAGATATTCAAGCGTAAAGCTGGAACCAATAGCATGAGAACTTCTAAAATTGAATGAAAAGCAAGTAACAGAGATCGCAAGAAACACAGAGAAGAAAACGGAGGCGTTTTCTACAACAGGCTGCGAGTACAAGGAATGGCTTTACGCTCTGCAATAGGAGATAAGATAGACAAAGCGAAACAATTGTTGGTTTGGAAAGCGCAAATCACGTAAATGGTGGAACAAGGAAATAAAGCAAGCCATACAATAGCGGAGACAGGCGTAAAGGGATGATCGAGATGCCAAAAAGTTGGGATTACAGCAAGAAGAGTTCCTCGCTAGACGGAACACATACAGAGAAAAGATAGGAATGTGGGCGCGTGCACGAGAAAATGAAATGCAAAAAAAAACATAACGCTGGGTGCATAAAATTTGGAAAAAAACAAAATCGCAGCTAGAAGATTCTGTAACCATGTAAGAACGCTCAGAGCTCCAACTAAAAATTCGCAAACGGGTTTAGATGAAGAAGCAGGTTACATCTACGAAGAGGACGATGCGCTGCGGTTCATCCGACACATTATTATTGATAACTACGGCGCAACAGAAAGTGACAGTTGATACTAACATTGATCAAGGCTCAACAGCAAAGCCATTATGATCAAATTTAGTGCCGAAAACGTTTGTTGAAAACAATCACAATGATATGTTCCTAATACTACTGCTGCACGGCCCAATGAAGTCTCAGTGTAGTTAATCAAAAACCTATGTGCAAAGAGCAAGGCTCTGCTGACTGATGCCATTGAGCAAGTGAGCAGAACAAAGAAACTTTAGTTTGCATGGCGTGCAAGCAAGATTAACCTCATCTACTAAGGCAAATGTGACAAGGGGAAGACAATCTCGTACAAGACAGTTATGGTAATGTCGGTGAAAAATTATAAAATGAGAACTCTCGAAGTGGGTGGAAAAATAAGCTGCATTGGGGAACTAAGGAATTGGGTTAGACTAGGCAGACGCCTATAGAATAATATATTTGTGTTACCTCAGTGCATCGACATATCAGTAGGTTAGAACCTACGTTCAAAAATAGCATTTCTAGATAATTAAGGCACCTACGCCACTGTAGGCAGGGAACTGTTATGGGGTATTCTAAAGCACGAGGGGCATAGATGAAAATTTCATGGAGCTCCGGAGGTATATATATACTCGCATGTAGGGACAATCGTGTGCGAACTGTATGGAATGGCCGAAAATATAATGAAGTGGTGCAAATTCCCCAAGAACTGCAGTAAGCATGTCCTCTGTCTCCATTATTGTGCACGTTTTATCTTAAGGGCATCGTAGGACGAGTAGAAAACAGTGAATCAGGTTTTGATTTATCCTACATGCGTAATGAAGAAATGGTGGAACAGAAAGCGTCCGGACTCATATACACGCACGACATAGTCCTACAAGCCGACAATGCGAGGTATTTACGAACACTTGAGAATATCTGTGGCAACGCAGCGACAAATCTAGGCCTTAAATTTTGTACACAGAAAACGGTAATTATGATGTTTAAAGAACAGACACGTAATTACGTGTTGTGAATTCAACAAGGCATACCTGTACTCATCGAAAATAATGCCTCCGCGTATACATAAATGACGGAAAGATTCGAAAAGAGATCTAGATAAGAGATAATCTACAAGATAATAGACTAGATAATAGATCTAGAGGCTAGATAATCTGAACATAAATGAGAAGTGGAATGCAGCAATAATGAAACAGGGCAGTTTGGGACCACAATAAACATAGGGTGGTGCGTGGAATCTAAGAGTAACGGTGCCAGCACTAACGATGTCGAATGCCATTCTGTACTTCAAATCGGATACCTTGTCGCGGTAGGAAATTAGCAAAAGATCGGTACACCGGTTGGCTTTGGGAGGCCACATTAAGACGACAAATGAGGTAGAGCAGGGCGACGTAACTTGGGCCTACCTTGAACCAGAGAAGTGCATCGCAAAACTAGTCCTGAAGAAAGACTCAGGCGCAATGATTTAAAAAAGGGGCAGCTAAATTGCAGAAGTGTCTTTACCTGAAAAGCGTGGAGACAGAATGGTGGAAGAGGTAAAAAATGCTAACAACCAGGTATAAGGTAACTGAAAGTAAATAGAGACCGAGGAGGTCGTTCGAACGA
The DNA here is from genome assembly GCF_038994185.2 of Dermacentor albipictus. Classification (NCBI taxonomy): domain Eukaryota; kingdom Metazoa; phylum Arthropoda; class Arachnida; order Ixodida; family Ixodidae; genus Dermacentor; species Dermacentor albipictus. The sequence goes on along the minus strand of NC_091828.1, from coordinate 30,663,189 downwards.
AAGTGGGAGAAACAGATACAGGGAATTTAATGTGAGGAATAGAAAGAAAAGCTACCATGGAGAATTATAAGAGTGGGATGAAAGAAATTAGAAGGAAAAACCTGTACAATAAATCAAAAGGCAGTGCCTTGACATTTAAAGAACGAGCTGATTTCCTAAAGGCAAAGGCGTCCTGGAGCAAATATTCATAACAAGATGAGCGATGTGCACGGTAGTGCGAAAATTCGGAGACCACTAAGCACATCCTTGTGTAATGCGAAGGGTTCATCGAGTGAGAGCCGGACGAAACATGCACCTTCCAGAAGCGCTTGCACTTAAAGTGGACTAAAGAATCAAGCGGTCAGCAGTCGAGATAAGCCAGAGCCGTTGAGAGTATTGGTGAAAAATAAGCAGCAAAGAAATCGATGCGACTGGATCTTTACGGATATAGGAAGCGATTCAAGGTACTAGAGAATTTTGGAGGGGAAGAAAGATTATGGAGATTTATACAAAATTCCAAGATGAAAAACAACTACAGAGGTTAGCGGCCTTGTCTAGAACGGGCCGCTGGGGGTCTGCGAGCAAGGCAGCGCCGTCTAACGTTAGCGGCTCGGTTCGACGCAGGTTGCCCACTGCGCATGCTAGGCAAAAAGATCCGGGTGCCTGTTCATCGCTTCCTTGTTTCGGTTCCCACATTCTGCGTTCGCTTCCCGCCGCCAGGCCGGCACTGCACTTCTTTGGGGCGCTAATGTTACGTTGCCATATGGGGCCAGTGCAGCGCCGTGCCACCTTGTTTTACGCGCGTGACGAGGCGGCCAGGCAAGCTAACACGAGTGATAGCGGTTGACGTTACGTTTTAGTGCGATAGAAAATATATGCCCTGATGTTCCGTATAAAGTCCAAGGGCGATAACACGGTCGACGCGTCGTGTGCTGTATGCGCGAGTGAAACAACGCGAGAGAAGCCGACGATCGCTGCTCAATCTAGCGCGCAGGAAGGAAGAAAGAGGAGAGCAAACGCATTTCTTCCGTGGCACGAAAGGCCGTGGGGGGCTGTGCTCTAGCAGTAACTGCGCATTTCGCGACCAGGCGCAAGGGCACCTGACATCCGCAGCTCAATCTAGCACTCCATAAATGAAGGAACGCGGGCGCACGTCACAGGAGCAATGGTGGCGGCTTTGTCTCCGTCGACAAGTGCGTACTTTGCACAGCCACTTGTGGTCGCGCGCGCCGTGTCTTAAAAGAGACCTTTACCTTTGTGTAAGGGAAAAGAATGCATCCATACATTGATGCGCGCTGTGCTCTCGCCGCTCTCGCTACGTTCCGTGCTGCTGCCATGTTTTCCCACACAATCATTTTGACAGCGATTGTCCGCACTCATGTAGTCCTATTTGTTCGTGTTTGCTTGTGTGGGCTGACGCCATGCCTGTTGATTCAGTTAGCAAGCGAATGCTTCCATGTTACACGGCCGATAAGACTAATATCCTTACTTCATACAGCTGTCCACAGGTTTGCTATCGCAATCCGTGCTTTAGCTCATGGGCGAAATGTGGACTTTTTTCTATACGCAACACACCCACCAGCCGTGTTGTCTGTTCGTCTGTCTTTGCGCTGCATTTTAGCAACGATGTATAGCGCATGTTGTATCCGTACCGAACAGCGAACTTGCCAGTTCTGCAAGAACGTGCGGGTGAACACCATCACTCGTGCTGGCTTGCCTGACCGCCTCTTAGCAAACGTAAAACTCGACAGCACGGCGCTACACAATGGTCGCCGTGGCAACGCCACATTAATGCCAGATAAGCATGCAGCGGATCCCATGCGGCGAGAAACGAACGCACAATGTGGGAACTGGATAAAGGAAGTGATGAGCAGGCACCTAGTCCTTTTTGCCGCGCAAGCACAGTGGTCGGTAATCTTGAACCTAGTCGCTAATGTTACACGACGCTGTCTTGCTCCGCAGAGCCCCGACGCGCGTTCTAGACAAGGCTACTCACCTCTGTGCGGTATACCTAAATGAAATAAGCAGGCTATTTGTAACCGCCCCGTTTCACTATTTGTGACTGCCGCGCTTAATATACCCAATAAATCATCAGCATCATTGCGCACTCTACGTGTACTTACAGATAATTCTACTCTGAAATATCCTAATGCGTGCTTTCGGCATGAGGACGTATCTCTTGATACCATATTGAATGTTCATACCTCTAGAAGTCCCGTAACATAATTTTTTTCCTTTCAACATGTGGTTACAAGATACCGACATCCTAGATACCACAAAACCCATGTAAAGTTAGCAAAGAAGAATTTTTCTTCACAAACATTGTAACACGTGGCTATCCGCGCACTAAAGCCACGTGATTTCAGGTAACGGAACTATTAAAGTTATTGGTTACGTCTTTAGCGCCTAGTCTTACAGCTACACGTTGTTGAGTGAAGCTTGGGACCAGACTTCTAAAAACTAAAATGGTTTATTCTTGATTCAGTTCAGTCACGGCCTTCCCCAAGGTTACTTAAACAGGATTTGCGCACAGGCAAGTTACGATGGTTTCTTGGAAGCTCTTGCATCGCCAACCGCAACTTCCTCCCGCAATGATGGTATCGACCCACAAATAATTGCACACCTGACTACACAATGGTTCTGCAAACAATTTATCATATTCGACAGGCGTTCTGCAAAGCTGTAACGAGGTGGACTGGGATATGAACTTTGCTAGTGTAACGTTTTTTTTTTTACTTTTGTTGCTGTGGCTACGCTGAAATATTGCGGTGCTAACTGCGACGTTAGTGTCGCGGCTGCTGCGTCTAAGCGACCGCTGCTCCTTGGCTTCGGCTAAATTAGCCCCGTGCTCAACTTACAGTTTCGAACATTAAACACAGTCTTTTTGTTTTCTGTTTTCCGTATCCTTTAGCCATTTGTTTAGCTTTTTGCATCTGTAGCTTTTTGTTCCAAGTAATTGGAAACCTTCAACTGAAACACTGCGCACTTCTTGCTTTAAATATACTCTGAACCTATTCGTACCAAAACTAGGATATGAACAGGAGACACACCGTAGTGCGCTAGAAGAATGAGGGTTAATTTTGGCCACTGAGGGCTCGTGAACACGAAGCTGATGCATTGTACACGGTTGTTCCTTTCATTTCGGCCCCAATAAAAAGTGTCAGCTGTGGCGAGGATATTATCCCGCACCATTTAGCTCAGCTGCGCTACGCCATCGTCCATAGGCCACCACTCGCCGTTGTGGGTTGGTGAGCAAGGAGTGGAGCTACTTATCTTAGGGCGCGAGATGTCATCCTGGGAACAGCTGCCACATTTGTAGGAACCTCAGCTGGGTAGGAGTATCCTCAGCTGGGTTTGAACCTCACCTGGGTAGAAAATCGCCACTTAGGTGTACATCCAAATCCGATCATGATTTTTGCCAGCTAAACCCTAGACTTTCATATTTAATTTCACGTAGCCATTACCACTGGTCGACTTTCTAATTTAGATTACTTTTATCACTTGTAGATGCAAAATACAATTTTCGGGGCTCTACCTTTGGACACGGCTTTTGTCTGCGGCATCATATCTTATACTGGGCTATATGTAGATGCCAAAAACTACTTTAACAGAAAGAAATGCAGAACACCACTTTAGAAAACAGAAACACATTTTTATTAGGCTGTAGTGCGTAAACAGTTCATAGGATTCTAAACCAATGTTAACTTTATTTTTCGCAGCGAGTATCGGCATGGAGATCCCACGTAGCACACCACTTGCAACATGTGACGTTGTCTGACCAAAACTTTTCCAAAGTATGCTTATTGTCGGTAGAATGCGTCCTTTACAGACATTTCGGCCCTACGCAGAGAAATATAAATAAACTTAGTACCGCACGTCTGAGATACATGATATTGCGTCCAACATAACATAATTATTAAGAAATAAAGCGTCTCATTTAAGCTTGCCCATTTGTCCCTAGTACGAGGGGCGTTCCATAAAGATTACCCCTAAGCCACTTCCTTTGGACGGAGAGCAACGAAACTTTGCAGATTTATTAGTCCTTCTCTACATAGGTGCCACCCAGGGACACACACTTCTCGCATTTTTTTATGCATTTCTAAACACATCGCACGTACAAGTCGACAGGTTGCTCATCGCGAATAAATACGTTCGTTATATGCCTTCGATGCTGAATGCAATCAAACACACATCGAAATGTGTTCCTCAAGGACAGTAACCAGACGCATTACCAGAGAGATAGAGAGAGAGAGGGGCAAAGGAAAGAAAGGGAGGTTAAGCAGAAATTATCTCCGGTTGGCGACCCTGTACTGGGGGAGCGGCAAATGGATGCGATAGGTGGCATAGGTGAGGGCGAAGCGATGCGGTAGGCTGCACTACAAATGTTCGGGGTATCTGTCTCTTTAAAATGAAGCTCTCGTCAATTTCGGTCATCGATAATGTCCCACTAATGGTACGGCAAACCACTGAATAAACTTTCGGCGTTCATAGGCGCCGATGCACCACGCTTCTCCTCTCGGACGCCACGTGCGGACTTTTCAGCAGCGCCACAAGCTGGCGAATATTGTTGTGAAAGAAGTGTCATAGTAGCTCGGTTTCTGTATGATGCCCTCGTCGGCGTTCGCGCTCACACGCGCGCCAGGCATTTTGTAAGCACCGCGCAGTCTCTGGAATGTCGGCTCTAGATGGGGCCCACTGTTCATAGGGAAGTGCGAAAAAGAAGTGCCGCTGCAATTCAGGCCTCGTAGATAACTGGTTCGTACGGTGGCATTACGTTGTGTTGCTATATTACTTCAATGCTTACGTAGCACTATCAAGATTAATCGTAAGATCGCCTCTGCCACATTTGCTTTTTTTTTCTACGCCTTATTCTTGATGCGAAAGCACCAAACGGCTAATTGAGCGAAAAAGCCGGAGTCTGTAGCAGTGAAACCGCTCCTAAATTCTCATAGCCTGCGACACCTCGTCACGTGTGCGCCTAAACAGCGCAGAGCAGGCGCAAGAGAACACCTCCTGGTGCGGCAGATGTTACGTCTCTTGCAAGGCTATGTCATCTGCGCGTTTCTATTCCCCAAAAGCTCCCACCTGCGCTATGACTTCACCTCGGTAATTGCTATAAAGAACGTTGGCGTTGGCGAATTTCGAACCTACTCCCCCCTGACAAGGCAAGTGTTTTGCCCACTGGGATAAACGTTGGCTCAGCGTCCTGAGTCTCTCGGTTGCCGGGCGGAGTTAACAACTCGGAGGACCGCTTGGCGGCGTTCAACTGGAAAACTAGGCTAACGCTAATGAAATTCTGGTGTGCTTAAAAGGCCCCGCATATAGAGCCTTCTTGGACATCAGGGTTTAGTTCGCGTTAGTGCCACCGCGTGGCGTATTTACCTAAAGCTTTTTATCTTTTCTATGGTGACGTGGTATGACGTAAATAAAACAAAAATAAAAGAAATAAAAGCTATCCGTGCCGTACTGAACTTCACCACAAAGCTTGTCCCGCCGGCCTTTTCAGTGCTCTTGATAATGAGTAGATGCTCGTCAACAGGGAATGACTTTTCAGCTTAAAAGCATTTAGTCGTGACGAGACAAACTCGGCGATCATTGATTCCGTGTTTTTCAGAGGGCTCCTGAACGGCAGCGACATTTTTTCTAAATTTCTATGCTACCAAGGAAACTGGATAGGGTAATAGCGGTAAGCACTCCGTGGCAGCTTTTCTTAAGTTTCAACAGATTAGCGTCCGAACGTCACACAGCGCCTACGAGAGACACCGTCTAGACGGCATTTGATTTTGGTCGGTCGGTTTGCTTCACATGTTTTTTTTCGTTTTGTATTTGTTTGTTTGGTTAAAGTGCGCGCAAGTATTTAACTAATAATTTTGCTATCCGCATTCATGGGCTACCGCAGGAACAACCAATCGACAAAAGATGTAAGTATTAAGATGGACACATGAAGAAGTTCGTTGTCCACAATGAGACAAAATTCACGCCACGAGAGTTGGCAAAACTGCATCTGTGTCGTCGTGCGGTAGCATGCTGTGGTCGAAGCTGCTCACAATATTGTATCATATTTACCGGGCACCAGGCCAGGTTCACCTTTGGTATAACATATAGAGCACCTCATGTGAAGCCAACAAATTGTTCGCTTCTCATGATATGACTAATGAAAATCGGGCCCCTCGGTTAACCCCCTTTCTTGCCGGTGATATAGAGCACCTGCAGTTTGTAGTCAAAGTACTGGCGTATCGCGGATATCAACGACCGTGAAGGACGACCGCTATTTAGGATTATGTACAGTAAGACATGCGAGATTTGTCTCTTCTCTATACTGTGTACCATGTTGCCGTTCCACCGTTATAATGTACCCGCAACGTAGAATGACAGATATCGAACGCCAAAATAGCTGCCAACAGATTGAAAGATCTCGCGCACGACTCCTTACATTTGCGTGTATTCATGAACTGTGCTGAAAGACATCATTCGGGAATGTTGACAGTTCAAGGCAGCAGACAGTCAGCGCGTGAAATAGTTTTTTTGTATTATCACTGCGCGTAAATCGCTGCGAGTAGTCGAAGAATGACTATGTAGACAGCGTGGTATTTGTTTGTTTTGTTTGTTTATTTGTTTATTGACAAAGCAACGCTCAATAGCAGTTTGTTTTCGTGCCAAGGCAAAAGGCGGCACTAAAAGCCACCTGGCTAGGCCTTTCACACCAGACAGCACGCGCAGCACACAACATGAGCGCAACATGCTTCAAAACACACTGCCATGTATCAAACACATACAAATAAAAAATGCACGTACAGAGTCTAGATAACGATAGAGCAAGATGAGGAAGAATGACAGAAGTAGTCGTCAACACATTCATCATCAAGAAGACACACAACTATTAGGGCCAATGGACTACAATTGTATTGAAGAGAACAAAACAAATGTACAACAAAATTACAACTGTTGGAGGAAATACATTTTAGTCATTTTTCTGAAGGCAAGAAAAGAGGGAGAACTCTCCATTATATCTAAAAACGGTGGATAACAATTCAGAAGGTTCAGAACTTACCATTTTAATATTTGCATACCGTATCTAGTTATCTTTTTAATCTTTACAAAGTTTTTATTTCTGAAATAATATGGTGTCTTCGTATTTGTATATGTATGAAAAAAACCGCTCACGATTTGCTTTTAATTTGAGAAATATCATTTTCAACAAACGCTGTTTATATAAAATTTCTATATGAAGTATCCGGTTCTCAGCAAAGTATGGGGATGTATGATCACGACAAGATAGGTTTTGAATGAATCGTATACTTTTCTTCTGCATTATGTATAGTCATTCCAAATTATACTTTGATGTAACCCCCCAATTAGCAGACAGTATTGTATACGGGAACGTACAGTACTAAATAAAGTTGCAACGTCCGAAATCTATTTAGCATTCCAATTGATTTAGCAATGATACCTTTTATAAAATTCGCGTGACTTTTCCATCGAAGATTTTTATGAAAGAGTACCCCTACAGACTTGTATTCTGAAGCCTGCTCTAATGGAGATGATTTAAAAGTTATAGAGCCATTAAGGTGAACTGGTTTATTAACGGATGAGAAGACTATGTATTTGGTTTTCCTAACATTCAATCAGAGTGTATTTACATCTAACCAGCAGGACAAATTTTGAAGCCATAAATTAACAGTTCGAGTGAGAGACGAAAGGTTATTAGATGTGAAAAACACATTTGTATCATCTGCGTAAAGGGCAATGTCTGTGGTCAGGGAGATGTTGACAATGTCGTTTATATACAACAAGAATATTGTTGGTCCTAATATAGATCCTTGCGGAACTCCATAACTTATGAATACCGTATCCGACTGTACATTCTTAATTACAACAAACTGAATACGGTTAGTCAGGTAACTACGCAGTAACTTAAATGGAAGTCCTCTTATTCCATAATACGGTAACATTGCAAACAGTATGGTATGTTTAATAGAATCGAAGGCTTTGTTAAAGTCTAAGAAAGTGCCCATTGTGTACAGTTGATTCTCTATATTAGTTACAATTTTTTCTCTGATGTTTAATAATGCTGACGAAATCCGTACTGGTATTCGGATATTAGGTTGTGCTCACATAAATACTGAGAAATTCTAGAATTTATAACTTTCTCTGCTATTTTGGAGAATATCGGACGTACTGATATTAGTCTGTGCTTAGAAATACAGTCAAGAGGGCCACCTTTGTGTAGAACGGAAACCCTAGCAACTTTCATCTTATCCGGAAATATTCCTGTCCACAAAATAGTATTCATTAAGTGGCAAGCTACGTCGGATAGCAAATCTGAGACCGCTTTAATTGAGGCTGCTTTAATGCCATCGAAACAACACGAAACATTACTTTTAAGAGTGTTAGTTATACCAGCAATTTCAACTTCGGTAACCGGTAAAGAAAAAGTTTGTGGCAAATTGTGTTCTATATATGTTTCGAAATCCTTACAGGTGGTTTTTTCCGACGCTCCAAAAGTCCAAAAATGGTGGTTAAACTCATTAGCGAGAGCCTTACCAGTTAATCTCTGCCCATCTATTTTCAGTTCTTGAGGAACGTCAGTTCGCGTTTTCCGTAGTAAGTCTTTGATAGTGCGCCAGGTTTTCTGAGGGTCATATATAATGTGATGGACTCTGATAGAATTTAATGTGATGGAGTCCGCGTCCCATTTTTCACCCCTGACATCACCCTGTAACGACACATGATAGCCGTCTCACTCATATGTGCAGTTGCTAGACAGTTCCAGAGCACTGGCATCCGCTACAGAATCTACTGGACCTCTCTTCAACACTTGCCGACATTCTCGCCGTATGTTGTACCATCTTGTTTCAGCTGAACTCCATCTGCTGGGAATGAATTCATTTCTACCGAAATATGGGCACCGTGCGAACGTTATCGTTTGCTAGGGCATTTAGGCGATGATTGTCTTCATTCTCGCATGAAAACAACCTACCTGCCAAAAAATAACTGCTCAACAGTCCGCTCCAGCTACCGTCGTCTTGTTCCCTCAGCGTCGCGTTCAAAAGTACTGCATGCCCTACATGACGATCGACAACTTGGGACGCCAACACCAGGACGCAGATTGCCTCTCTCGCTACCCATTCGAAGACGCTACCTCTACCTCTGATACTGACACCGACTGCTGTGTTCTCTCTGTTTTCCCACTGCTCCATGTCGCCAACGAGCAGTGCCGTGACCCGTCTCTGCGTATCATCATTAACCGCCTGGAATCATCACTTGCGGACAGTTCCCTTCTGTTATTCACAGTTCAATCTTGCGTACTCTACCACCACAACTTTCATGCGGATGGCCCTGCACTACTCCTTGTGATCCCTACATACCTTCGCTCGGCTGTTCTCTACGAACTTTACGACCTCCCCACTGCCGGTCACCTGAGTGTGTCACGTACCTACGACCGGAACCGCCGAGGCTTCTGTTCATCATCATCATCAGCCTGGTTACGCCCACTGCAGGGCAAAGGTCTCTCCCATAGTTCTCCAACAACCGCGGTCATGTATTATTGTGGCCACGTCGTCCTGCAAACTTCTTAATCTCATCCGCCCACCTAACTTTCTGCCGCCCCCTGCTACGCTTCCCTTCCCTTGGAATCCACTTCGTAACCCTAAATGTTTATCGGTTATCTTCCCTCCGCATTAGATGTCCTGCCCATGCCCATTTCTTTTTCTTGATTTCAACAAAGATGTCATTGACTCGCGTTTGTTCCCTCACCCAATCTGCTCTTTTCTTATCCCTTAACGTTACACCTATCATTCTTCTTTCCATAGCTCGTTGCGTCGTCCTCAATTTGAGTAGAACCCTTCACGTTTCTGCCCCATAGGCCTCTACTGTTGTGAAAAATTGTGTTCTGGACTCGTAAGACACAGCTATTATACACTTTTCTCTTGAGGAATAATGGCAGCCTGCTGTTCATGATCTGAGAATGCTTGCCAAACGCACCCCAGCCCATTCTTATTCTGCTGATTATTTCCGTCTCATGATCCGGATCCGCCATCACTACCTGCCTTAAGTAGATGTATTCCCTTACCACTTCCAGTGCCTCGCTACCTATTATATATTGCTGTTCTCTTCCGAGACTGTTAAACATTACTTTACTTTTCTGCAGAATAATTTTTAGACCCACTCTTCTGCTTTCCCTCTCCATGTCAGTGAGCATGCATTGCAATTGGTCCCCTGAGTTACTAAGCAAGGCAATATCATCAGTGAATCGCAAGTTACTAAGGTATTCTCCAATACCCTTAATTCCTAATTCTTCCCAATCCAGGTCTCTGAATACCGCCTGCAAACACGCTGTGAATAGCATTGCAGAGATCGTATTTCCCTGCCCGACGCCTTTCTTTATTGGGATTTTGTTGCTTTTTTTATGGAGGACTACGGAGGCTGTGGAGCCGTTATAGATATCTTTCAGCATATTTACATACGGCTCGTCTACGCCCTGGTTCCGTAATGCCTCCATAACTGCTGTGGTTTCGACAGAATAAAACGTTTTCTCATAATCAATCAAAGCTATATATAAGGGTTGGTTATATTCGGCACATTTCTCTATTACCTGATTGATAGTGTGAATATAGTCTATTGTTGAGTAGCCTTTACAGAATCCTGCCTGGGCCTTTGCTTGACAGAAGTCTAAGGTGTTCCTAGTTCTATTTGCGATTACCTTAGTAAATAGTTTGTAGGCAACTGGCAGTACGCTGATTGGTCTATAACTTTTCAAGTCTGTGGTGTCCCCTTTTTTATGGATTAGGATTATGTTAGCGTGCATCCAAGATTCCGGTACGCTCGAGGTCATGAGGCATTGCGTATACAGGGTGGCCAGTTTCTCTAGAACAATCTGTCCACCAGCCTTCAACAAATCTGCTGTTACCTTATCCTCCCCAGCTGCCTTTCGCCTTTGCATACCTCCGAAGGTTTTCTTTACTTATTCCGGCGTTACCTGTAGGATTTAGACTTCCTCTAGACTATTTTCTCTTCCATCATCGTCGTAGGTGCCATTGGCACTGTATATATCTCCATAGAACTCCTCAGCCACATGAACTATCTCGTCCATATTAGTAATGATATTGCCGGCTTTGTCTCTTAACGCATACATCTGATTCTTGACAATTCCTTGTTTCTTCTTTACTGCTTTTAGGCTTCCTCCGTTCCTGAGAGCATGTTCAATTCTCTCCATATTATACTTCCTTATGTCAGCTGTCTTACGCTTGTTGATAAACTTCGAAAGTTCTGCCAGTTTTATTCTAGCTGTAGGGTTGGAGGCTATCATACATTGGCGTTTGTTGATCAGATCTTTTGTCTCCTGCGATAGTTTACTGGTACCCTGCCTAACGGCGTTACCACCGACTTCCATTGCACACTCCTTAATGATGCCCACAAGATTGCCGTTCATTGCTTCAACCCTAAGGTCCTCTTCCTGAGTTAAAGCCGAATACCTGTTCTGTAGCTTGATGTGGAATTCCTCTATTTTCCCCCTTACCGCTAACTCATTGATCGGCGTCTTATGTACCAGTTTCTTCCGTTCCTTCCTCAGGTCTAGGCTAAATCGAGTTCTTACCATCCTGTCGTCAATGCAGCGCACCTTGCCGAGCACGTCCACGTCTTGTATGATACCAGGGTTAGCGCAGAGTATGAGGCCTATTTCATTTCTAGCCGTGCCGTTCGGGCTTCTCCACGTCCACTTCCGGCTATCCCGCTTGCGGAAGAAGGTATTCGTTATCCGCATATTATTCTGTTCCGCAAGCTCTACTAATAACTCTCCGCTGCTATTCCTAGTGCCTATGCCATATTCCCCCACTGCCTTGTCTCCAGCCTGCTTCTTGCCTACCTTGGCATTAAAGTCGTCCATTAGTATAGTGTATTTTGTTTTCACTCTACGCATCACCGATTCCACGTCTTCATAAAAGCTTTCGACTTCCTTGTCATCATGACTGGATGTAGGGGCGTAGACCTGTACAACCTTCATTTTGGACCTCTTATTAAGTTTCACAACAAAACTTACAACCCTCTCCTTAATGCTATAGAATTCCTGTGCGTTACCAGCTATATTCTTATTAATCAGGAATCCGACTACTAGTTCTCGTCTCGCCGCTAAGCCCCGGTAGCACAGGACGTGCCCGCTTTTTGGCACCGTATATGCTTCTTTGGCCTCCTAACTTCACTGAGCCCAATTATATCCCATTCACTGCCCTCTAATTCCTCCAATAGCACTGCTAGACTCACCTCACTAGATAACGTTCTGGCGTTAAACGTTGCCAGGTTCATATTCCAATGGCGGCCTATCCGGACCCAGGGATTCTTGGCACCCTCTGCTGCGTCGCAGGTCTGACCGCCGCCGTGGTCAGTTGCTTCGCAGCTGCTGGGTACTGAGGGCCAGGTTTGATTGTTGTGTTCCTATAGGAGTTGGTCGCCGAGTACTGCGCCAGGGTGGCCAATCCTGCTCTGGTGAGGGACTGCGTTGCCGGTTCTGGTCACCGGGATCAGGCCATACTCCAGGCGTGTTTAAGCAAAATTATCAACAGGCGGATTTTTTTTTAACCCAGTGGAAAATTGCTGGCATCGGGATTCGTACCACGGATTTCTTGCACGTGAGGCGGGTGTTATTCCTGCATGCCCGGCTTCTGTTTGCTAGGGCTTACTCGCTGTGTTCGAATATACGTAGCTGCGTGTGAGAAGTGCCCGTGACGCAACACACCATCGACGCTTCCTGCTGGGCATCTTCAACCACGCGAAATTCCCGCAGAACATTTTATTCGGGTCTGTTTGGACTTACTTGGCCCTTTTCCTCTTTCTACCTCTGGGAACACGTGGATCGCTGTGGCCATGGATTACGCCACGCGGAACGCCATCACCCGAGCACTTCGTACAAGCTGGGCCACAGATGTCACTTATTTTCTTCTACGCGACGTGATTTTATTACATGGAGCTGCGCGACAACTTCTCACAGATTGTGGCCATACATTGCTATCGAAAGTTATCGCTGACATGCTACAGTCCTGTGACATGAGGCACAAGCTATCCACGTCATCCGATCTGGAAAGAAATGGCCGCACTGAGCGTCTCAATCGCACTCACAGACATGCTTGCAAATATGTCTCTTCAGACCACCCTGACTGGAACCTCGCTCTACCATTTGTCACATTTGCTTATAATTCCTCGCGCCACGACACAGCCGGTAATTCCCCATTTTCCCTTCTCTTCGGTCGAGAACCAGCACTGACCCTCGACACAACTCTGCCTTTTCACGCGGCACCGACCAGTGAATATGCATTTCATGTCATGGCCCGTTGTGCCCACGAAATGGATATTGCCCGTGATCACCTTCCGAAATCCTAAGAGAGTCAGAGTCGTTTGTAAGACCGGCAACACCAAGACGTCCACTTCCCGCCTGGTTCTTTCGTGCTTCTATGGTCTCCGTCGCGTCAGGTCTGCCTGTCAGAAAAACTGCTGTCTCGTTACACAGGCCCATACCGAGTGCTTTGTGCCGTGACTACCGTCACCTACGAGATCGCCCTTGACGCTCCTGCTTCCTAGTCCAGTGTTATCGTGCACGTCACACAACTGAAACAGTATAACCCTCCAAGCAATGACATTTAGACGCGCCGGGATGTCGCTTCTGCCGCCGGGGGATTATACTACACGCGCGTGGCATTCTATTGTTTGAACAAGGCGCGTGGGCGCCATCACTCGAGAAACGAGGAGGAAGAAATAATTGTACTCGCGCTGTGAATCTGACCCATCGGCGCTGCAACCACTGTTGTAAATATAACCTGTAAATAGCTGCTCGTCTTACTGACTCGTCCTTCGCGTAACAATATTTATTCCAGTGTAATCTCATATGAAATCAACGTAATAACTGGTAAATGATAATACAATGGTTCTACGGTGGCCACTTTTAAATAATTATCAATGAGTCTACAATGATAGGTCCGTGACATTTCAACTAATGTTTTGTTCATTGAGTAACAAGGGCTCAACGGAATTTCTACTTGAATCCAACAACAAGGGTTGGGAGCCCGTTCCTGCCTATTGCGTCGGCGTGGCACGGCGGCGGAGATATACCTCGCATACGAGTGAACGCAGAACGCAGTGTGAAATGAAAGAGTGCCAGGAGGAAAGTGTAGTAGGAGCGGAGGAGAGATGGCCTACATATGCACCGAGTTGCTGGAGGCCACAGCCACCGCTTCTGCAGCCGCGTGAGCACCCTCATCTGCGCTTCACAGGGCGGGGGCTGGGCGGCGTGAAGTGGGGAGGGCTCTACTTGTCCGCTGCATCAGCTGCTGAGGTCATTGCACCGTACCGGCGGTACCGCCAGAGTCAATGGCGAGCGGCTCCGAGTAAGGCTCGATGAGACGCTCCCTTGGGGGTTGTCGCCGCTGACACTGGTGGCACGATTTCCCCGCGAAGGGCCGCTCTCCTCGCTTGCGAAACCAAAGCATGCGAAGAAAGGCGTAGTGCCGCGTAAAAGGCTTGTGCAGCGACAGTGGCTATGATATGGAATCAGCGTAGCGCGCGGCGTGTTTATGGAAACAAAGCGGTTGAAGAGCTCCATGGAGCATATCCGCTGACTCTCGCAATCCCCCGGTTAGCAAGGCAGTCACCCCAAACTTCGCACCATTTAAAATGTGCCGCAGGGTTGAGATTTTCGGCGTCAGCTACGCTACTCACAGCATTAACTTCCAAATATGTGTTGGCACGTTAAAGCGCATGATTTAATTTTTTAACTTCCAAATATAATCAATTTACTTACATAACCAAAATACAAATTAATGACACTCGAAATTAAAACACGTATGTAGCTGCACTCAAATTTCGCATTGGGGATTATCGTAATCGTCAGGTTATTTTGGTGCGTGGTGTCTTACAGAGATACGACAGAAAAACGCTATCAGTTTAACTTGAGAAATATTCTTTGAAAACCCAGTTACCGTTTCTGTGACGAAAATAAGCAGTGAGTGTTCCAATTCATTCACAGCAAGCCTAGCTGTTTCTACAGTGCTCTGTTGGCCTAGCACCTGGTCGCTCTCACTCCGGCTTACACAGCCTCTGTTGCCGCTAAGGCATCGTTAGAAACTAACACTTCCTGTTTGTCTATGAATGTGCGGCTAACCTCGCAGGCACTACTCCTGTCATCGGCTTTCGAAAAAAGTCTGCTAGCGGATTCCTAAGGTTTTCGCTGCGTACTGCCAACATAATTTTCAGGCTGCTGTTGCTTCGAGGCGATAAAACGCTCAATCTCCTTGTTCAGTGTTGCTATTGCTTTTTTGTGCTTTTGACGTTCTGGCTCACGGTTACTCTCGCGCTCTTGGCGTTCTCGATTGCGCTTCTGCATTTCCTATATTACCTCCCAAGAAATATTGAAGCTCTCTTAATTGTTGCCAGGGTCTTTAAATGCCTCTTGGATAGCTGCCCCTGTCATTGTCTCGCCCGCCTGAGCTCCGAAATTCTCGCACACAGGCTACATGTCTGACCTCGCCAAACTTTTATTATCTAACAGGGAGAGGCGGGCTAGTTGGTGGTCGATATACATGGCATCTTCCCCAACTGGTGGTTAGAACAGTTTCCTTAAATAATTTTTGCAAATCCAAAATATAACACGAATGGCCAATTCCCATAACATTGAAATAAACGGACAAAAAATGAAATTTTGTGAATGAAAAGAAGAAAGAAATCCCTGCCCAAGCACTCAGTACAGATGGTTAACCAGCGAAGCTGAAACGTGCGGCCCCGGTGTTTATCACTGAATTATTCGCGATGGTTCATTAGACGACAGCTTGGGAGGCTGCCAGATCACCGTTACGTAGTGTCTGCTTGCGCTTGGCTGCACGAGCCTGATCTGGTGCCCGGGTTGCAGAATCGGCATCGCGTGGACGAGCTCGTTTCCGATTCTGCTCGCGGCGTTGCTGATTGAAAGCTGCCTGTTCCTAAGAAGTACGTATGACGCATGGCCTACCCATTTCGGAGGTGGAGAGAAAGTGATGCGCAAGTGCTCGGCTACGACGGAAAGCAATGAAGTCACTAATGGCGCAGCTAATGCAACACCACCTAGTTAGCACAAGGCCATTTCACTTCGATCCATCACGTCTTGTTACCTTGCCCGACTGCCATAGAAACTAATGGGTATGCTTCTGAGCAGGCAGCGATGATTTTGACGTCACCACTGTCATCACGCCCGCCTAGTGAATCAAAATTTCAAGCCAGGTAGCTTGACGTCATGTATCGGAGTAAACAGCTCATGTGCTATTTGGGTGGTGTTGGCTAATCGCGCGCCTAATTTCACTCTTTTTTTCGCGCATGCGCATGGGATTGTGCCGCACGAGTTTTCAGCGTACAGGTGACCGACAGATGGACGGATGGATGAATCGGCTAGGCATATACAGCTTAGCTGTCAAAAGGCGGTAGATCACACGGCCATTGGAAATTGATGTTAGGAGAAGCAGTGTGCGGGAGCCTGCGTAGTTTAACGAAGCAAACACCAAGATGTAGGCGGCTGTTTCATTGTCTACATGACACGCATGTCATCCCCCATAATTTATGTTCATCCTACAATCATGTCATACTATGCGAGTTTTGGTACATACAAAGCTAACAAAATGAACAAGAAAGCACCAAAACGTGGGTGGTTGTTTCAAGACCTACATGACACGAATTTCATGGCATTCTTGTCATGTCTTATCATTTATCTTTGTTATACACTCTTGTCATAGTATGCAAATTCTGGTATGTACCAAGTTAACGAAAGGACAATGAGAGTACCCAGACATAGGTGGATATTTCATGACCTACATGTCATGATATTCATGTTATGCTAGATCATTATTGTTCGTCATAGACAGTTGTCAAACTATGCCAATTTTGGTGCCTGCTTTGACGTACACGGCTGTTTCATGACCTACATGACACGCATGTCATGACCTTCATGTTATGAGCTATCATTATTGTTCGTCATACACTCTTGTCCCACTATGCGAAGTGTGGTACATAAAAGTAAACAGAACGTCGATGACTGCACTAAGACGTAGGGGGCTCTTTTATGAACTGCGTGATACACGTCTCACTATATTCATGTCATGACCAATCATTTATGTTCGTCATACACTGTCATACTACGCCAATTTTCGTACATACTAGGTTAACGAAGCGGACATGAGAGCACCAAGACGCAGATGGCTAGACAGATAGTTATTGTGAAAGTGGCAAGTGTTCCCTAAGAAATGCTTCGCATTTAAAGAAGCACGCAGCAGCACCACGGATGCAGCATGGATGCAGCACCACGCCATCTGGTTCATCTTTCCACTGTTACCAGTTGTTTAGGACTCCCCCGGGTCGAAGGCTTATTCTTCAACCCTTCTCACAGTTTCGTCGGATTCTGTTGGTCGAAGGTTCATCGTTACCGTTATTTCGGGTTTCGCAGGGCTCCATACATTGAAGGCTCATTCTTCTTCGATGATCCCTGTTTCTTCCGACTCCTTTGGTCGAAGGTTCATCCTTAAAGCTGCCACCAGTTATTACATCTTGCCGTTGATAGCGGAAATTGATTGACCTTGAGGGTCGCAGAACTGAAGGTTTATTTACAAAATTGTCACAAGCACGTGGAAAAGGGGTTTATCTAGGCGTGCGAGAGTAGGAACAGCAGGCTACGAATAGCAGGAATGGTCGCTGTACAATCTTCATTCTTTTCGTCCCTTCACTTCTTGATCCCCGCGTCCCTTCTACGCAATTGGCAGCAACATACCTCTCGTCACAGACAAAGCCCACAGGGCGATTAAACTAGCTTGTCGTGGCGTGCATGATTTCAGCCTTGCGACATGACTGGCTTCTGTCCTAGCAGAATGTCTACTAGTGTTCGTGAGGCGCGCGAGAGTATAGTTCACTTCGCTCACTTTGTCGATTACAACCTACAGTCCATCGTAGTTTCCGAGAAGTTTTGGCACAAACCACGCTTTCTTCTGGGAGTCCAAAGCCAAACTAGATCACCAGGGTCATATGCAATAGGCCGATGTCGTGCGTCGTAGTGGGTTTTGGTCTTTTCTTGCGATGTCAAAGTCCGTAGACGCGTAAGTGTTCGAGCCTCTTAAGCGAGGCATAGTGTATCGGTTACCGTAGGATTGTCGTGGTGGTAAAAAGGGAGGACAGTGTTGAGCATATACCGGGGCGGTCGGGCATATAGAAGGAAGAAGGGGCTGTAGCCCGTTGTCTCGTATTTGGCGGTGTTGTAGACGTAAGTAATGAACGGTAGAACTTCATCCGAATTCGTATGATCGGACGCAACATACATAGAAAGCATATTGGTGATAGTTCGATTAGTGCGCTCAGTGAGCCCGTTTGTTTGCTGATGATACAGTGTCGAGTGTCTGAGGTCCGAGTTACATAAACGCTGTTAAGAATGACCCGCTGACGTGCAAGTTTTGCCAACCAGCTGTGACCGCGGGCGTCATCTTTTCTTGGAGCGTCGGCGCAAACCTCTAGCCACGGCGTGACTAAGCCGACTTTGTGTCGAGAGCAATACGCGCGTCCTCCACTCTCCGTCGCAGGAGCCGAGTTTGATGAAGCACGCTTTGTGCCTGCACTCGCCACCGCCGCCCTTGTCGGCCGCGAGCGGGGAAATGCCGCGGGAACGTCGACGAAGACCCCTTCCCACGCACCGTTCTTGAAGTAAGCCCCGAGTTCTGCGAAGACAGTCGGACGGCTGAGGGCTCCGTGAACCGGTGCGTGCGTGCGTGCGTGCGTGCGCGCGCGCGCGTGTGTGTGTGTGTGTGTGTGTGTGTGTGTGTGTGTGTGTGTGTGTGTGTGTGTGTGTGCGTGTGTGTAAGCCCTCGCGCAAGGAGGCGGCCGTTTTCGTCCTCTGGGTATCGGGGGAGGACCGAATGTGTATAAATCGCTCTTGAGCGGATGCTCAGTACATTCTCAGTCATGTTAGATTGACGTACTTTCTCTCGCAGTCATGCTAGACTCATGAACTGCACGTAAATACTGTAAATAAACCCGTATTCCTCGTTCTCTATGGGAAGCAGTCCTTCCCTTCATCAACGTCCTCAGCGTGGATAAGTCAGACGATGGCATGGGCCAGCTACCTTCTAATTCATGCTGGACTCCAATCTTCACAACGTGTTACGAGCGATGGGATTGAGCCCCTAATCCTAACAACGCACAAGCTCTTCCACGATATTCGCCATGAATTGACGTCCCCGGTCGTTTATAATAACGCCAGGTGGTCCATATCGCGGAACAATAACGTGAAGTAAGAAGAGTGACACTTCGGTGGCAGTGGCTGATGATATAGCCGCCGTCTCGCAATAGCGTGTAAAATAGTCAGCGCAGACAATTTTCCAGCGGTTTCCCTTAGATGAGTGAAGAAAAGGGCCTAACAAATCAATTCCAACTTGCCGAAAGGGTGAGCTGGGAGGCGGCACAGGTTGAAGGAGACCAGATGGGGCAGTGGTTGGGCGTTCCCGACGTTGGCACTGTGTGCAGCTGGCGACGTAAAACTCAACCGAATGTCACATCCGGGGCCAGTAAAAGCGTGCTTGAATGCGATAAATGGTCCGCACAATGCCTAAGTGACCGGAGGTATGTCATCGCGCATAGCCTGAAGGATTGCTGGCCGGAGAAGCTCCGGCACCAGTAGAAGGTAGCGTGCGCCCATGCTTGAGTAGTTCCTTTTGTACAGGAGCCCATCGCGTACGCAGTAGCTGCTTGTTGTACTTGAATGGGCAGAAGTGAAGAGTGGCTCCAATCTGCTGTCTTTCCGTTGTTCTGCTTTGAATGCATCGATATCTGGAAAAGCGAATGTACAAAAGCGACAAGATGATCAAACACGTCTGCGTCGCAGTCCGTCGTGGTAACTAGCATACGGGAAAGGCAGTCTGCGTCAGCATGTTTTCAGTCACTCTTGTAGGCAACAGTGAAGTTATATTCCTGCCACCACAAAGCCCAGCGCGCAAGGCGACCACAAGGGCCACGAAGGTTCACGAGTCAGCACAGGGAATGGTGGTCGGTAACGACTAGGAATGGACGTCCATACAAGTACGAGCGAAATCGCTCAACCGCAAAAATTATAGCGAGGCATTCTGGCTCCGTAACCATATATTTGCGTTCAAGTTTGCTTATTGAGCGGCTTGCATAAGCAATCACATGCTGACCGTCATCATAGCGTTGGACCAAGACGGCACCCAGACCAACGCCACTAGCATCTGTTTGAATTTCTGTCGGCGCCGTAGGATTTAAGTAGCGAAGGATAGGTCGGGAGGTCAGCAGGGACTTCAACTGACAAAATGCAGAATCGCACTCGGATGTCCACTCAAACCGTGCGTCTTTATGTAGCAGATTTGTCAGAGGATAAGCGGCGCCAGCAATACCAGGAATAAATCAGCGAAAGTATGAGCGAAGGCACAGAAAACTATGGATTGCTTCACTGACGGTGGTGCACTGAATGCTTGAACAGCTGCTGTTGAGGCTATCAGGCAGGATACCGTCTTTGTAAACAAAATGACCCAGCACAAGGGTTGGATGGTCACGAAAGTTACATTTCTTGGAGTTCAGAACAAGGCCAGCGTTTTTGATGCAGTCGAGGAAAATATACAGGCGCGTATTGTGCTCATTTATTGTGCGCCCGAATATAACAACATCAAGATAGCGCATACAGACGTTCCACTTTAACCCACGCAGAATGGTGTCCATGAACTTTTGAAAGGTTGCTTGAGCGCTGCACAACCCAAATGGCATCACATTGAATTCGAATTATACATCCGAGGTTATGAAGGCTGTTTTCTCCTTGTCTGCCTGGTCTATTGGGATTGGCCAATATCCTAAGCGTAGGTTCACTGAAGAAATAAGAGGCCGAATGAAGGCAATCAATTGCATCATCAATGTGGGGCAGCGGATAGACTACCTTAGTCACGGCGTTTAATCTTCGATGATCGACGCAAAATCTCGAGTTACCGTGTTTCTTTCTGGCAAGCATTACTGGAGCTGCCCAAGGACTTGAGGACTCTTGTATTATCCCATTTTCATCATGTCATTCACTTGTTCGCCAATTTTCTTGCGCTCATTAGGTGACACGTGATAAGGTCTTTGCCTGATCGGGCGCTCAGAACCCGCATCGATAGTATGGCGTGTTCGCGACTCGGGAATCGGGAACGCTTTGTCTGGCTGCGCAGTCATACACTGACAGATGCTTAGAAAGCGTATCTACCAAGGTATGGCGCTCCCTTGCGCTGGGCGACTTCTTTACCATAGACAGAAGCTTTTGTCTGAGACGTGGCGAAGGTCAGCAGGTTCAAACGGCGGGTCTGTTACTACGGCTACGCACAAAGACGTGTATTCTGTAAAGTAGGCGAGTTTCAAGCCGTCTGGAAGCAGGACGGGTAATGCCGAGCAGTCGGCCATCCACAAGCCAGCACGCCTGTTGCCGATGGATACCACACAATGAGGGACAAAAATGTTCTTCACGCAATTTAGATGCATTGGCTCTACATAGGCATAAACTGTCTGGAACTTCACCGCGACATATAACCGGCACGCACACAGAGGTGGACTCACGCACAACAGTATCTGCAGATGCACAAAGTTCACCTTGACTGCAAGTCTCCTCTAAGAGCCAGGACAAAACATGGCCATCGACGCAAACTTCCTCCTTGCTACAATTGACGGTCGCACCCCACTGTCGCAAAAAGTTGATGCCCAAAATCACTTCGCGCGTCGATCGGGGAATAACTACAATTTCCTTCGCGAAAACTCCACCAGCCAAGGGTACTTCAGAAGTGCAGACACAAACAGAGCGCTACGACTCGCCGCTCACTCGAAAAAACTTAGCAGCCTGTTCCCACCGAAATACAACTTTGCGCCCCAGCCGACGTTTAAAACCGGGACTCATTACGGATACAGTTGCTCCGGTATCCACTAAAGCCACTGTAGAAACAACATCAACAAGTACATTCACTTTGTTCTTATTCATGGCAACTGCAGCGGGCATTTCTGTCGGTAGCACGTGTCGAGAGACCTCACCTCCATGAGCCGCACTAGGTAGTTTTCCGGTTGTGAAGGCGAGGCGGAGCGGCGCACTGGCGATAGAAAGTGACGTAAACGCAGTGCGCGAGAAGACGGCGGTGGCCTCAAACTCCAGTCAGATGCCGGCTAGCGGCTCCGAAAGCTTCTCTGCCAGTAATCGTTGCCGGGAGGGACGCCAGCTGACCAAGAGGTGGTGTACGGCTGTTGAGTTGTCATCATAGGAAGTGTGGTCCTTGTTGAAGACCCGGATCGACCATTCCACGTTCTTGGGCGACGATTGCAAAACCTCGCTATGTGGCCTGCGACACCACATTGGAAACACACCAGCAGATGCCGTAAATTTCATTGTTCCTCCATGTAGTCACGCATGTTGGTGGCGACTGCATAGCCAGCAAGTGGGTCCCATTGATCATTGCTAGGCATCTGCCAACGGGAGGCGTACGTGCGGCGAAGGCGTTGGTCGTAGTCATGATCTTGATAGCTCATGGTCCCTCTCGTTTGTGAGGTAGACCTATACTCAACGGTAGCTGAGTGAATCGTCGGTTGCCATGCGGGCGAAGCGGTCGTGTTTCTGATCTCGTGTGGTGAGTACGCACGAGTCATGCCGGGTGTGCAAAGGTACATCTCTTCCAGATGGAGCGACTCTTCGCGAACAATCTGCCGTAGTGCTGGTGGAAGGTCAAGACACCAGCTCGGGTCTACACTTGCCACTGTTGTGACATTAGCCAAGCGAACAAACTTCGGTATTATCCGTCGCCTCTTCAGCGTCTCAAAGGTCCTGCAGTGGCTAATGACGTCAGACACGAAATCCAAGCTTTCCGTGCCAATAAAAAAATGGTAAACGTTTTCGGCTACTCCTTTAAAGAAATGCCCGACTTTGTCATCTTGAGACATGTGAGAGTAGACTATTTTACACAGTTTCAGCATTTCTTCAATATATGTCGTACAGGTCTGGCCGGGAATCTGTGTTCTTTGCGAACGCGTCTGTTCAGCGCATTTCTTTTTTGCTCTAGAGTCTCCAAAACACGCTCTGAGCTCCTCGATGAAAAGCTCTCATGAATTGAGCGTATCTTCGTGATTTTTATAATGATACTATGGGGTTTTACGTGCCAAAACGTCTTTCTGATTATGAGGCACGCCGTAGTGGAAGACTCCGCAAATTTTGACCGTCTGGGGTTCTTTAACATGCACATAAATCTAAGTACACTGGTGTTTTCGCTTTTCGCCCCCGTCGAAATGCGGCCGCCGTGGCCGGGATTTGATCCCGCGACCTCGTGCTCAGCAGTCCAACACCATAGCCGCTGAGTAACCCCGGTGGGTGTGATTTTCATACCAGACGAGCGCTGGCTAAGTAAGGGTATACACAACATTGGACAACTGTGTGGTCGAGTTCCAACCATTAGACCGGCTCACCCTTCGGTAGTTCGTGAGCCACTCGTCGACATCATCTACAGCTTTTCCTCCGAAAGTGAGTGGCACCCCGTGGTATTGCCACGGAACACCAGGTGCGGGCCTTGAAGCCGCGTCAGATCCGTCGTGTATCTGGCAGGCGTATTCAGGCATGTCAGGTGAGGGCAGTGGAAGGCCGGCAAGTCAACGGCTTTGGCGAAGTTTGACAGCTGAGGCTCCATGGTTGCGGGGTGTACGCCGCACCGTTCACCAATTTGTTACAAGCACGGGGAAAAGGGGTTAATTTAGGCGTGCGAGAGCAGGAACAGCAGGCTACGAGAAGCAGTAATGGTCACTGCAGTTTTCTTTCTCATCTTCCCTTTTCTTCTTGATCCCCGCGTCCCTTTTACGCGCTTGGACGCAACAATATGTACAGGATTAGAAGCATGTAAAATAACAGCAAAGGTTCATATACAGCCGGCAGAAAATCTTACGCTGCGGTATGTGGCAAGAAGAAAGTCTTCCTTTTTAAGATTCCCTGGCTTAAACCTCTTGAGTCCGTCAGGGTCATGTCGTTTTCAGCCACTCTTCGAGCCTCTC
Organism: Dermacentor albipictus; assembly: GCF_038994185.2. NCBI lineage: Eukaryota > Metazoa > Arthropoda > Arachnida > Ixodida > Ixodidae > Dermacentor > Dermacentor albipictus. The sequence goes on along the minus strand of NC_091828.1, from coordinate 30,639,174 downwards.
CAAGTGTCTTCACTTTCATTCAGTCCTCGAGCCCGTACAGGTGCTTTCAGTTTCATCCAATCGTAAGACCTGAGCAAGTGCCGTCATGTTTGGCCGAAGCGGACACTCCTTGGGCTGTATCCTCTTATGGCCGCGTCCGCCTGGCGTTACCTTCTCGCCTGGTCATCCTTGAACAACCGCCCAGTGATGCACAGGAGCTTTTCTCGCGAGTAAGGTCAACTACATCTAACAGTGCCGGCCTCCACCTACACTTCTGGGAAGCGTCAAACAGTGGGGTGAGTGAGTGAGTGAGTGAGTGAGTGAGTGAGTGAGTGAGTGAGTGAGTGAGTGAGTGAGTGAGTGAGTGAGTGAGTGAGTGAGTGAGTCAGTGAGTGAGTGAGTGAGTGAGTGAGTGAGTGAGTGAGTGAGTGAGTGAGTGAGTGAGTGAGTGAGTGAGTGAGTGAGTGAGTGAGTGAGTGAGTGAGTGAGTGAGTGAGCGAGCGAGTGAGTGAAACAACTTTACTCGGGCCACAATAGACACGAGTAAACTCTACGTCACCTGGGCAGGCCCACTCGGGGACCATTAGGTGAAACCTGACGGCCCTCTCGCGGCCCCTCTGGATTGCCAGGATCCCGCCTTCGTGGGTAACACTTGGCGCTTTTGTCTCACAGCGGGGCGAGACAAAACCGCCACGTGCGACACACGAAGGCGGCATAGCCAGCCTGTGTGGCAGGTCCGGTAGCATGGTCGATGCGCACCGGTGCCCTATAATTTGAATGCGACGGCACGTGCTCGCGCTGGGAGAACTTGGACTATCATAATTACTGTCCTTGTCTAACAGAATGAAGCCCAAGACGGCACCCTCTTATATAATACGTTCTTATGTCTGTGTTTGCGTACAATAAACTCTGCTTTGAGGGGGTGTGCACTGTAACATGGTGGAAAGGTGTTTTCGTTAAGTCTATGTAAGAAGACAAGCTTTATTCTACACTTTTTGACATCGAAGTGCAGCGGTGGCGTAGAGGTATAACACCCGCCTCGCGTGCAAGAGGTCCCTGGTTCGAATCGCGGTGCCGGCAATTTTCCACCGGATCAAACAAAAAATCCACGTGGTAATAAAATTGCATAAACAGGCCTGCAGTGCGGCCCGATGCCGGTGACTAGAACCGGTCACGCACTCCCTCACCAGAGCAGGATTGGCCACCCTGGTGCAGTACGTGGCCACAACGTCCTATAGGAACACAACAATCAAACTCCCGCCCTCAGTCCCCAGCAGCTGCGAAGCAACTGACCACGGCAGCGGTCAGATCTGCGACGCAGCAGAGGGTGCTAAAAATCCCTGGCTCCGGACAGGGCGCCATTGGAATAAGCACCGGGCAACATATAACGCTAGAACGTTACCACCGAGGCGAGTCTAGCAGTGCTATTAGGGGAATGAGAGGGCAGTAAATGGGATATAATAGAGCTCAGTGAAGTTAGGAGGCCAAAAGAAGCATATACAGTGCTAAAAAGCGGGCACGTCCTCTGCTACCGGGGCTTGGCGGAGAGACGAGAACTAGAAGTCGGATTCCTGATTTATAAAAGTATAGCTGGTAACATACGGGATTTCTATAGCATTAACGAGAGGGTGGCAGGTCTTGTTGTCAAACTTGATAAGAGCTACAAAATGAAGGTTGTAGAGGTCTACGCCCCTACATCCAGTCATGATGATCAGGAACTCGAAAGCTTCTATGAAGGCGTGGAATCGGCGATGGGTGGAGTGAAAACAAAATTCACTATACTAATGGGCGACTTCAATGCCAAGGTAGGCATGAAGCAGGCTGGAGACAAGGCAGTGGGGGAATATGGCATAGGCACTATGAATAGCAGGGGAGAGTGAAAGTAGAGCTTGCAGAACATAATGATATGCGGATAATGAATACCTTCTTCCGCAAGCGGGGTAGATGAAAATGGACGTGGAGGAGACCGAACGGCGAGACTAGACATGAAATTGACCTCATACTCTGCGCTAAACCTGGCATCATACCAGATGTGGACGTGCACAGCGAAGTGCGCTGCAGTGACCATATGAACGTAAGAACTCGAATTTGCCTAGACTGGAGGAGGGAACGGAAGAAACTGGTACATAAGAAGCCAATCAATGAGTTAGCGGTAAAAGCGAAAATAGGGGAATTCCAGATCAAGCTACAGAGCAGGTATTCGGCTTTAACTCAGGAAGAGGAACTTAGTGTTGAAGCAATGAACGACAATCTTGCTGGCATCATTAAGGAGTGGGCAGTGGAAATCGGCGGTAACTCCGTTAGGTAGGCTACCAGTAGACTATCGCAGGAGACGAAAGATCTGATCAAGAAATGCCAATATATGAAAGCCTCTAACCCTACGGCTAGAATAGAATTAGCAGAACTTTCCAAGTTAATCAACAAGCGTAAGACAGCTGACATAAGGAAGTATAATATGGAGAGAATTTACCAGCCTCTCAGGAACGGAGGACGCCTAAAAGCAGTGGAGAATAAACTAGGAATTAGCAAGAATCAGATGCATACGTTAAGAGACAAAGCCGGCAATATCATTACTAATACGGATGAGATTGCTCAAGTGGCTGAGGAGTTCCATAGAGATTTATACAGTACCAGTGGCACCCACGAAGACAATGGAAGAGAAACTAGTCTAGAGGATTTCGAAATCCCACAGGTAACGCTGGAAGAAGTAAAGAAAGCCTTGGGAGATATGCAAAGGGGGAAGGCAGCTGGGGAGGATCAGGTAACAGCAGATTTGTTGAAGGATGGTGGGCAGATTATTCTAGAGAAACTGGCCACCCTGTATACGCAATGCCTCATGACCTCGAGCGTAACGGAGTCTTGAAAGAATGCTAACATAATCCTAATCCAAAGGAAAGGGGACGCCAAAGACTTGAAAAATGATAGACCGATCTGTTTACTGTCAGTTGCCTACAAACTATTTATTAAGGTAATCGCAAAAATAAATCAGCAACACCTTAGACTTCTGTCAAGCAAAGGACCAGGCAGGATTCCGTAAACGCTACTAAAAAATAGACCGTATTCACACTATCAATCAGGAGATAGAGAAATATGCGGAATGTAACCAACCTTTATATAGAGCTTTCACTGATTACGGGAAAGCGTTTGATTCTGTCGAAACCTCAGCAGCCATGGAGGCATTACGGAATCAGGGGGTAGGCGAGCCGTATGTAAAAATACTGAAAGATATCTATAGCGGCTCCACAGCCACCGTAGTCCTCCATAAAGAACGTAACAAAAAATGCCAATAAAGAAAGGCGTCAGGCAGGGAGATACGATCTCTCCAATGCTATTCACAGCGTGTTTACAGGAGACCTGGATTGGGAAGAATTGGGGATCAAAGTTGATGCAGAATACCTTAGTAACATGGGATTCGCTGATGTTATTGCCTTGCTTATTAACTCAGACGACCAATTTCAATGCTTGCTCACTGACCTGGAGAGGCAAAGCAGAAGAGTTGGTCTAAAAATTTATATGCAGAAAGCTAAAGTAATGTTTGACAGTCTCGGAAGAGAACAGCAATTTACAATAGGTAGGGAGGCACTGGAAATGGTAAGGGAATACATCTACTTATGGCAGGTAGTGACGGTGGATCCGGATCATGAAACGGTAATAATCAGAAGAACAAGAATTGGCTGAGGTGCGTTTGGCAGGCATTCTCAGATCATGAACAGCAGGTTGCCAGTATCCCTCAAGAGAAAAGTGTATAATCGCTGTGTCTTATCAGTACTCACCTACGGAGCAGAAACCTGGAGGCTTACGAAAATGGTGCTACTTAAATTGAGGACGAGGCAACGAGGGTTCGATGATGATGATGTGTAGTGTTTTATGGCGCAAGGGCCAGGTTTGGCCAAAGAGAACGAGGGTTCGAAAGAAGAATGGTAGGTGAAACGTTAAGGGATAAGAAAATAGCAGATTGGGTGAGGGAACATATGCGAGTTACTGATATCTTAGTTGAAATCAAGAAAAAGAAATAGGCATGGGCTGGTCATGTAATGAGGAGGGAAGATAACCGATGGTCATTAAGGGTTACGGACTGGATTCCAAGGGAAGGGAAGCGTAGCAGGGGGCGGCAGAACGTTAGGTGGGCGGATGAGATTAAGAAGATTGCAGGGACGACATGGCCACAATTAGTACATGACCGGGGTTTTCGGAGAAGTATGGGAGAGGCCTTTGCCCTGCACTGGGCGTGACCAGGCTGCTGATGATGATGATCTTTGTCGTCGAAAGTCTGCAGTAAGCTCTTGTATATATTATTACCGGCATCGCAAAAGTCACGGCTAGGTCAACTTTCACTGCAAGAGTCACGGTATGGTCGTCGGTTGCCGTAACAGGGCAGCTGTAACCCGCAGAGCCTGCCACTAAGGAATACGCGACGAGCTATGGCCCATAAATAATTAATTGCCAAGATGGAAATGTGTATTACAAAGAAAGGTGGGCGCGTACACAACTGCCGAGGATGGATTCTAGGCATCGGCTTTATAATTTCTATCGCTACATCGCACATCTACATTGGAATTCAACTGGTTTTACCAACTTCTGCTTATTTTGTGTTGACACTTAACTGCGGCTTCGCGTGCCACCTGGACGCAACTTAAGCAATCGGCGCTGATCCACGAGGCTCTGGCGACAGGGCTAGCTCAGTTATCCCCGACATTCTCGTCTCCCAACTTACTTATTCTCATGTCGGGCTTCAAGTGACCAAACCTCCTATTTATACGTTACGGTACGGCTAGGCAGCGGTACCCCCGAGGTGTAATAACGGGATGACTCTCCACTTGTTGAGATGCTGCTGGTCGCCGCTGCCACGCCTTGCTAGTTGCAGAATCGCCACCGTCGGTCGCACCAAAGTTCCAATGTCTTCACGGGACTTCACTTGAAGTGCAGACGGCCAGGAACCGTCAATGCCCTTGGACCGATAGCTTGCTCCACCTCAGCGGCGGGTTTTCTTGCCTACGCCAAGGGTTGATGTTATTTCCGAGTTGCTGCTTGCACTCTTCGGCGAACTTCCCCGCTGTCTGCGATGCTTCAATCGGAATGCAGAGCGTTCCTTGCCGTGGACTGTTTGGATCCTGTCCTGACGGCGCCACTAACGTGTCTACCTTCCTATACTCGTAGCACATTGTGCTCCAACCGGGCGTAACCAGCTCACTTGGTAGAGAAACTTCTCTTCAGCTGTCGTTGTCGTGGCTTCTCTTCCACCAGAGGTGGGATGCCATAGACGTTTGCACTAAGAAAATCGACTTTATGTACATAATATAATACATCGACACCTATTTACAGTGAGTCTGACGTGTCAACTCGACACAGCCGATAGTGCATAACACCAATTGTACGTCTAGAACCTTCTGCTACACTGCGACCGGCGCCTTTATTCGGCAGAGCCGAAAGGGCACATCACTTTTCCTGCGTTCAGAGCCCCCGTGAGAGGTCGGGAGCCAGGTTTTAATTCCTCAGTTGCTCCTCTCAAATACCCTCACGGCAAATCAGGACACCCCAGTGACCTGATTGGGTCAACTCGGCTCTCACTCATTGGTCACTCTTTATTTCTTTCACCCTCTCCCTGCCTTCCTCGCAACAGAGAAAGGAAAGAGAAAGAGAAAGGAAAGAGAAAGGAGAGAAAGGAACCGCCAAACACCAAATAAACAAATAACGTCCAAACCATCCATCTCTGCGATATGCATGGGAAGATTTCCCGACGTTTTCCAGAACACTTACGGGGAAAGCAACATCTTTGTCGTCCCGTCCTCGGGCCTTAATCAAACGTCGCGCAATGTATGCCGCACTTGGCATCCCTGCCGATGCGCACTCACTGATTCACAATGCCGTGTTGTGCGTGGTTCGTCTCTACGGGCCACGTCTCCAAAGCCAAAGAGCGCCTATCCTGACCCACCTACCAAGCTCCAGCTGGTTATGCCTTCGGCGAAGCGCGAAAACGGCGATCTTCCACAATGCTGCGGTGAAATTACTTTTCAGCCCCCATGACATTTGTCCACATCCTTTACAGAGGGGGGTGAGCTATTGTATTTTGTTTTTGCTTATGGTTGTGTGAGTCATTTCTGATGATAATTGTTGTTTGTTTTAGGTTTTTTCTTTATTGAAACGCACGCTGTTCTGCACGTTGCATGCGTGATTGCAATGAATGTACGCGTTGTCCGTTTCACTTTGCTAAGTGCTCGTAGCGTCTACATTACGGGGGTATGAGCCATTGCCTGTTTGATTGCTTACAGGAATGTGAGCCAGTGCTGGTCCGGTCTGGCCCGGGCCAACGAGGAGGAGGCAACGGGATGGCAACCCATCACAAATTACAGAGATATAGTCAAATATTACAGGGACGGCAGGAAGACCTTCCCGCACCCCCACCACTCCTTGACCAGAGTCGAACAAACAATATACAGGCAAATCCAGGCAGGATCCTTTCCCCACCCCTGCCTCCAGAACAAAATATACACAGAGAGATATAAGAACACATGTCCTCACTGCAATGCATTAGGCACCCTTCGGCACGTCATAGGAGAGTGCAATTTTTCCATAGACCACCCCCCACCTACACCCATAACTAACCCCCCTGCTATCCCCACCCTTTACGAGCGATGGGAGATCATGCTGTCCAGCCCCGCCCTGGAAGACCAGCTGCGACTGATTCACAGGGGCCAGGCGGCCCTGGAAGCATATGGAGCCCGCGAAGAGGGAGCCACCCCATCAGACCCTTAACGCGTTTCATTTCATAATGGACCAGTAAAGTTGTTTCTCTCTCTCTCTCTGGTCTGGTTAGGCGCTTGATTTGAGCTTGCTCATTATTTAATCGTACCTTGTTGTCAGTGTTGTATGCGTGATTCTCATGAATGCATTCACTCTCCGCTTCAATTTGCTGAGTGCTTGCAGCCTCTGCATTACGACGGTGAAGAGCCATTGCATTTTTGCTTGCGCTTAGGTGGGTGGGTGAGCTGTTGCTCATGATAATGTTTGTTCACTGACGGACACGAAAAATGTCGACAACCGAGAAGCCAACAGCTTCGGCATAAAAAAACGTACCTCCTCGGCAGACGCTGCCGACACAATACAGGTCTTGAGTCAAGCGGTGAAACAACAGGAATCTCCCACCGCTGCCGTGTGGAGCCTCGGCACTCGTGGTCGCTCACGTTTTGACCTTTGACCTAAGAGGAGACATTGCTGAACGGTTCCGAACTGCAGCATCTTATACAGTAGCCTTCGGGCTTCTCAGACAAGGCGGCGGAAAAGAACTGCGCGTGCTCGTTGTAGAACGCCCCGGAATTTTTGTGTCACGTTTTGCACTCTCTCCGTTTTGATTCGTCGTTTGTTTTCCCATCTTCATTCAGCCAGTGCGCGTTCGCGTTGCTTGATAAATGGAATCTCGCCGTTATCTCTCTGAACAATGCTAGCGCAGTATTTTCTACAGCAACGAAATGTGCGAGAAGAAACGGCACTGCTTCAAGTGTGGCGAACGCGCACGGCTACTTGTGTTATTTTTTTTTACAAAATCTTTATTTTTTTGCAGAATACGAATGATTGGCTTCTTATATGATCCCCAATGCAGTATCAGGTCGACGCCGTCTACATAGATTCAACAACTACAAAGGTATGTAAGCTTGACTCAAGCTGTTTCAACTCATTCATTTCGTCTGGTTTGAACAGCAATCAGGCCATCTCCCTCGACTGCCTTTTGAATCATATCCATCTGGAGGAGGGCACCTGTGTAAAAAAATAATGATCACACAACCTATAATATCTTATCTTAACATCACCTATTCAAGTCAAAATACCTATATTCAGGAAGGCAGGGTAGGCGAGTATGAGAATATTCTGTGCACGACAAGTACCTGCACGAATTCATCAAAATATAAAGGTTTGGAAATAACGTTTTAGCGCTTCTCTTGGAGAACCTTTACGAATGGTAAATTTACGCTTGTGAATTCTCAAAGCAAGCTTACTTACTTTGATTTCTTAAGTAATGCTAGTATTTAAAGAGGACATGTCAAATCCCTAACAAAATACATAGTTGAGGTTAAGTCCACCCTAGCGGGGAAACGCGCGTTGCCGCTCTACAGGCGATAGCGTATGCAGCCGCAGTCATTACAGCTGAGTGCTATTTCATCACGGGCAGGCTGCTGCGGCAAGGACGCCCTGAAATCTGGTCTTCAAGTGCCGGTGCATATTGCCATGACCCATCTTTCGGGTACAATGTTCACATATATATATATATATATATATATATATATATATATATATATATATATATATATATATATATATATATATATATATATCTATATATATAAAGTGTTGTGTTTGTGTGTGTGTGTCTGCGTATTTCTTATGCACGACAGCTTTTTTAAACTCCACAACATTTGCTGTAATAGGGGCTGTAACGACATATCTACCCTGCCACCAATATTTATCCCAAAGAATCAGGTAGGCTGTATAGCGACTAAGCCCCTGCGGTGTTCCTGAAATGTCTTGCGTGGGCTGCAGCACGTGCATTGTCACTTCCGTATGAAAATTGCGCAACCAAATACACGGATTACATTTATCACGCATTAGAGCTCCTAACAATTCTAACTTATGATAAATCTATAGCTCATTTCCCTATCTTACCGTCTGATTTTCGTCCACCTTCCTTAGTCTTTCATCAAAACTAGTGCTCGGCGCTTCTCTGACTTCGAAAGAAGCCAAACCCACATCATTTTGCAATGCCGCATAAGTGGTGTTACTTTGGGTCTCCAAAGCCAGTCAGCCTAACGACCTCTGGTTAATCTATGACCCTGACAATATTTCTCATATCAACGCAGAATTGCATTTGCGAACGTCAACACTTGCTCCTTTATACTTTTGCAAATTCATTGAACCCGATCCTATATATTGCAGGCCTAAAGTGATGTAGCTTTGATTATTGCTGTATTCCGCTTCCCTTCAAATTACAGAATATCATGGCGCAAGCTTTGTAGATCTGTCTTTAGTTTATGTACACGCCCAAGTCATCACATTGCTTGAATACGGGTGTAACTTCATCTCGAATTGATACCAAATAATTACTTGCCTCTTCATTAAGGATCTCAATTCACGATTTCTCTATTCTAAACTTATGGCTTGTCGTGACCTCGCCAGACACACACGCAAGTCTCAGTAACTTTCTTGCATTGTCCGCTAGTACACTTATGTCGTCCGCATGTATCAGCCTGAGGACCTCTTGTTCAAGCTGCGGCTATCCCCTCCAGAGCCGGTGAAAAAAATGATGCCCCACGTGCATGTAGCGAGAAAAGAGAACACGCTGGCGGGCTCGACGTCAGTGGCCACGGTATGGTCCGCTCCAGAAATCCCGTGGCACCATGGCTGGCTTGCCTAAATAAACCGTGGCTACGGCGCCTACTTATTCCCGCCGCCTCTCACAAATCGGTGACCCGGATGACCAGCGCCACCGCACCGTCTACAGGAAGGAGTGAGTAACGTGACCTCATGTGGACCTGCAGACGACGCGCGGCGCTACAATGTGCGGGACTTCTGCAACGACATGCCGAACATCCGGTTCGTACAGCTGGACAGCCACTTCGGCCCTGACTTCTCCGAGGACATGGGGGCAGCCATCCTTGCTCAATACGCTAGCTCGAGCTTTCAGACACACCAATCTCTCGCCATTTCAACCGACACGTCATTTCCTATGCTGTCATCTGTCTTCGCCAACGTCAGCCCACGGCGTTCAACATGCGCCGGCTCGTGCTTGTAACCTCGGCTCCATCCGTGAGTGATAGCGTCACCTAATGAGGGGCCCCCATTTCCTCAAGATGTTATTTCTCTACCGTTTGTGGCCCGCCCATGTTGAGAGGAAACTTTTTAAATATTTAATATACAACGCTTCTATATGAGCAAAATACGAAAACATAAGAATTTTCACTTCCCTCGTATAGGACTCAGATGTTTAAACATTTTCCTTCCTATCACCTTTAGAAATCCCGACATTATCATAAAATATAAACTCGGTGTGTCTTTTATTTTTCCATAAAACCCTAAAAACTTGCACATACCGTTTTTCAGCGGTTCTGCTCACATCAACAGATTCCCTGTTAAACGCGTTTCATACTACTCCTTGACGCCGTGACATCCGAACATGTGCTTCTCGCAAATAGAAGAATGATCCAATTAGACCCCGCTTCTCATAAACTTAAGCTATAGCTTCAGATGTATTTTTGGGCGCTCTAACGTAGAATTGTTCCAAACTTTTCTATTCCAATTTTGCGGTCAGCCCTTCACGAATGGTCAAAAGCTTTTCTGGACCACCCCCGCTTCGCCTGACTGTCTTTCGACTTCACGAAAGCCGCGATAGCTCACAATCTGACAGGACGTGTACACAGTAATTATTCATGACTCAACCGAGCAAAAGAAAAATAATTATTCCTGATTCAACACTTTTTATCTATTGGCCCTCTGCGATTAGGCGAAAGGTTTCAGGCGGCACCCATTTTACCTGTCTCTCACTCGACGTCACGAAACCACGAAAACTCATTGCGTCAAAGTGACGTGTATGCGTTAAAGATGCATTAACATGCCAAACAAAATTTGTTTTTTTTTCTTAATAGCCGCAGGCTGCCTTGTTCTGAAATGAGTAGAAGATGGCTGCCACCGATCGCTCAGGCACTGGCTGCTCGCACTTGCCAGATAATATGGATTTATTTGCGTATAACGAAATATTTTCACTTACATTTTACATTTTAAATACTTTTTTAAGCCCTTTCGGCACGCATACCACATATCACTGCCAACTTTTTGCTGAGGATCCTTTTGAGCAAGTTTTTTACGTCCCCGTTGCACGCGGCCGCAATTTTATGGAAGCCACCGCAAGCTAAGTAATCGAAAGCGGACCAATCGCAGACGCTGGCCGCTCACTTTTCACGTGGTTACCTATTTTCAGCGCGCTAGCTCGACTCCATCGAAACCCTCTCCGGTTGAGCGTGCTGCTCACCTCTTGTCAGCCAATTAGATAACAAAAACTGTTTGATGTAGGCAATGTTATTCATTTTGAAAGCAAACACAAGTGACCTCCCATAAGCGAGGAAAGTGTCTGATCGGGCTGTTAAGGCAACGCTGCGGGTCACCGCCCGATGCTTGCCTCGGCGGTTACGTCAATGTGACGTCAGGAGATTGGAATAAAAACCTTATTCGAATAGTGTTGCATAATAGCACCCCTTGTTGAAGCACTTCTTAATTACGAAGATATCGAAGTCATGACAACTAACCAATAAACTAGAAAAAGGTTAAGCAATCAAAGCAGAGAAAGGCAAATATTCTCCGAACAAATACCTCCACTGAGTGCTCTTCAAGTTATCTTCAGTTTTTGTTCGCGCTTAGGTGCCTTTCTCTGAATGTTTGCTTTCTTGTTGAGACCAAATACTTTTGACGTTTTTTTCGGGAGACTGTTTAAATTATGCCGCAATGCAGACCTATAATAGACGTTCAAAATTCATTAGGCGAGTTACAGCGTCGTACGAGACATTCGAATTCTGCATACGTTTAAAAGAATTTTCGTCCGTGTATACGTATAACCACACTCCTACTGTAATGCTGTTTCAGCAACCTAAAGTAGTGCATGCGGTATAGATGGGGTTCTGCTTAAACGGGATGGAGAAAATACATGTCATAGCCCATTTTAAGGTAACCAGTGTCATCGCAGCCGAGAGCTCCCTTTTCTAACGAAACATGCAGTGTACAGTCGCCCAAATCTTTAACTGGTGTGCGGGAGCGGCGACTTTTCCGGGCGTCAGCGCCGTATGACGCGGCGAGGCTGGAAACAGCCTAGTAGACGATGGGCCCAGCTGAGCGCGCTTTGTCCGCATGCGCTTAGCCTCAGACTGTTTCCAGCCTCGCCCCGTCAAACGGCGCTGACGCACGGAAAAGTCGCCGCTCCCGCACACCAGTTAAAGATTTGGGCGACTGTACATGGTTTGAGCACAATACGACAGAAATAAGAAAGGTAAGGCAAGAACACAGGCAAACAGGAGAATAATTTCTTTATATAAAGGCTGAAATCAGCAAAAGTCATGCGGCATAAACTTGTACACCTTGCAGTCAAGTGTAGAAAAGCAATTACTGTCATGCTAGCGTTGCGTATACCGGCCATTTTGCTCACTGATTGGAAAGCTGGGTACCTGAACTGCTGTGTTTCTCATTCCCGCGAATTTCGCCCGAGTTCGCTCGACAGCTCTCAGTGAACGGCGATAGCACGAAACGCGCAAGAACATTAGGCAAAAGAAAAGTGTCGACAAAGAGCTGCGTATGACAACGTGTGCGCACCCTGTGCTGGACGTTGCTTCCGCGTTTCAAGCACCGAAGGATGTGCAACGAAATACGCCTGCGCCGCGTATTGTTATTGATGTATTAGCGCAATTTACCAGTACCGTCACAGTCCCGCTGTCCATCTATGCGCTCACCGTGAGCCGCTTGCAACGCCTTTCTGGGGTTCGTCAAGGGTGTGCTGCCTCTTTCGGGCATAATTGTTCCATCCTCCGTCGTATACGAACGCGGCACATGCAGCACATTCTTTCACCTAAACTTTCCGTTAGTAAAATACGTTAAAATGCAACAAATAAAATGACAAACATTTCCTTTCCCGAAGTATATGTTTGTTCCTTTTTAATGCCGTAAATTTCTAATAACAAAGAGATATGGAGCTAATTATTAAATTTTTCACTTTTTGGCGCGACTGGCGACCGCGAGACGAAAGCTTAAAGGCGGATACATTTTAGAGAGTCGCACGCACGATGGAGGTCATACGGTTAGCAGTTGCCAGGGACGCTGCAGCGATAAAGTCAGGTATGACAATTATCTAACAATTCCCTATTCAGTAGGGCAAAGGCAACGTGTCCCCGTGGCAAGGCTGTTCAGCGTAGGGGCTTCACTGATGCGATTAAGGCCGCCGCTTTAACAACTAAAAACTACAAAGCTTGCCATAGAGACGGGAGCAACGGCTGTTGCTGTAAAATGGCGGTACCGTATTCTAGGGTCCGTAATGACGCACCACAGTGAAAATCTACCAGTTCATTTGTATGCGCGAAGCCTCCGCGATACATTGGGAAGAATAGCCTGAATAGCGACACAATTCACGGCTCGTCATCGCTTTCCCGTGGCTCTTTGCGCATGTACGCCCTATTTGAGTGTGTTCGTCACTCCTATGTGCTTGCGGATTGCCTTTGCTGGGGCTAACAGCGATCGCAGATGGATAGTGTAACGACACCCTGGCAATCCCATTTTGGCCGGTCAGGGTTCTTGTGCGGAGTTTTAAAATGACACTCCGAGTGGAGGAAGGTGTTGCAACTGTTTGGTGCGCAGTGGTTGTGGTGAAGAAATCCCATTGCATCGAGTATAGAAAAGAGAGTGATTCTCGACGCTGACCGTGTTTGTGGCCTGCGGCTCTGACGCATCACCAATGACAGAGCAGCCACTCAAACGACCGCAGTTATAACTGCTGGGACAGTTGGAGAACACTACACACTCCTCAGCACAGTCGCCCACCCCGGCGCACCGACTTCTTGCAAGCAGCTACAGTGACGTGCCCATAATTATGTGTTGTGCGCTATGTAACCACAATGCAGGTAATAAAACCGTAATCTGGGGTCACCACAACCCGGGAAGATATATGCCAATGACAGCTGACGTTTTGTTTTTGATATTGCTGCTCAGTACGTCAACGAAGACCGTGCGCTGTGCGTGTTTTACTTCGGCGGTCAAGATATGCCTCTCGGCACGGCACCGTGTCGCTGTTGCCGAAAGATAAGTTGGGCGTGGCCCAAGTGCGGTGGGTTCATGCACATGACCTACATGCTGCGCGCGTGCCGTGAGCTACGGTTTTCACTGACAGGTGAACTTGTTTCAAACTGGTATATTGCGACAACACCCCCCCCCCCCCCCTGTCCCGCGTTTAACTCGGGGACATGATGGCGGCAGCAGCAGCCTGTGTCAACGCATCCAGCGGGATCAAGCGTGCTGCAGATGGAGGCGTGCCGAGGGACAAACTTTGTCTTGGTTCCAGTGCTTCTTTCAACTGGGGCGTCTCCAAAGCTCATGAAGATCGCGAGTTTCGTCAAACTCGACTCATCCTGCATAAGTATCCTTGGTTTGGATATCAGTCAACAATACTTTTTTTCTCTCTATTTTGTTTCTTTCTCTCTATGTGGTAGTATCCCTGTCGTGGCAATAACATATTTTCTCACTTACATGAGAAAAGGCAAGAAGACAGGATATACATATTAAAAACAGAGCAAGAATAGCGGCAACACAAGACAGAGAATTACACGAGACAGCGCCTATCCTGTTCCTTTATCTGTCTTGCGTTGCCGTTATTTTTAACACTGCTTTTTAAGCGAAGATCAACCAATTCGCCTAGCTTTACAGTCTATCTTACAGTCTAGCTTTACAGCAACAATAATCCGACTGTCGGGTCATGCATTAAAGTAAGTTTAACGTGTCATTCTCAAAAGCACTGTAGAGCACATGTCAATAGCCAGAATGAGGATATGGCAGAAACAGCGCAATAAACGTACTTAAACCCGTGACGCTGCGATGCAATAGATCTTTGTGTCGAGTGGCCGTAAGGACGCGTTTCTTGCTGTCATTTACGATGATCGGATCAAAGTGGTGAAATCGCTTATGCCACGTCAGGGAAGCTTCCACAGGCACTAAAAAAATAAAATTGAAGGTGCAACGGAGAATTGAACCCGGGACAGTCACGCGGCATTTAGAAATGCTAGCGCTGCGCCAACACTGCCGCTTGCCGACTTGCTTCTTCACTTCTCACAATGTAGACGCCTCAAAGCTGTAAAACTGGTCGGGCTTTCGTCGCAACATTTCTCTTAATTTCGGCGTTTAGGAGGCCTATTCTCGCACACATTATTTACACTCTACTCCAACATTTTATCCTATACTGTTTTAAACCCGTAGAGCCACTTCTGCACGATTTTTTGTTAGAATAGTAAGCCCTCCGCCACGCTAGTAAGGATGTTTTCGAAGTGTGCTACGAATTCGAGATTCTGCGGATTGAATGCTCAGGTTTCCACATAACGCGTTTGATGATTGGAAGGTATGTGTGTATGATAAGTAGCGCTGCATTTATTCTAACTATTGTAGCCAAATGTAGCGCATGTCTTCGCGGAATGTGGTAGTGGAAGAGTTGTCTCCTTGTGTATCTGTCGTGTCCCTAGAATGACAAACTGGTTTGTTTGCGTGTACGTCCAGCGAGGCTTTAGACGCTTCGTAAAAAATCTAAATCTCTAAGACAGTGACTTCTATTACGTCGAGAAATAGGAATAACTGTCCGGACATCAAACATACGAATGTCGGAAAGGACCACATAATAGCTTCGAAATCATTTGGCGGCCGTTGCTACACACAATAATATCAGTTATTCAGATATAGAGCAGAAAGCTTGTTACCTACCATGGTGGCTTAGCCGCTGTGGAGTTGCTTCTGCTGAGCGCGAGGTCGCGAGTTAAATTCGCAGCAACGGTGGCTGCATTTTTACGGTATCTATGTATCTTAACACCTATGTTTCCTAATTTAGGCCCACGTCGAACTCCCTCTTGTATAAGTTAACCAGTATTTCCCAACCACAGCGTGCCTCGCGCTCGAATCCTAGTTTTGGCCGGTGAAACCGATAAAATTAAATTAAGAAAAGCTTGATGATCAACGTCTTCAAAATTGCCGGAAATTGCCTTGAAATTTCTTATAGAAAGGCCTTTCACGTGATTGTTAGGCACTTTGAAGGCAACATACGCAATTTTTTTTTTTTTTTTGCTGCGGGCTAAGGCAAGTTTATTC
Organism: Dermacentor albipictus; assembly: GCF_038994185.2. Taxonomy (NCBI): domain Eukaryota; kingdom Metazoa; phylum Arthropoda; class Arachnida; order Ixodida; family Ixodidae; genus Dermacentor; species Dermacentor albipictus. Next base: position 30,623,334 of record NC_091828.1, on the reverse strand, counting down.
GCCTTTATTCAAACCGCGCTAGGGGGCCAGAGATTGCCTAGCAGCTCCAAAAATTACATCTTGCTTGGAAAATACATAAGCTTTACGCTTACCACATATAAGTTCTTCAAGTGCATTGCCGACTGCTTAATTATAAATTCATGCTACAGCAGCCCTGCAGCTTGGTCAGTGGCAAGTTGCTCCTAAAAAATTCTCCACCAATTTTGGTCCAATTCAGCATTACCCGATCTTGTGTTGTATTACCTCTGGCGTTGCCATGCTAAAGCTGGAACAATAAATTGCGGCCGCGGCAGCCGCTCTACGTTGGGGACAAAATTAAAAAAAAAAGAAACGCCTGTTTAAAGTGTATTGGGCGTGTGGTAATGAAACTCAGGAAGTTATAATTATGGTGGATTTCCCTACTATGGCGTGCCTCATAATCGTATCATTACGCTGGCATCTGAAATTCCGGAATGCAAGAATTAAAAAAAAGGACCCTCACTTTGTGAATCTTCTTAGGCCACCATTCCTCCAAGGCACAAAAAGTTAAAGCTTTTTCACAACTTCTCTGGCATAGCCTAGGAACCCCAGCGCACCAGTATGTGGAAGCAGATATGGCATTCTGGCACCTCCGATGTTTTCTTGCGATTTGACAATACACATACGAACTTGAAATTCGCTTACGCAAGGAAATGTTCGTAAGTTGGGTGTGGAATTGAGGCTCCGGTCAGAGTTAGACTATTTCTTCGCAGTCTAATTAGGACGTGTAGTGATCAACATCACATTCATTTTATTACTGTTCCATTTTAAAAGCATTAAATTATTAAAAGCATTAAAATTAAAGGAATTAAAAGCATTAAAAGAAAAAAACACTTTTTTTCAAAATGCAATGCATAAAGACTTCGCGAGTATACAATTTTAAGGGCGAGACAGCAAGAAACCTTTAGGAGAAAAAGTTCTACGTGGCAACAAGAATACAGTATAGGCTCTAAGGCACATCTTACCCTCTTATGGTTACTTGCTTTCCGCCAGGATGGCAAAATATTACTTCGCAAGGTTGAGCAAAAAAATTGATGGTGTTGATTTCAAAGCTCTCATTGTGATACTTGCATTTACCTGCGACCAATTGAAACATAAAACGCCGGGTTGGTTTCTGCGAATTTACTTTTATGAAGAAATACAAGTTTTCCTTTAAATGTATTTCACTGCGTCGCAGAAACTTATCATGCCTGATAAAATGCACTTTGTGGACATCATGACTTTAAGTATTAAAATGGACTTCTCAAAAACGTAAACAGCGATTTCTATGACATATCGTTGTATGAGTAGGATAGGTAAACGCTCTTGTTTAGGTATCGAGCACAACAGAATCAGACACCATCAGGGGATGGAGGCTTTTTGAAAGCAGTGCACTACATTAATGAATGTGCTAACACACGGAATTTTAGCGCAATGATGGTTTACACAGGATGAAGACTCCTAAGCGTAGGAACAATCACATTGAAAGTAAGTGTGAGTAACAATATTCACTGCTATTAATTGCAGCATTTGGATAATATATTTCGCGCTACAACCAACCGCACAGGCTATTCCCTCCCCTCTACACTCTGTTGGATTTGGGTCACGAGCCGTAGTCGTGCAGTTGCTATGGTGTTCCACTTATAAATAAACTTCTAAGCTAGCAGCCGAGGTCCCAGCCACAGCGGCAGTATTTCAATGGGGGGTGGAATGCAAACGTGCCCGTGTACGATTTGATGCTGCACGTTAAGCGACCTCAAGTTGTCAATATAATCTGGAGTCCCTCGCTACCGCATGCCTCATAATGAATATCGTGGCTGTTGCACGTAAACCACCGAATTTATTGTACCTTTATGTGGTCTCCTTCTGTACGTAAGTATAATCCATATCTGTAACCTTATTTGTATGAAATCAACTGAAGTTGAAACAGGCTGACAATACGACTATTTTAACTGGGACGCTTGCGCTTGGTACTAATACTACGGTTGTGATTGAGATATGCTTCCTAAGTCAGCAATCGCTGTACAGGTTTATTTATTCCTCATCTATACCACCCTATTGCTTGTTTTTATGTTTCTAGATGTGCCACTTTATATATTGGCGTCGATTTATTACCACTGATGCTCGATGTTCCCGTTCCTGCAATCAAAAATATCAAAAATTTCTCAAGTCGTGCCTCATGAAGCTGGAGAATTCTACTTAGCTGTATTCTTTTGTTAGATGTTGTGCAGTAACTGTAGTTCTTGCCACTAAAGCCCGATCCAACACTTCATTTCCACAAAAAGTGGCTTACATGAATATCAATACGTTTTTATATCTCATTGTTTCACATACTTCCAAGTATTTGTATGTTCTGTTAAATAGTCTGATGTGTTCCATCCATTACCCGTCTAGAACACAGTTGAAGCCGAAAATATGAGCACTAAATTACAAAAACGCCACTACCAGCTCAAATACAACTTCCCAGATTTACTACCGACATAGCTGCATTCTGTAGATCACGAGCAGGGCTATGAGCCCTGCTTGCGACAACTGCGGATGCGAGGAGAGGATCATACATGTACTCTGTTACTGCACTTTGCCACAGCGTGGCTGAAAGCGACCTTTAGTGGATTTGACAAACTGAACAATCGTATTTTGATGGAGAAAACAAGCTTAAGACATTCAGAATGCGCTGATCCGCTACTCAAATAATTCTCGATTGTGTGATCCACGTTAACACGGGCAGAGTGTTGCGTCATAATAAATGCACACACCTCATTTTCACTTTTCATCTTTTTTTGCTTTTCTATGGCCTCTTAGTTTCTTTGTCCAGTTCCTATAAAGGGCTGGCCACACACTGACTGAGCTCCACTTGCTTCTCTCTCAGATTTAGGTAGAAAACATCTAACGAGAAGTACACCAAAAATTGAAGGACCTTTGCCAAGCCAGCATTTTCGACACTTCCACTAACAATTCACTTATTACACACTCTTTGTGTGCACCACCTCGTCACGCTCAGCAATTGCAATGGCACTAATGTCAGTATCATTCATCGGAATAGAATTGTTAGAGTTTCAGAATGAGAGACCGGGGAGTCACCTGGCAACGTGACTCTAGATCACATGACTCGAAGAACTTGGGTGGGCACTTTGGCGGAGCGCTGCTTTTTATGCGGAAACGTGCTAGTAGCATTTTAGGCGGCTGACAAGAACGACGTAATGGGACCTCTGGATGGAGCGAGTAGTAGGTGCGACTGGAGAGATCTTGTAGGTTACGTCGCTTACCTGAAAAAGGACCCGGTAAGGCCGGAATAGTGGGACATTAGTTTTTCCGAGCGGCCGAAGCGGCGGGTGGGAGATAGTAGAAGGACATGATCCCTGGCAACATAATCGGCGTCCCGGTGACTAATGTCACAAATGCTTTTCTGCTTTTTATAATAGGCACAAAGGCGACGGTAAACAACTTGGCATGTTTCTTGGTCTCGAGCCATTACATGGTGGGTATACTGAAACACGGGCACTTGAGTGGTAGGCACTATCGTATAAAAGACAATACTGGATGTCGGCCGTAGAAGGAATAAAATGGCGAGTAAACTACAGTGCCGTAGCATGATTATTCGCACGCGAATGTCAGAAAAGTGAGAGCAGTATCCGCATCACGATGGTTTTCAGAAACACGCATGGACAGCTTGTCCGTTGTTGTTCTACGTAGTAAGCCGCTCCGTAAGAACGTTCGTCTCAGGCTGTTATGCTGTACGAAGTTTGAGTTTGGTTGAAAAGGAGCAGAGCAAGTAGTCCTGTAGAGAGGAACTGTAGAGAGGAAGGAGCGACCCCTGTCGGTAAAAAGTTGACGAGGAGCGCCGCGGCGAACAATGATGTTGTGCAACAGGAAGTAGGCTACGTCTGTTGCAAGGGCATAGGTGAACCCGAACCAAGTTGTATAATCAGTTGCGACTGCAATCCATTTGTTGCATCAGTCAGATATCGGGAAAGGTGCCAAGAGGTGTACACCAACTCGATAGAAAGATTCGGTAGGAATTCTAAGAGTTAGGAGTAGTGAGAACAGATGGCTTCTTCTGTAGTTGACATAACTCACAAGAAGCCACGTAGCCAAGGACCGATCGGTGAAGACCAGGCTGAAAGAATCGTTGCTGGACATGGTCGTACGTACTGATTCCCCGAGTTGACGAAAAGTAGGTAGATCGTACAGCTTGGACAGAACAGTAGTGCGAAAATGCCTGGGAATTACCAGCACCATCTCAGATCAACTAAGGTACATGCTGCGCCGATATAAAGTGCCGTCCTGGAATAGGAACTTGCCAAGAGAAGGATCACATGATCTAGATGTGAGCTTGTACATGATACCACGTATACTGGGTCACAGCGCTGTTCGGTAGCGAGGTCCGCGAAGCACATAGCGAAAATACAGAAGCAGAAGCATAGGTCACAGGAACATCAGGAGCACCGTCTAGGTGGTAGTACAATTAGTTGGCATCTTGTTGTAAACTCGTACAAGCAACTGTGTACGAGTATTCCTGTAGGCGTAGCGCCCAGTGGCCTAGGCGACCGGTAGGCTCTTTGAGGGACGAAAGTCAGCAGAGCGCATGGTGGTCTGTGGTGATTGTAAAGGGCCGACCATATAGGTAAGGGCTAGATTTCGCCATGGCCTAGAGAGGTGCAAGGCGCTCACGTTCAGTAATGAAATAATTACACTCTTCTGGAGAAAGCAGATGTCTCGCGTAGGCAATGACACTGTCGTGGCGTCGTTGACATTGGCAAAATTGGCACCGATTCCATGAACACTGACATCAGTGCGTACTTCTGTTGGAGCAGTCTGGTCGAAGTGCGCAAGAAGGAATGGAGATATAAGGAGAGATTAGGAGATTAAAACTTCGAGAAGGCAGTTGCTCGTTCAGGACCCGAAGGTAATGAAACGTCCGCCTTCACAAGAGCAGAGGGCAGGTGACCTCCGCAAAATTGTGCATGAGGTGGGGGAAGTACGAACACAGGCCCACGAAGCTCCGTACATATGTTGCACATGTTGGCACGGGAAGCTTCTGTACGGCACGAACTTTGCCCGGCTATGGGCGCACAACAGCTGAATCACGAAGATCATCGAGCATAGTAAATTGGCGGCGTCCTAAGTGACATTTACACGAATTGGGTTGAACGTCAACATTGTGAAAAGCAGAAAGAACGAGCGAGAGGCACTCCTGGTGCGTGGCAAATGTACAAGCAAAAACGATGTCGTCATCTAAGTAAAAAAATACAGGTGGCCCACTTGAGGTCATGAAGTAGTGCGTCCATCTTGCGTTCAAAAGTAGATGGAGAATTACATAAGCCGAACGGCATAAATTGGAACTGGTATAGGCCATCGGGCGTTACAAAGGCGTTTTTCTCGCGGTCCATGTCATCGACTGCAGTCTGCCAGTAACCGGAACCATGGTTGATGGAAGAAAAGTACTTCGCACAATGAAGGCAGTCAAGGGTGTCATCAAGTCGTGGTAAAGGATAAACATCTCTCTTGGCGATCTTGTTCAGGTGCCTATATGCCACGAAGAAGTACCAGCTGACATCCTTTTTATCTAGAGCGACAGAGGACGCCAAAAGACTGGACGATGGTTCAACGATTGCTCGAGAGAGTGTCTTCTCGGCCTCCGTTTGAATTATGTGTCGTTCGTGCAAGGACAGATGGTATGGTCGCCTGTGAATAGGGTGTGCGTCACCGGGGTAAATATGGTGTGTCGTGAGAGAGGTCTGGCCTGAAGGGCGACGTAGGTAAAAAATGTCGTTGAATGCGTAGAACATAACTAGTTGGTGTGGTTAGGCGGAAGTTCGGGAGCGATTACGTTTGTGAGCTGAGCAAGAACAACGGCAGAGAGTGAATGGGAAACGATGTAATATAAGCATTCAAGGCTGAAAACAGGCAAACTTGGGAAGAAGACAGCTTACCTAAGGCTATGACTTCTAGTAGGACGTGGTCACAGATTCCGAAGTTGACGAGATGAAGGCTGGTAGAGTTGTTGGCGATACCGACGAAGGTTTGTGTAAGAGCAACGTCATGAGCAAAGAGGACTTCCACGAGAGGAGACACAACACAGTCACCATCAGGCACAGGTGGAGCTGTATAAAGCAGGACGCAGTTCATGGGTTGCGGAGCGAGTCGAATGGACTCAGCAAAGCAGAGCCTGCTGGGAACTTCCTCAGGAGGGCCAGGATAAAGTAAATCAAATTGAACAAGCCCAGCGCAGCCGTAGATAAGGGCGGAGTGAGCGGACAGGAAATCAAGGCCTCGAATATCTTCATGGGGACACTCTTAAAGAACAGTAAATAAAACGGATGTTGGGCAAATACATAGACCAACGAGAGCGGCACACATTCCTATTGTGGCCAGTGTTCTTCCGCTAGCCACTCGCATAAGACACAACGTCGCAGGTGTCAGAACTTAATGAGCCGTCTACGAAGCTGGTCGCTCAACAGATAGATGTACGCGCCTGTATCTAGCAGAGCAGCGACAGGGACACCATCTGCGTCACATCAAGTAAATTTTTTTCCGTCGGTAAGGTCAGTAGAGAAGTTGCAATCCCCGTCCTTCTAGCAGCGTCACCTCTTGAAGCTGCACCCGCCAGTTTCCCGTAGACTGCAGGTACATGGATGACGGAGAACGGCAAATAGGGGATGAGCGAGGCAGGGGACGTCGTGGTGAGGGTGAACGACTCTGCCGCGTAGATGAGGACGCCAGCACAGAGTTGTATGGCTCTGAGGCATCTTTCGCTGAAACACAAGTACCTGGCGACTGGCGGTAAGGTTGGAGCGCAGACTGATATTAGCATGACGTTAAAGTACTGCAGCGGTGGCAGGAACTGTGGTCAACGTGCCGGCACTTGATACATATCGGCCGGTCATCGGATGTTCGCCATTCCACTGGGTTATGAAAAGGCCAACAGGGGCACTGGCCTCACAAAGAAGATTGTAGGAAAATGTAGGTGTCAACTCGGCTGACGGACTCATCATCATTATCATCAGCCTGGCTACGCCCACTGCAGGGCAAAAGCCTCTCCAATACTTCTCCAAATACTCAGGTTATGTGCTAATTGTGGCCATGTAGTCCCTGCAAACTTAATCTCATCCGCCCACCTAACTCTCTGCCGCCGCCTGCTACGCTTCCCTTCTCTTGGAATCCAGTCCGTAACCCTTAATGACCATCGGTTATCTTCTCTCCTCAATACATATTCTACCCATGCCCATTTGTTTTTTCTTGATTTTACCTAAGATGTCGTTAACTCGCGTTTTTTTCCCTCACCCAATCTGATCTTTTCTTATCCCATAACGTTACACCCATCGGTGTTCTTTCCATAGCTCGCTGCGTCGTCCTCAATTTAAGTAGAACCCTTTTCGTGAGCCTCCAGGTTTCTGTCCCGTAGGTGAGTACTGGTAAGACACAGCTGTTATACACTTTCCCCTTGAGGGTTAATGGCAACCTGCTGTTCATGATCTGAGAGTGCCTGCCAAACGTACCGCAGCCCATTCTTATTCTTCACATTATTTCAGTCTCATGATCCGGACCCGCGACCACTACCTGCCCTAAGTTGATGTATTCACTTACCACTTCCAGTGCCTTTATACCTATCGTAAACTGCTCTTCTCTTCTGATACTGTTAAATACTACTTTAGTTTTCTGTAGAATAATTTTTAGACCCACCCTCCTCTTTGACTGCCCAGGTCAGTGAGCATGCATTGAAATTGGTACCCTGAGTTACTAAGCAAGGTAATATCATCAGCGAATCGCAAGTTACTAAGGTATTCTCAATTAACTCTACTCCCCAATTCTTCCCAATCCAGGTCTCTGAATGTCTCCTGTAAACACGCTGTGAATAGCATTGGAGAGGTCACATCTCGCTACCTGACGCGCTTCTTTATTGGGATTTTGTTGCTTTCTTTATGGAGGACTACGGTGGCTTTGGAGCTGATATAGATATCTTTCAGTATTTTTTCATACGGCTTGTCTACACCCTGATTCCGTAATGCCTGCATGACGGCTGAGGTTTCGACTGAATCAATCGCTTTGTCGTAGTCAGTGAAAGCTATATATAACGGTTGGTTATATTCCGCCCATTCCTCTGTACCCTGACTGATACTTTGAATTTGGTCTATTGTTGAGTAGTCTTTACGAATTCCTGCTTGGTCCTTTGATTTACAGAAGGCTAAGGTGTTCCTCATTCTATTTGCGATTACCATAGTCAATAATTTGTAGGCAACGGCCAGCAAGCTGATCGGTCTATAATGTTTCAAGTCGGTGGCATCTCATTTCTTATGGAATAAAATTATGTTGGCGTTGTTCCAAGATTCAAGTACGCTCGAGGTAATGAGGCATTCCGTTTACAGGGTGGCCAGTGTTTCTAGAACAATGTGCCTACCATCCTTCTACAAATCTGCTGTTACCTGATCCTCCCCAGCTTCCTTCCGCTTTTTCATAGCTCCCAAGGCTTTCTTTAGTTCTTCCGGCGTTACTTGTGGCATGTCAAATTTCTCTAGACTGTTGCCTCTTCCTTTATCATCGTGGGAGCCACTGGTACTGCATAAATCTCTAGAAAACTCCTCAGGTACTTGAACTACCTTATTCATATTAGTAGTGATATTGCCGGCGTTGTCTCTGAACGCATACATCTGACGGAATAGACAGACTGAATTCCATGGTTCGCCTACTCGCCGCGCACAACAGACTGCACAAGGGAAATATTCGGTTGAGAATAGTTCGATGAGGTCTGGAAGCCAACCGGTGCCGTGGCTCCGATCTTCCGGCTAAGGATACGAACGAGGCTCTCAGGCGTTGACGGCTGATGCACAGAGTGAAGGTTCTCGCCCGCCTGCGTAGCCGCCGTATTTCAAAGATGCATCAACTGGTGCGCATTGCGACGACTTTTTGCTTCTTCAAAGCGTCCATATTCTATAATGACGTTGACTGTGGTGGAAAAAATCTTATGCACAAAAAGATTACAAGCGTCATCTGCCGTGCCCCTCAATACGTGGTTCACTTTGTCTTCTTCTGACATGCCCTCGACAGCGTTGCAGCAAAGAGCGAGAACTTCCTGGATGTATGTCACATGATTCGGTCGACGCCTCTACGCGAGACGCATGTTCCCTTTGCGCAGCTCGCTGGCAGCCAACATGTTTCCCGCAGAACTCGTGGAGCTTGTGCTTACATTGCTGCCAGCTCGTCAGTTCTTCTTTGGGATTTCAAAACCAGACCCATGCCATTCCTTTCAGGTAGAAAATTATGTTAACCAGCATAACAGTTTCGTACCTCCTGTTGTGGACCCTGACCCACTTGTACATCGAGATTCTCGGTACCGGAAAACGTTCCTGAGTCGCGGGACTGCGAGGAGATGACTGTCGGTGTTTCAACCCCTTGTAACAACATATGCGCTTATCCCACTTAATCGGAAAATTGGTGGTGTGTTAAAGCTGTGTTTTAGTCAGGGATCGGCATTAAAGCCACATTTCACTTCAGGGGCAACTTGTTAGGGACTTTTTGTTAGGGACTAGTTAGGAACTTTTTTTTTTACCTTCACTTCGTGCAGACAAGTGCAGTGCTGGGCAGAGGCTATGACGTCTTGTGCTGCATTGGGCTCGCTGGGCTGTAGCCAATCACAGCAGACTGCGCAACGTCTTCTGCATCAGCAGACAAAGAGCACGTGACTTCGCACTTACCGGCTGCATATTTGTGTTAGCGACGACAACACCCATGGGAGCATCGCATCGAGTCTTTCTAGTAGCCGCTTGCCATCGCCCCTTGCAGGAGCAGGGATCACCGTCACGCACGCTGCTATCGCGGACTGACGACGACGCAGACGGCCGCAGCATTAACCACATCACTCCATCCTTAAACTCCAGAGAACGATTTTCTTTCATCAACAAATATAGAAAATCTGCACCTAAATATCTGGCGAAGGCGCACTGCACGAAGACAGCGCGGAGTCCAAAACAACCTGCACTATCGATGAGTAATATATCTAATTTTACCTTCATGGAAGGTTAGCTCACCTCCCTCTGTGACACATGGTCGCGCAAGCCCTTCGCTACCGTCTTTAGCGAATATTTACTGTCCTCGCTATATGGGGGACTAATATTGTTTGACGTCCGCTGCCTGCATGAATCGAAACCGCAGTGTAGAAAGTAGAGTTTTTATGCTACACTACACCTATAAAAAATAACTTCGCGTAGGTAGGCGGAGGTGAACTTTTCTACGCCAAGTAAGAACATGGCGACTACCTACACGAACTGCATTCGTGCAGCCAATGTGCATAGATGCATAGATAAGAAATAGCCCTGTTGAATCCCAGAAGTACCAAATTTTAACCGTAAGGCGATTATTAGAGCTGTCTTTGGTACTGTAATTGCAGAGCGAGTGTGATTTACTCTTCACGAAGTAGCGTCTTGAGAGGCAGCAGGGAGAGGGGGAGTGTACATCCGCCTGTACGTCTTCGGTGCGCATGCGCGTGTACTTGAGTTTGTGTGTTCGCGCTTGCTTGTGTCTCCCTACTTGAATCTGCGTGCGCACGGGTGTGTGTACGCCTTTGCGAGCATACGCGCGTTTGCGTATGCGTGCATTTCTGTGTGCGTGCGTGCGTGCGCACATTTTTCTGCGTGTGTATACATGCGTGGGCGCGTGTAAATGTGCGTGGATTCCAACATGCCTTTTATCTGTGCGTCGGTATGTGTGAGAGATAGAGAGAGAGTGGTGAATGTCTGTTTGTGTTTATATCTCAGTGAGAGCGAGCGAGCATTTCCTTGCTTGCACCTGCTTTCGGATGCAAATGGGCAATATACTTTAAAATTATGGGGTTCTTCGTGTCAAAATCGCAATCTGATTATGAGGCACGCTCTAGTGGGGGAATCCGGAATAATTTCGACCACCTGGCGCTTTTAACTCGCGCCTAAATCTAAGGACACGCTGTTTTCGCGTTCCGCCCCCATCGAAATGCGGCCACCATGGCCGGGATTTAATCCCGCGTCCTCTTTAGCAGCCCAACACCACAGACACTAAGCAAGCATGGCGCGGATAGAGAGCTTACTTAAACCATAGTTATATCCACAGAGATAAGAACGTATGACACTCCCTTTATAGCATTATCACTTTCTGAAAACGAAACCGACGCAAAAACAAAAGAAAATATTAGGAGCCATTCCACTCTGTGAAGATGGATGATCAGCTAAGCTGTAGCACATCACACAGTATTAGACAACGGGAGCTGTATTTATTTTCATCATTTGGTAATGGTAGCGATGATAGCCTTGTGATTACGGTGATATATACAGCTTGGTCCACTTAAAACCTTAGGCAGAATCATGGCCAAAGTAGAATCTGTACATTACCGTTGTTACTTGATTGAGTTACTTGTATTGGTATAACACTACTAACAAAATTCTTCTTGCAGAAACTCAGTGAACCATTTCTTTTCTGGTTTTGAAATGCCAACATTCAAGTCTCCAATGGGGATCACAAGGGTTGTGTCATCGCGGCTAACCAATGCAAAGTGCGGGGTCATGAACTTCTCGATATCACACTTGGGTGTGCCTGAATATATATAGAAAGTGGATATCATAATTCGGGCTTTCGTTTGTACGGCACAGACACTCCCACAGTTGGTGCCCCTGTCCTCTCAGGAGTCAAGGTTGTAAGGTTGTAAGGTTGTACATACATTTCCTCCTCTGCATATATGGCGATGCCTTTTGATTATCAGTCCATGTGCTGTTCACAATCTATTCCAGCATACCCAGCGACTTGAAACGATGCATGTTTCCTGAGTTCATTCCTTCTTCTTCCTCTCCTTCTTCTTCTTCTCCTTCTTCTTCTTCTTATTATAATTATTATTATTATTCAGCCTGTTTCACGTCCACAGCAGGCCGAAGGCTTCTCCCTGCGATCTTCAATTACCCCTGTCCTACACCAACCGATTCCAGCTAGCATCCGTAGATTTCCTAATTTCATCGCTCCACCTAACCTTTGTCGCACTCGATTTTGTTTTCGTTCTCTTGGTACGCATTCTGTAACCCTAATGGTCGAACAGTTATCTAACCGGTGCATTACATGACATCCCCTGCTACATTTTTTCCTCTTGATGTCAATTATCGTGATAAGTATCGTATATACCCGTTTGCTCTCCGATCCAAACTGCTCTCTTTGTCTCTTGAAGTCATGTCTATTATTATTATTATTATTATTATTATTATTATTAATATTATTATTATTATTATTATTATTATTATTATTATTATTATTATTATTATTATTATTATTATTATTATTATTATTATTATTGGGGGCGCAGCACTTGAAGCCTGCCTCACTTCCGCCGCATGACGGCCCGATGCTCTACAACCTCTGGGATAGGCCCACATTTTTGCTCACTGTCACGCCAAATGCATTTCGGAGCAGAGGTGCGTAGCTTGGCTTTGAAAGCGCCTGTGCAGTCCATATTGCCACCCTGTATTTTGGTTCTTCTTTGTTCTTCTTCGTGATTGGATGAGAGGGAAAATACGCTCAGTTCTGCAGCCCATATGGGAGCACGGCGCAGCGTAATGGGGAATGGGGGCGGGGAAAGAAAGATGAGAGGATAGAGGGGGAAAGGGAGAGTAGGCTTCAGGCAGCAGACGTCAGCATCATCCAGGGGCGAGGGCCGGCGCTCGGGCAGAGGCCGTGTGAGGCCGAAGTCTATTGGCGATCTAGGAGCCCGTTTGTGTACACATATTCAAGCAGGCTTGCCAGTGCTGGGAGGTGGTAGCGGGCCGGGAAGAGCAGGTGTGTCTCTGAGGTAGCCGGTAGTCCATACCGTCGGTAGGTGGCAGTGACTGGAGCGCGCTCCTGGGCTAATGCAAGACAGGTGCAGAGTAGGTGCTCGAGGGTCTCGGCGTCACCGCACCTTCTGCAGGCCGGCGAGGCGATGCGTCCCTTGGCATGGAGCCTAGCTGCCGTCCACACGGAGCCCGTGCGCAGACGAAGGAGTGTGCAACGGTCCCGTCGCGAGAGGCCGTTCTCAGGGAGGAGTTTTGGGGCGCGGTTGGTAGCTACCCTGCTATCCGGATGGCTGGATGTGAGCAGCTGTTTGAGTCTGCCTGGAGAAGTCCGATGCTGCGACTGCTCTGGTGAGTGGAACGTTCGGGTGGTGGGCGGCCTCAGCAAGGACATCCACCTCCTCGTTTCCAGCGATCCCTACGTGGGAAGGCAGCCAGTGGAAGGAGATAGCTACCCCCACTGCAGAGAGGGCCGAGATTTTTGCTCTCAGGAGGGTCTCAGTGACTCTGGGTCGATGGTGATCGGAGAGTGCCTGGAGAGCCGGTCGCGAGTCACTTATCACCGCCACTGGTTTCGTCGGCGGGTCGTCAGCCAGGAGGTCTGCAGCCAGGTGGAGTCCCACCAGCTCAGCTGCTGTGGAGCTCGCGCGAAAAGGAAGTCGGCACTGCCTGCTCCTGCCCTCAGATGGGATGGTACATGCCGCCGCTGCGGAGCCATTGGAGAGCACGGAGCCATCCGTGTACACGAGCAGCCTGCCGTCCAGCTCTTCCAGGAGTTTACCAGTAGCTGCCTATTGTAGTGCTGCTGCTGGCGTCCGGCGTTTTGATTCTCCATTCAGGGATAGGTGCACCTGTGGAGGCTTCTCGTGTGGCGAAGGTGTGACCATGGGCACTGGTCGCTATACAATCAGCTCCTCGTAGAGCTGACAGAGACCCCCCATGCGAGATAGTGGCTGGCTCCGCAGTCGGCAGAGCAGAGCCCCACCATCTGGAGCACGGTGCAGAAGGTCAATGTGCCCAAGGGCACGTTGGAGCATGTGCAGCGACAGTGGCCATTCGCCAGCCTCAGCCAGTGTGGCAGCAATTGGAGAGTGCTTGGGGAGACCGAGGATGCTCCTAACTGCACTCCTGTGCAGACTCTCGAGTTGTTGCTTCCTGGTTGGAGATAGTAGAATCAGCGACAGTGCATATAGCAGGATGGATGTGGCCGCCGCTTGGTTCATTCGCAGCGCCCGCTTGACGGTGCAACCCCGACCACGCTGCTGCATCTTGCTCACTGCCCTCTGGACCCTTCGGACTTTGGAGGTGACAGCCTTGACAGCGGGAATCCAGGAGAGCCGATGATCAATGGCTAGGCCTAAATACGTGACCTGCAGCTTCCATGGGACGGTGGTGTTTGCAATGCACAGCTGCTTCACGTGGAGGCGTGCGGAGGCTAGCGCGTGTACAAGTAGTGCCTCTGTCTTTGCCGGGGATACGGAGAGGCCAATGCCACCGAGGTAGGAGATGACCGCTTCTAATGCCCTCTGTAGAGAGCCCCGGATGGCAGCGATGCTTCTCCTGGGTCCTCGTATCCACAGCGCCACATCATCTGCGTAGATAGCGCAGCAGACTGGGTAGCGGCTGTCAGCCGGTAGTGCTGCTGCGAGTCCTGCAAGTGTCAGGTTGAAGAGGAAAGGGCTCAGCACTGATCCCTGCGCGACACCGGAGTTGATGTCTCTGGGATCGCTGAGCACCTTGCCTAACCGTACACGAAAACTGCGGCCCACCAGGAAGGCAGAGGTGAAACCCCGGAGACATCCGGTGACGCCTAAGCAGTCCAGTGCAGCCTCGATCACCTCGTGCGGCAGCCGGTCAAAGGCACTATGGACGTCCAGGAGCAGCAGCATGGCAACGTCCCCACTGCCCCTGGCATCCTCCAGGGTGGCTACCACATCTGCGATGGAGTCCACCATTGAGCGTTTTTGCCTGAAGCCAGATTGCTGTTCTGCAAAGTACTTCTGCTGTGCAGCTATCCATTCGAGCCGGGATAGGGCCATCTTCTCCATCAGCTTGCATGCTGCAGATGTAAGGGAGACTGGCCTGTAGGAGGAGAGCGAAGTCGCAGGCTTCCGTCGCTTCAGCATAGGCACCACCACAGCCGTCAGCCAGCTCTCGGACAGGACCCCGGTGCTCCAGGAGTCGTACCCGTTGTGGCTCTGCAAGGTTACGCAGCATCTGACAGGTTATCCCGTCGGCTCCTGGAGCACTCCGTCGTCGTGTGAGAGCTAGCGCCGACTCGAGCTCGTGCATGCGGAGAGGCTCGCTGCATAGGGTGGAGATCTGTGCTGCCACCCACTCTGGATGGTGGCAGGGAGGGAGGCAGCGTCTTGTGGCGACCGTCGAAGGCAGGATCTGCGGGACTGGAGACCTCTCAGCAAACCGGTCGGCTAGGCGCTCGACCAGGGCCCGTTCGCTGGTGCCCATGAGGACGGCCACGGTTAAGGACTGGCGTTGCGCGCTTGGAGCGTCCATTAGTGACTTTAGCAGGCGCCAAGCTCGAACACCATCTGGATTGCGACTGATGGTGGAGCAGAGGCTCTCCCAGCTTTGCCGTCTGCGTCGTCGGGCGTGGCGGCGGCAGACAGCATCCACGCGGCGGTAGGCCGTCCATTGTTCCGGAAGCATGGTGCGCCAGGCCCTGCGTTCCACACGGCGCCGAGCAGCTCGCAGTTCTAGATGGCGTATATCCGGAAGTGATTTGCCCTCTGGGACAGTAGAGCGTATGGTAGTGGCATTGGCGCACTGCACGATCATCTGCAACAGATCCCCGTCATTGTCGGCCTGCCGGCAGAGCACACGGAAGGCCTTCCAGTTGACTGTGAGGCATTCTCTGCTCCTGGGGGACTTGCCTCGAAAAGGAGTCAGGAGCAGGGGCAGATGGTCGGAACCCCAGGTGTCAGGAAGCGTCTCCCAGATGTACCTGCAGTCCTCTGTGGTCAGGCTCAGGTCGATTGCCGTCTGTGTTGGACGAGCTCCGCACCGGATCTTCCTTGCATCGGCAGCAGCCCATTTTCTTGACGGCGATGACGCGCTAAATCTTCGCTATCATTGCGTCGCGCATTCCTTCTGCGACCAAGCAAGCTTTGGGCAGCACACGTTCACTGTTGTATTGACATTAAAACTTTGCTTACTTTCTAAAAACTATGTAAATACGTATCGAAAATGGACTAGCCGCAAGGAACATGCTCACGCAGCGATGCCATTGATGGCAATATCACAAAAGGCTGGGCTCGGCCAGTTCGCCCTTAAAGGTGTTCTTTTCAGCATTGGTTAAGCTTTCAAAGAACTTATCTGCAAAACATTTGTGCGAAACAGAAACATGTTTAATATTTACTCGCTCAGCTAGATAATCTTGAGGACTGGCTCCAAACTACTCATTTCGGTTAGCCGCCTAAGATGAATTATTGAACATTTATTTATCGCAGCTTCTTTTATTACGCAAACAACTGCTCAGTTTACTCTCTATCTAGAGGTTCCCAATTTGAAGATTCGAATGATAACAATAATGTCTGCAAGATTTACATTGCTCTTCTACAGTTTGGCGCCGATAAAGATACAACTGCCTGTATATTAATGGTGCTGTAGGCTGCTGATAAATCAGGTTCAAATGCTTGGAGGGCTTTTCTTGGCGCAATTCAAGTTCCTAAACTTAAACACATATGCGCAACAGTACACTTCTGCCTTTACGACGGACTCTCCTATGTTGTACAAGAAGCACTTCAGCGCTATGATGTATCACAGAAGGTGTGCGAGAACACTGTGCGCGCTCCCGATTACATAAATGAACGTTGGCGCCATCAGGTATGGTTTCCTGGCGTCATTAAGAATAAAAACAGCTGCCTGGCGGAAAGCCATGGATAATTTTTTTTAGTATATTGTATCAAATAGAGTAATGCGCACGTGTATGTTCGAACAAAAAGTACTGAAGTATTGGTATAAGTGCTTTGCGGAATATACTTTAACTGTCTATTGTTGACACAAAGATAAAAATACCCCAGTCTTTTTTTAGAATTAATGCTGATATAGGTATACAGCAAAGTGAAACATGAGTTCCGACCTAGTGCCCGTGTTGGAAGCAGCCCCAAACCATGCGGCTACATTGGCACATGAAATACTGATTTTTTAAGGCGAATGCCTGAACTGGCCCGTAGCAATGGCTCATATCCGAAAAAAATGGCGTCTAGTCTAGTCATACAAAGTAGAAGAGTGATACTAAAAAAGTAGATGGATGGATGGGTAGATGAATGAAAATTTCTTGTACGTCCGGCAAGGTTTAACGCGACCGAGGCTCAGGTCTCCCATGGGGGAACGTCAAGGCCCTGCCTCAACGCCGCCTCACGGGCTTGCTGGACTGCCCACGTCTGGATTCCAAGGTCTGAGCTGCGAGCAACAATGGCTCTCATTCCCCAAAAAATGGCATAATCAGGACTGGCTCATACACCCGTAATACAGCAAAGATTCAATGGCTGAATGTAAATGAAGAAATAAGAGAAAAAGAGAACGAAGGAGAGAAAGAAGGAACCGAAGAACAAAAGACAGAACAAAGAAAGAAACCGGACGGCAGAAAAGGGAATTTCAACAAAAAAATTCTTAGTATATTTAAAATCTTCTCCACTTTGAAACAATTCATTTGGGTTCCTGCTTTGTACGCTGATACCGACTGGAGGAAAAACGAGGGAAAGATAAGCAAAACATAAAAGATAAGAATAGTGAAGGGATAGCCAGAGTGAACGAACCCCAAGAGCAATGACTGCTAACAGTCGCAAGCGATCGTATACAGTCCGCAGTCGTTCTCGAGAAGCACGGTTGGTCTTGTGGTCTTGAGCATCTAGAGGAAGCTTTAGCTCGGGCCCAACTCCGACGCAGCCTATTCAAATGCATGTAAAACGCATAAACGTTTTTATGAGATAACGCCTGGACCGATTTAATGAAGCTTGTTGCATTTGAAAGAGACATTTAAATTTTAGTGACTACTGGAAGCGGAATTTCGATTTAGGGCTTCAGTTTTCTCAAAAAGATTTTCAAATATTTTACCGTCTGAAAAAAAATTGAAGCACGAAGTTTACAAATTCATAGCTCTCTTCATAAAGAACTGATATCGCAGTTCTGTAAACGGCATCCATTAGATCATTTAAAGCAGACAAATTCTATATGTCATTTTGCATCTTACGTGAATTCGTTACGTTGGATACAAGGGTTCTGCAAAAATTGTGTTTCCCTATTACTAAGTGTTTTATGTTCATGTGAAACATACCAATTTTTTCCGCTTTAGATGTACTATTATATACAATTCACATAATTGTAATGTCATTTTTTGTTGTCGAATTACAGCGTTGCAAACTTGATAGTATCGTTTTTTTTGAAGATTCTTGATTTTTGCCAATATTTAATAAGAAATTGATGACCTAACCCGAAAATTCGAAACCAACAGTCACTAGAGTTTAAGTTTTGTTTTAAATGCAAGAAACCTCGTCAAATGTGGTGCAGTGGTTGCCGAGAAAAACGAATTCTGCGCTTACATGTATTTAGATAGGAGCAACCGAGCTAAATCTTCCTCTTAAGACAAGTTCCCGAGACATTTTCCTCCGAATGCCGTCTCCCATCCAAGCGGCTAATACTGAGCTCCTGGAGCCGAACATGGAGCATCAGGCGTTGAATATCAAGCCTCCGTAGATCTACGAGACGTGTCGGCCAGAAACGAGAAGTTGGTTACCAATTCATTTTGACGACTTGGATATGTTTGTTAGGAGACCCGAGACAACACCCTGTCTTCTAACGTCTTATTATGCTGGCGTTCCCGTACAGTAAACTCAGTTCGGAAGGGACGCGCACCGCAAAATGTGGTAGTGTTGCTTACGTTTAACATATGTAACGTATCTCTCCTACGTATTTAAACCGAGATGCGCTATTCCAAACTGCCTATTCCGAATAGCGTTTCGCTGAACCCATATTACTAGTAATCCCACAATCGCAAGAGTCAAAAGTATGACTTGTTCTCTAAGTTGTAAGTCGTCACGACAACGGAGTTGTAATTCACAGTGCCTGCCGCTAAGAAATACGCAGCGAGGTATGACAGATGATGAAATAATTGCCAAGAATGCTATTCAGGAAGGGTTTATTACAATGAACTGCAGGCGCCTATACCACCACAAAGGGCCGATGTTGGGTGGTGACGGCAATCGTTTGCTCGCCACATGACACATCTACACTGGAATTCAACTGGTTTCACCAAGCCCTCTTGTATTCTCTGAACCCTCATTTGGGACTTCGCCTGCCACCAGGACTCTTCTCTTTTTCTGTCTTGATGTCCTTCGCCACTTTAGCATTGTGCTAAGACGTGCTTCTCCCGGTAAAATTCATTCATTAATTAATTATTTCATTCATTCATTCATTCATTCATTTATTTATTGCTGCAGGAAATAGCGCCTCTTCGTCTCCGTAATCACCATCTGTCTCACTTGGACTCTGTGTATATTTGTGGAAACGCAGTGACAAACCTAAGCCTTAAGTTTAGCGCAAAGAAATCGGGAATTATGATCTTTAATGCAAAGGAATAATTAGGTGGTGTCACTTCAACATTAAGTCATACCCATAGCCAAACAATGTAAATACCTATGCGTATATACAGGGTGTCCCACGTAACTGGAGCCGAACATCAAAACTATGAATGCAACGGAGCTGGACAGAACAAAGGTAGTCTTGTTTGCCGTCATAATTATTCCTATTTTCATTAAAGATCGTAATTCCCAATTTCTCTGTGCTAAACCTAAAGCCTAGGTTTGTCGCTACGTTGCCACAAATATTCGCAAATGTCTAAATCACATGCACCATCCGCTAGTGGCACAATGTAGTCATCATAATCAGTCCGCGGACCTTTTGTTGCGCGATTTGTCCATTCTTCATGCAAGATAAAACAGACCATAATTCACTCTTTTCCAGTCGCCCAGCCCCCTCCCCCTCTCCCTGTCGGCCCCGAGAACAGTACCACTTTGAAGGGATCGCGCTTCCCGACAAGCTTGCAGAGGCCGGTTTTCAAACCTCCCAATTCTAGCCACCCTAAAGCAGTGACTTTGGCGTTGCGCTCCAAAGCCCGGGGACGTGTGATGGAATGCCAGCCCCGGTGGCCGCATTTCCACACCGGCAAAATGCAAGAACGCTAGCGTACAGTGCAATGTGTAGAAGTGGAAAGAACACCCAGGTGGTCAAAATTAATCGGGAGCCCCCCACTCCGGCGTGCCTCATAATGATATCGTGGTTTTTGCTCATACAACCGCAGGATTTATTATCATTTACCTTAGACAATGAATCTATTTGCTACAAAGCACACATCCAAAAATTATTATATTTTCCGTCAAAACCCAGATCTAATCAGGCCCCCACTGTCCCATCTGTTACGAATTACGGAAAAAATGTCCAATACTTTCCTCCAAACAGTTTTTATTAGGTCAAATAGAATTATTTGCCTCTACTTCATCCATATCTGTCTGTCTGTCTGTCTGTCTGTCTGTCTGTCTGTCTGTCCGTCCGTCCGTCCGTCCGTCCGTCCGTCCGTCCGTCCGTCCGTCCGTCCGTCTGTCTGTCTGTCTGTCTGTCTGTCTGTCTGTCTGTCTGTCTGTCTGTCTGTCTGTCTGTCTGTCTGTCTGTCTGTCTGTCTGTCTGTCTGTCTGTCTGTCTGTCTGTCTGTTTCATCTTACGCCGACCCAGTTCTCGAAGTAATCTGCGTGAATGGGCCACTAGGTATGTGCTCCTTTCATTCCTCATGACGCCAGGAAACCAAGCCTGGTGCCACGAACGCTCAGAAATCTATTAGTGAGGGCAAATAATGCTCCCACAAACCTTTTATGGTGTACTATGGCGCTGAGGCGCTTCTTGTACAGTGTAGGAGAATTCACTTAAAAGAAAGAAGTGCACGGTGGGGCACATGCGTTCTGAGTTCATCAAGTTCATTTCCGTCAAGAAAACCACACACGTGCTTTATCAGAAGCCTACTGCACTATCAATATACAGGCGGTCGTTTTTAACGGTACCAAATTTTAAGAAATAGATAAAAATAAATCTTCCTGACATTATTGTTTTTATTCGAGTGTTCAGATGGTGACCTCCGGATACGGTGCAAGTTGAGCAGTTGGGCGCGTGATTCGTGAAGGTATGTTAATTATCTTTCGAAATAAATACATTGGGTGGCTAAAGGACATGAGTAGTTTGGAGCCTGTCTTCAAGATTGTGTAGCTGAGCGAAATAAGCTTATTAAACATGCACCTCTAAGAGCTAAGAACAAATATTTCGCAACTAGGCGTAACTGACGCAGAAAATGTTCGTGGGTAACATAGACCTGACCGCTTCCAGCGTTCTCAGATATTTCCATGAATCGTACGGCTGTAGCAACGAACGTGCGCTGCCGTTCGTTGCTACACCGACACGATACACGATTGAATGATAGTGCAGATATAGCACGTCATTGCCCTCAAGACATCTTGCTGCCGTCGGCGTCAGCAAGATAAAGAAGTTGAACTGCTTGGCAGCGGAGCCATGCCAGCCAAGGGTGGCAATACTGATGTCACAGGCGCTTTCTTATTTTTTTAATGGTTTGCCTATCAGACAGAGATAATGCTACAAATGCAGTGTCATTCGCTCTTGTCTCATGGATTTAAATATGGGTTGTAATGGTCTCCACATCGCGTTTGTTTTCATGAGTAGGTGTAAGCAGGAAAATGTTCACTCGCATCCATAAACACGCAAACACCCGCGCATGCACAAGCACTCTTTCTTCCTCACCCGAACACACACTCTCTTCCTAACACGCACGCACATACACTCTCTCTATCACACGCACAGATATCTATCAGCGCACAAACACACACACTTTTGTCCGCAGGCATGCGTGCTGAAACACGAACACGCACGGTCGCACACGTGCACACGCAGGCACGCAAGCGCACACACGCATGCACTAACACGCGCGCACAGGCTAACGCTCATGCACGCGCAGATGCGGGCATGCACACACGACGCGAACGCTCACGCACGCATACATGCATTCGCGTGCATGCATATGCAAAAACGGAGGCACTAGCACGCACACACACTCTCTTTCTCCCTCGCGCATACACACGCTCTCTCTCCCTCGCACGCACAAACTCTCTTTGTATGCCTCACACACAAACGCACTCTCCCTCACACGCGTGTACTCTCTTTCTATCCGTCGTACGCGTGCGCACACACACAGGCACACACACACGCACGTACACACATCCATGCGCGCACACACACATACACACACACAATACGCACGCATAACCATCCATGCGCACACGAGCACGCACAATCGTGCATGCTGAAACTTGAAAACACACGTCGACTCGCGTACACGTCCACACGCGCTCACGCATGCACCGAAGCGCACGAACACGCGCACGCACATGCCGGCGTGCGTGCGCGTGTACATTTGCATCCGTATTTACGGACGCAAATACGGATGCACACGCCCGCTCACACATACAGAGCGCACACACCCATGCAACCATACCCAGGCACGGTGAACACATGCACACCTCATAACCATTCTGTACAATCTCGGCTGCCTGTCAAAAACCTGCGCGTGCTTACAGATTTCATAACACTTCGTCTACCATTACCATCTCAATGCCAAATGTAATTATTCGCTTTATGGTTTAAATTTGGCGCTTCTTCGAGTCAATGTGCCCTCTACCGGGAGGGTGCAAAACAATTCCTACCTGTCGTGGGACTTCACCGCCCCACTGTGATCTGGTTTAACTGCTTTAACGCACCACCAATGTTCTGACTAAGTGCCGAAATGCATATGTTGTTACGAGGGGCAACCCTCTTGTTGTAGTTAGTTGAAACTTTTTGACCATCGGTCGATGTTCTGAAATATCATTTTGAAAAAATAAATTTCCCATTGAGTTACACTTGTGCATTGCTGTGAAGTTCTGAAGGAGAATGTCCAGAATTCCTGGACATGGCAAGTATCGAAGGAAAGGGCACAATTGTATGTTGTAGACAAGCTACAATTGACATTGTCGAGATCAAGAGCGATATCTACTTACTACAGGACGCAAAAGGTGTGACCATTGAAGTTATGTGAAAAACCTCGCTACGACCGACACGGTTGGTTCTGCGAATGAATAAGTGACTACCACTTGCGTTGGCTGGTAAATCTGAAAAACTATTTCTGCTGCCAGGCACGCAGCAGCCGGAGGCTTCGCAATTTCTGGAGCACTGCGATTTGCAAGTCTAAATGGGAACAGCCTGATGGCGGGTGATTTTTCTCGTTCCTGTGAATCCGCCACCGCACAATCAACGGAGCAGTAAAACTGTATGTGAATTATAAGTGCCAGCCGAAACACCAAACAAGAAGGAGCTGACCCGAAATTAAAAAGAAAGAAAAAACCTCCATTGAGAATTCATAATGGAATGCTTGTTCGTTTTCAAGTATACTTAAGCATGCGTGGGTTACGAATTTTGCCAGCACAGCAACGTGCACGCAAAAGATGAACAAACCATGCCAAATTCTTCCGTGTGTCCTCAACAATGTGGTCAGGCTTTCAGTAATGCGGTAAGGATAAAGGAGACATCTCGCTTCCACCAACACACGGAATAGTGGTTTGTTCCAAGCACACGTGTGAATTAAGGATTTTTAACATTCGGTTGTTGTAAAGAGCATACCATGTGTGGCTTGTTAGCGCTGCTATTAGGAGCGAACCAACAGTGCGACTAATGTCACAGTGAACGGCTTCGATCTCTATTCACTCATACTGGATTTGTTTATGCGCGATGAACCCGCTCAAGCCTCAATTTAAGACCACCTAGTTTTATGTTTTAGCGCTGTCCGCCCAAAGCGGTTTCATGTCATCCTTTGCTCTGTCCCGCCTGTCGTTTTTTGAATTTCGCTTCTAATTTTAACGAATAAACAGCATTCTCTTTAGTGTTCGAGTACTTTCTCTCATCTGCCTTGTGCTACTAATCCTTATCTGCATTATTCCTTTTGGGTTCAATTCTTTTGCCGTGTCCTTGAATTATCCCAGTAACAGCCTGCTAAAAGCCATCAACACTCTATTAGTTCGCAGTTCTGGCCTTTACCGACAGCAGAAGTATGCGCCAACCTAAGCTTTTGTACGATCTACGTGGAGGCCTTGCAAAAGAAAAAAATATTGAACAAATCAGCGCTTTTTCTTCTTCGAGTTTGAATGTCTTCTTTATGTTTTTTTTCCACCTTAATAAATATTTATTTATTATATATAAAACCAACCATTCTCATTCGAATAAAATCACCAAAGCACACCCTACATGTTTCCATCTAAACAGATAGTTTTAATGTTAAGAAAGAGAAAATTGTTATAAACCCTGCTGAGTCATTGTCGTGGAAATCCTCGACTTCTGCCTTTCCCTATATTAGGCCACCTCTATGGAACACTGCCTCTTCTGGCTTTTCGGCAATTCAGCGAATGTGGTCGTTTTGAAAGAGCAATCACTTAGTCCTCGTATTTCCTGCCCACTGTTTTGTGCGTATTTGTTATTCCTGTCACTTAAGAGTTGATGACTACCTAATCAACTCTTAGCTCATAATTGTGTGCAAATATGCACAAGCAGGTGATGTGCGCATCAGTCACACTTCAATGTAATTATCAAAACGCCAAATGAATTTTTTTCAGAAAACTGGCAGATATTAGGTATGACCATGCGCTCATAATGACGACGTCATGGCTGTATGAGCATGCTCATGATTGCATACCACGCTTGTTCTTTATAATGTTTCAGAGTGCACGTGAGATGGTCATGTATAGAAATGTGTTGTCTTCAATAAACTTTCCAATTGCGAGTCAGCGCCCATCCTATCGTTTTGTCTGGTAACTCGTTTATTCCACTTATTTGCCCTCTTATGCGCTGCGGTGAACCCTCCTGTCTTATTGCCGGTCCGTGTGTTATTGCGCTGCTCTTAAAATGATCTTGAACCAAATTGTAGACATGCCTGTTTTCCGGAAGTGCGGCTTAGCCATCAAATGATAAGTTCCACCCAAAACACCAAACATCATTTTCTTTCATAACCAGACAGTAAACAGGAATGTTTTTCTTGCATCGTACAATATTTATTGTTAGAGGGTTGTTGAAAGTATAGCACGACTATATTTACAATATATATATCTACACATGCGAGGTGCGTCAGCGTAGTCAAGATGGCTGACCATCAACAACACACAGTAGTCAGTGACTCGCGATCTTCTTACTCTCTTTCAACTTTCATCCTTCCGTAACAGGACCTCCGGGTGGTGAAGCACCGTCTCGGCGCATGCTAGGCGAAGAAGTGCGAACGAAGTATGGCTTCAGCCGTGAAACTTGCAGGATGTCAACAGGCGTCGGACTTGAGGATGCCTCAATGTGTAGCAGCGAAATCTCGTAATTTGCTTGGTTAACTTAACGTAGGACTTGATAAAAACGTGTGTAGGGAGAGAGAAGCTTCTGGGAGAGGCCAACCCGACGACATGGTGACCAAAGGAGCACCCAACCACCTGGTGTGAACTTAAGATCGCGATGGCACCGATCGTAAACCTCGTTTTGTACATGCGCGATGCTAATAAAAGGGATCGGGAACATGACGTGCCTTGCCAGCGCGATCGATGACTTCACGACCGTACTCAGTTGCAACACGCGGCACAGAAGGGAGGACAGTGTCAAACGGCAACGTGAGGTGGCAATCATACAAAAAGACAAAAGGGTGGCTATCTACGGTGTCATGTCGGGACGAGTTATACGCCAATGTCACGTAGGCCAGCGTGGCACCTCAGTCGCGGTGATCGTTGTAGACGTACATCGACAGCATCTATGTGATTGTTCGGTTGAGACGTTCCACATGATCGTTCATTTGTGAATGGTAGGCGGCGGACAGCTTGTGCTCAGTGGCTCAAAGGCTGATGAGGTCGCCGACAACCCGAGACAAGGACGAGCGGCCGCGGTCTGTAAGTAATTGTAGAGGTGCACCGTTGTGGAGAATGACGTCGTGGAGAAGAAAATCGCCGACGTCTCTTGTGCAACTTGTCGGCAATGCCTTTGCTATCGCGTAGCGTGTCGCCTAATCAGTAGCGACGGTGATCCACTTATTTCATCTAGTCGTCGTCGGAAAGGGCGAAGCAGGTCGAGGCCTACGCGAAAGAATGGTTCATAGGGAACTTCAATTGAATGGAGTCGTCCGACAGGTGGCAGGGGAGGTTTTTTCTGGCCCTTACACAATTCGCAAGTTGCGACATAACGATGCACAGAGCGGTGGAGACCCGGTCAGAAGAACCGGCGTCGTACGCGGTCGTAGGTACGTAAACCTGCAAGGTGTCCCACCGCCATTGTATTGTGAATTTGCTCGAGACCAACGGATCACAGATGACGAGGAAGGACAAGGAGCAACTCAGGGCCGTCAGGGTTGACCTTGCCACGGTAGAGGATGCCATCGTGCCGCACGAACACGCGGCACGTGCCTCGGTGCTGCCATATTGCAGTCTGACGATGATGGACCGTAAGGATGCGTCGTGTTGTTGTTCAGCGCGCATATCTGTCATGTCAGTCAAAGACATCACGCAGGTGATTTGCTCATGCACAGCAGGATGGGAATGATCCACGTGATGACGAGAGAGGCAGTCAGCGTCCTTGTCCAGATGTCCAGACTTATAGTTGACAATAAATGAAAACTGCTGGAGCCGCAAAGGCCCGCGGCCAAGCCGTCCTGTCTGGTCCCTGAGGGAAGACAGCCAGGAGAGTTCGTGGTGGTTTGTAATGACCGAGAAAGTGCGGCTGTACAAAAATGGCCCGAACTTGGCAACAGCCCGAACTAAACCCAAGCACTCCCGCTCGGTGTTGGAGTAATTGCTCTCTGCAGGTGACAGAAGGTGGATGGCGTAAGCTATCACGCACTCGGTACTATTCGGCTGTTGGGCGAGAACAGCGCCGATGCCATGGCCGCTTGCGTCAGTGTGGTCTTCGGTCGGTGCATATGGATCAAAGTGGGTAATATGGGAGGGGTTCTCAGAAACCCGATGAGAGAGGCGAACGCGTGGGCCTGCTCCAGGCCTCATGAGAATGGCGTGTTCTTCTTTAGAAGATCTGTCAAAGGCTGAAAAATGTCGGCGAAGTTTTTGTCGAAACGGCGAAAGTAAGAACACAGGCCGACGAAGAAGCGCACGTCAGACGCAGAACGTGGCACAGGGAAACTGCCTACGGCGCGATTTTTTTCCGGATCTGGTTGGACACCGGATGCATCTACGAGATCTCCCAACACGGTATTCTTACGGTGCCCGAATCGACACTTCGTGGAGTTCACTTGGAGGCCGACTTTTCGGCTGACCGCAAAAATGGCAGCGAGTCGGTTTAGATGGCTTTCGAACGTGGAGAAAAAAACAACAATTTCGTCAAGGTAACAATGACAAGTGGTTTGTTTGTAGCCTCGCAGAAAAGGGTCCATCACACGTTCGAATGTCACAGGCCGGATCGAAGATCGATGGAGGAGAAGTATTTACCTCCGTGCAAGTAGCCCAATGCGCCATCGATGCGTGGTAGTCAGTAGACGCCTTTTCGTGTGATCTTTAATTGGCGATAATCGATTCATGTTCCCAGTGTTTGTACGGTGGTGAATAACAGATCTTTGGCTTAAAAGCCTGTAGACCAAATCAAAGATATCACGGTACGATTCGACGAGGAGACTATGTTCATGGCTTGTGCCGGGGTGAGGTCAGGTGCAATCGTCTTCTCGAAGTCATCCGCTAGTGAAGCGGAGCTGTGAGTTGCAATTGGCGCGAAAAAATACTCTGGACATTCAGACTTTCAATGGCAAAGCCAAAGTATTAGAAACGCTGGCCAAGAATATGCCGACCGGTAGCACTTGAGGGCAAAGGGTTATAATCAGAAGCGGAAGAACGATGCAGTTATTATTATTCGTCATGAGCGTATATGGAAGAGCAGCATTCCGGTACAAAATCACGTCTATGATAGAACGAAGGACATATTTACCGTCACGAACCTGTGGCTGTGCGGTCAAAGCGACGTAATTGACTTCCTCCGGTGACAGACGCACATCTTGGAGCGAGCGCAAGTGCGGCGGCGCGGTGCTCGGACAATCAGCGACTTGGGGCAGCTCCAACTGGAGAACGCTGGTTACAAAATCGATGAGAGCGGAATGACTGGATAAATAGTCCAATTCAAGGATAGTGTCGTGAGGGCAGTTGTCGATCACAGCAAAGAGAACAGAAGTAGGGCGGCCGGCTACACATAAACACGAATTACACACTCCTAGAACAAGCAGCACGCCGTCGTCGGTCACACGAAGCACTCGAGCAGGTGCTGGGGTGAGGACCTTCTTTAAAGCTCTACGTACCCTACCACTCATCACACAGACGTGGGCTCAAGTGTCCACGACTGCTTCGACAGGAACGCCGCCTATTTTACCGTCAATTACACTTCTCTTGTGGGCACAGACAGAGGATTTGCTGTAGTAGTAGGCAATGCAGCACCATCTCCGAGGGCTGCATTTCTTAGTTTTCCTAAAGGGTGCGGCCAAAAGCCACAGTGGACGAAAGGCGACGTTGCTGCGGCGAACGGGAAGATGGGCGACGTGTTTGCGGTGAACAAGACTGGTGTCCGCCCGGCGATGGTGAGCGACTGTACCCCTTGTTCCCAGCAGAGTTGTCGGCAGTGTTAAACTCGGCGGTTGGCGAAACATTATGGGCATTTTCATTAAAACGGCTGAGGTTGGTGGGCGTGCGAGGTGCTCAGGGCCAATAGTTGCGACAGTATCGGGCCACATGACCAATGCGGCGACAGGTGAAACACACCGGCTGGTAATCCGCAGTTTTTCATTCAGTCGGGTTGCGATAACGGAGGGAAGTGTCGGGGTGGTGTGATAAATGCAGGAATGCGTTCGTTGGCTCTGGGATTGGCGACAGCACAGCACGATGTAAACCGGTGTTTTCAAGTTCCTAGCGGACGACGGCTTGTACGAGGGGAACTCAAGAAGGCGTAGCATCAGGGCTACGCGAACAGAAAGTTGTGGGTGCCATCACATCCAGTTCACGTCGAACGATTGGAACCACATCCTCTGATGGCAACGCATGCTGCCGTGCTGGTTGATCTTCACACGTCGACGTTCCGGCAGTATTGGGTATTCTGTCGAATGATTGCAGGACGCTTCGGGCTTTGGCCTGCTCGAATTGTCGGCACTCTTTAATGATAGCATCAGCTGTAGAGCAGTTTTCGCAAATGAGAAGATTAAAGGTGTCTTCAGCAATGCCCTCAAGCACGTACGTGACCTTCTCAGCTTCTGTCATGTCGTGATCGGCTTTACGACAAGGGGCCAGCACGTCCTGGATGTACGAGAAATAAAACTCCGTGGGCGATTGGGCACGGGAGGCCAGGTCCTGCTTTGCGGCAATCTTACGGCCGGCTGGTTCTCCAAACTCTGTCAACTTATTTTTGCGTTGGTCCCAGCTGGTTGGCTCCTTTGTGGTTTTCGTACCACACCTTTGCCGTACCTTTTAGGTAGAGCAACAGGTTAGCTAGCATAAGCGTAGAGTCCTATGTGTTGATTCCATTCATGCGTTCATACATAGCTACCCATTCTTCAACGTCGGCGCCATCGGCCCCGCAGATATTTCCAGGATTCTTATGTTGCCCAACCACAATTGAAGGTGACAGTGACGCGGGTGGCGACGCTGACGTTGGAGGCGGTAACGACGGTGATCCCGCGTGCTCACCGTCATTCATGATGCGGACGGTGATGCGACGTCCACTGCGGAGCTCCGTGTTCAGCCGTGGTAGCCCGCACCTCCCACGGATATGTTACGGCAATGTTTGGAGTATAGAAAGATTGTACGTATAATTCATATATATATATATATATATATATATATATATATATATATATATATATATATATATATATATATATATATATATATATATATATATGTTGTAATAAAGAAGAAGAGCACACGAACAAGACCAGCCACATCATCTGTTGCATGCGTGCAGTGCAACCAGTGAGTGGGTCAGCCGGATCGCCAGTGCTTAGCACGAGTGTGAGCCGTTCGGGCAACCAGCTGTTCCTGCTTTGCGTCACCTGCCTTCTCGGTTACGAACAGACGCTACCATGTGAACTGTTCTGTACTCTAGGCTACGTCAACCGTCAGCCACCACATCGACACTGGCTCCAACGGGCCATTGCGGCAGCGCCCGTACCGCGTCTCCACCAAGGAGCGTCAGGTTATCAGTGAGCACGTGGACGATGTGCTTCAGCGCGGCTTCATTCGACCTTCCAATAGGCCGTGGGCATCACCTGTGGTTCTCGTCAAAAAAAAAAGACGGTTCCATTCGGTTCTGCTTCGATTATCGCCGTCCTAATAAGATAACGCGAAAAGGCCTCTACCCTCTACCGCGCATTGACGACGCTCTGGACAGCTTGCAAGGTGCTGAATTCCTCACTGCGTTGCATTTACGCTCGGGCAACTGGCAGGTCCCGATATCAGCAGTTGATCGCCCTAAAGCTGCATTGATTACTCCAGATGGTTTATACGAATTTAATGTGATGCCATTTGGCCTATGCAATGACCCTGCTACATTTGAACGGATGATGGACAATATCTCGCGCGGTTTAAAATGGAGCACGTATTTATGCTACCTCGACGATATCGTTGTGTTCGCCAGTGATTTAAGCACGCAGCTTCTTCGCCTTAGGCAAGTGTTGACGGCCATGACAAACGCAGGCCTGCAACTGAACCTGAAAAAATGCCAGTTCGCTGCGCGCAAGCTCATGATTCTTGGTCACGTCGTATTACAAGACGGCATTTGTCCCGGCCCATGAAAACTTCGCGCTGTGGCAAAGTTTCCTAAACCTAAGTCACTTCAAGAACTCCGTGCCTTTATCAGCCTCTGTTCTTACTTCAAACGCTTTGTTCGCAATTTTGTCTCGATTATATCACCTCTGACACAACTCTAAGTGGCGCCAATGACCTATCCTCTGGTCTCCTGCATGCGACACCGCGTTCGTTACCTCACGCTGTCTCCTGACGTCTCCGCCTACACTGCAACACTACGACCCCACCACCCCAACTGAAGTGCATACCGATGCCAGTGGTGTTGGTCTTGGCGCTGTCCTTGCAAAGTGGAAGCTTGGCTACTCCGAGTACATCGTTGCTTACGCCAGTCGTGCGCTGACCAAAGCGGAACGCAATTACAGCGTCACAGAAAAAGAACGCCTGACCATCGTTTGGGCACTCGGGAAGTTTCGCCATTATTTGTACGGCAGGCCTTTCAATGTGCTTCCGGACCATCAAGCACTTTGTTGGTTATCCTCTTTAAAAGTCCCGTCTGGACGCCTTGCCCGCTGGGCTCTGCGCATTCACGGATACGACATACACGCCACATACCGCTCATGTGGCAAGCACACTGACGCTGACGCTCTGTCCCGCTCTCCGCTGCCAGCCGACACGGCCTCCCTCTCCACTACTGAGGTGGTATTGTCGGTCGACATCGACACCTTCGCATCAGAACAGCACAAGGATGCTTGAGTGGCCTCTCTTTTGGATCTCCTTTCTGGCTCGCGTGCATCTCCCACCTCCCGCTCCCTGCGTCGCCAGGCTGTCCATTTTGCTGCCCGGGATAACCTCTTGTATCGACGCAACTGCCAACCCGATGGCCGCAAGTGGCTCCTGGTTATCCCTAGGACATTGCGTTCCGACATGTGCGCGTCTTTCCATACTGATCTACAATGTGCACACGTAGGCGGTTTGAAGACGTATGGGCGCCTGTCGCAACGTTACTACTGGCGAGGAATGTTTACTTTTGTCCAAAAGTTTGTCCGCTCGTGCACGCAATGCCAACGCCGCAAATCTCCGCCTCATCTGGCCCACGGTTAATTACAGCCCCTTCCGTGCCCTGTTCGTGCCTTCGACCGTGCGGGAATTGACCTGTACAGGTCGCTACCCCTAACACCCGCTAACAAATGATGGATTATTGTCGCAGTTGATCACCTTACACGCTATGCTGAAACCGCTGTCTACCTGCAGCGAGCGCCAGTGAGGTTGCATCCTTTCTGCTCCATCGTTTCATTCTTCGTCATGGCCCACCTCGGTAGCTGGTGAGTGACAGAAGCCGTGTGTTTTTGTCGCAGATGGTTGAAGCTCTGCTTGCTCAATGCTGCACATTTCACAGGACCACCACGGCGTACAATCCTCAAACTAACGGTCTTACGGAGCGTTTCAATCGCACCTTTGGTGGTATGCTCGCCATGTACGTTTGATGGGAGCATACAAACTGGGACATCATGCTCCCATTTGTCACGTACGCATATAATACGGCTACACAAAGTACTACAGGAATTTTTCTATACTTTCTTCTCTACGGTCGCGATCCTTCCCATACCAGCGATACAGTTTGCCTTATACACCAGACACGTCAGAGTGTGCTCCCGTTTCAACCGTCGCCTGAGGAATACCGTCAATTAGCCCGAAAGTTCACCTCCGCCGACCAACAACGACAAAAAGCCAATAGTGATGGCGACGCTACGAATATTAACTTCGCTCCCGGCACACTTGTCTTATTGTCCGTGCCTTCTACCACGCCTGGACTTTCGGCAAAACTTCTCTCGCAGAATGATGGACCATACCGCATCGTCGAACGCACCTCTCCGGTCAACCATGTCATAGACCCGCTAACACGGACATCCGACAAGTGCCGCCGTGGTCTGAATGTTGTTCACGTTCGCCGCCTGAAACAATTCTATGGCCCGTTAATCTCCACGTCGTAAGTCGTCAGGAAGGCTCCGCTTTTGCACAGGGGGTAATTGTAATGAAGAAGAGCACAAGAACAAGGCCAGCCAGATCGTCTGTCGCATGCCTGCAGTGCAACCAGTGGGCTAGCCGGATCACCAGTGACTTGCACGAGTGCGAGCCGTTCGGGCAACCAACAGTTCCTGCTATGCGTCACCTGCTTTCTCGGTTACGAACCGACGCTAGCATCTGAATTGTTCAGTACACCCCAGTGCAATATATATATATATATATATATTGAAGACGTGCCATCCATCAAGACAGCCATCACCAAGCTTATCATCGAACATGCCTCTGCATTATGATTTTTGCTTCTTGCTTTTACTTTGGATGTTTGTTTTGTGTTTCCACCGACGCTCGCTGTAACGACCCTGTTGACCCTCAGGGTATTGTAATAAATAAATAAATAAATAAATAAATAAATAAATAAATAAATAAATTATTAAATGGTGGGTGCTAATTTTTTAATCTGTCATCTCGAGAAAAAAAGTTGAGTTAGACTGGCAGCGTTAACGAACGAGGTTATATTACGTTGTGTATTAGGGTCACAATAATGGCTGGCTATTGGGTGATGCGCCCATATTGCAGTTTTGAAGCACAGGAAGACGTTCTCTGACAGAATAAAATTTGATATCAATGCACCCACTATAGCCGACGCGTTATTCCAAGGCATTAACTGTGATTTTTACACTCCCTAAACGCCTTACAAATGTTTTCTGCTATTCCCTCCCAGTTTGAGGATGCATTTCTTGCTGCAGTAGCACACCAGCGACAAAATACCTCCACTATGTCTTACCTCCATCACTTGGTACTGGTACATCAATATATGTCGACTTTCCTGCTGATCGGCAGGCAAGTGGTGCGAGAATGACTATAAAAATTGCTGTCTTCATGGTCGTGATGACCTCACGGGGAGTTTGACAAATCTGAAATGAAAGAAACGCTGCAAGAGAATCATCAAAAAATTTCCTTTTTTTCAATCCTCTTGAAGAAACCGGAGCGGATGTCGACTTAAGTTGACATCCACATATATATGTGAACGCGATAAAGCTATAATAACACCATGGTGTTCAGAGCCTCGTGTCGGAAGATAGCCGGTGTTGCGTGCGGCGTCAGCACCGGCGTCTCGTGAACGAATATTGCCGTGTATGTTTCAGTATGTGCATGTGGCCCACCTGCGATATGACATGCGGTATGTGGGGGTTATACTGCCACATCATTATGTCGCCAAAGTTGCTCATACTTGTCTTGTATTATTGATAAATTTATTCGCCAACGTCTTGAGAATGACAATGCACTAACAAATATCATGAGAAAATACAGCGACAGCTCATGCCTTTCATGTTAAATCTACTCAGGCTGAAAAATTAGAAGTTAGAAACAATAACAGATACCTGAAAATTGTGTAATATTTTGGCGTGGCTGTGCAAAATCTTCGGGTTCGTGCCGCGCGTGAAGCCGGGTTTCTACCAGAAAGCTCGTCTTCGTGCATAGCGTTCACCAACACCATTTCACGGTAACCATTACGGTTAGGTTAGCTACAGTTGGCGGCAAACGTGAGAAGCAGTCGTAGATGTTTGAATTATATGGCGTTCCACTCTTAAAGGCGAAGCTTAAGCGTCCTTCAAGTTATTTGACAAGCACCCGAATTGAATGGACTAATAGTAGCAAACATCGTGAAAGTGGACCTTTTAGAAAAGCTTGCTGAAAGAAAAGCTATATTATTTTTTCATGTATTGCAGGAGCCTTAAAGCCATAAATTTATGCGTGCTATTCACTGCACCTAATACATGCTTTTCGTGCAGCTTTATCTTTATTGTCAACAAATTGTTTGATGACATGTACAATCGTCTAATTAATCACTGAATGTTTCATTTTGTTTGCCGTGTATGTTTAGAGTGGTGAGGTGCGAATGTGTTACCAGACCATCCGACAAGACACCTCGTGTGTTGTAGTAATGCTGTTCTTTCAGCATCTGGTGAATCAAAACCCTGAAACTGGCTATTCGGCTACCTAGTCCTCATCGGTTAATGCAGCAGGAAACCAAGGACTAAAGTATAATATTGCTACGGGGTAGTATTCCCAATGACGAAGAGCCGAGCAGGGAGAAGACGAAGACGACGATTGGAAGCTAGCGCGGGCTGTTGCCTCTTGGTCAACTGCGGCGTATTGCCTTGTAAATATACTTGTAAATAGCTTTTCTTCGGTGTCTTCCTACATAACATATTTGGTGGAGGTGCGGGGTCCTCCTCTACCATCGATCTCCTCCTCCTCTCCTCCTCCTCCTCCTCCTCTACCGATCCTCCTCTACCATCGCAGTCGGCAACTTGTACCATCGCCAACTTACAGAAAATGATTGCACCCGACATGCCGTCCGAGCACGCTCGTGCGCTCTACCGCGTTCTGATTTCCTACCAAGATATTTTTGACTTTAACGATCGTCCTTTGGCCCAAACAACAGCTGTTAAACATCGCATTAATACCGGAGATGCCCCTCCTATTCATCGCCGCCCGTATCGAGTATCACCGGCTGAGCGTCAAGTGATTCACACCGAAGTTCGCAAAATGCTTGCCAAGAACATTATTGAACCGTCATGTAGTCCATGGGCGTCACCAGTTGTGCTGGTAAAAAAGAAGGATGGCTCATGGCGCTTTTGCGTGGATTATCGGCACCTTAACAGAGTTACCAAAAAAGACGTGTATCCCCTACCTCGGATTGATGACGACCTTGACTGCCTCCACGGTGCTCGCTATTTCTCCTCTATTGACCTTCGCTCCGGCTATTGGCAGATTGCCGTGGACGATCTCGACCGCGAGAAGACTGCCTTTGTAACACCCGACGGTCTTTATCAATTCAAGGTGATGCCGTTCGGCCTATGTAACGCTCCTGCCACTTTTGAACGCATGATGGACTCCCTTCTTCACGGTTTCAAATGGTCCACGTGCTTGTGCTACTTGGACGACGTTATAGTATTCTCCCCAACATTCGCTACGCACCTCGAGCGCCTCTCAGCAGTCCTGGACGTTTTTCGGCGAGCCGGTCTGCAACTCAACGCATCGAAGTGCCAATTCGGCCGTCGCCAGATTACCGTCCTTGGACATCTCGTTGACGCGAACGGAGTGCAACCGGACCCAGGCAAGATCCATGCTGTTACGCACTTCCCTGTTCCGAAGTGTGTCAAGGATGTGCGCAGCTTCATCGGCCTTTGCTCGTACTTCCGCCGTTTCGTCAAAAATTTCGCGGCCATAGCACGACCACTAACCGAGCTTTTGAAAAAAGACGCCCCTTTCCAGTGGGGCGATAACGAGGCCTCTGCATTCTCGCTTCTCATCGATCTTCTCACAACGCCTCCCGTTCTGGCCCATTTCGATCCTTCTGCGCCTACCGAAGTCCGTACTGATGCCAGCGGTCACGGAATTGGCGCAGTACTGGCACAACGCCAGCGTGGCCACGACCGTGTTATCGCTTACGCCAGCAGGCTCCTCTCGCCCGCGGAGCGCAACTATTCCATCACTGAGCGTGAGTGTCTGGCCCTAGTTTGGGCGGTTGCGAAGTTCCGCCCATACTTATATGGCCGACCTTTTTCCGTTATCACAGACCATCACGCGCTTTGTTGGTTATGCTCATTGAAAGACCCTTCAGGAAGACTTGGTCGCTGGGCCTTACGCCTCCAAGAATATTCGTTCTCTGTCACCTACAAATCTGGCCGACTACACAAGGACGCTGACTGCCTGTCTCGCTACCCGGTAGACGAGCCTGACGACGCCGACAGTAGTACCGCCGACGGCATTTTCTCTGTGTCTGCCTTCGCTAACATCGCCGATGAGCAGTACCGAGACCTATCGCTGCGAGTACTCATCGAGCGTCTGCGCTCTACACCTACCGACGCATCCGTTCGCCGATATGTCCTCCAGGGCGGCATTCTGTACCGAAGGAGCTTCTTCCCTGATGGTCCTGATCTTCTTCTTGTCGTGCCAAAACATCTACGACAGACTGTGCTCCTTCAGATGCATGACGCACCCACTGCAGGACATCTTGGCGTAACCCGCACGTACGACCGCGTCCGCCGCTTCTATTTGCCTGGTCTTGCTCGCTCTGTCCGACGCTATGTTGCTGCCTGTGGTCCCTGCCAGCGTCGGAAAACGCCTCAGGTGCTACCTTCCGGTCATCTCCAGCCGATCACCGTCCCTGTGGAACCGTTTTTTCGTGTTGGATTAGACCTCCTCGGTCCCTTTCCCACGTCATCCTCTGAGAACAAATGGGTAGCCGTCGCAACTGATTACGCCACCCGATACGCTATCACGCGGGCTCTACCTACCAGTTGCGCCACTGACGTCGCGGACTTTCTCTTGCGTGACATTATCTTAGTGCATGGCGCCCCGCGACAGCTGCTTACTGACCGTGGTCGTAACTTCCTCTCGAAAGTTATCGCCGACATTGTGCGTTCCTGCTCTATTCAACACAAGCTGACTACCTCATGCCATCCTCAAACCAATGGCCTCACAGAGCGCTTAAACCGTACTCTTACCGACATGCTGTCCAAGTACGTTTCGAAGGACCACCACGACTGGTACGTTGCCCTTCCTTACGTCACCTTTGCTTACAATTCTTCCCGGCACGACACCGCCGGATTTTCTCCATTTTATCTACTCTTCGGTCGCGAACCGACCTTGCCCCTTGACACGGTACTTCCTCCTGCTGCGACCTCAACAACCGAGTATGCGAGCGACGCCATCGCCCTCGCCGATCATGCACGCCAGCTTGCCCGTGCTCGACTGACGGACTCGCAAACCACGCAGCAGCGTCGGTAGAACGCCCGCCACCGTGACGTGCAGTTTTCGCCTGGTGCACTCGTGCTCCTGTGGTCGCCCTGTCGTCACGTTGGACTTTCCGAAAAGCTCCTTTCGCGATACACAGGGCCCTACCGTGTGCTGCGCCAGGTGACACCTGTGACTTATGAAATTGCTCCTGTGAGCTCAACCTCGTCATCTACTCTGGCGTCTAGTGATGTCGTGCACGTCAGTAGGCTCAAGAGCTACTACACTGCTTCAGAGTCCAGCCTTTAGTCGCTCCGGGACGGCGCTTTTGCCGCCGGGGGTAGTGCTATGGGGTAGTCTTCCCAAAGACGAAGAGCCGAGCAGGGAGAAGACGAAGACGACGATTGGAAGCTAGCGCGGGCTGTTGCCTCTTGGTCAACTGCGGCGTATTGCCTTGTAAATATACTTGTAAATAGCTTTTCTTCAGTGTCTTCCTACGTAACAATATTTATATGTACTGCACGCCAGACATACAATCTGATTGAGACACGCCGTTTAGGGGACATCACGTTTCTTGTGTTCGCATTCACATTTTTAACTGGCATGCAAATGTATGTACGTGAGGAATTCCGCATTATGCCTCCAATGAAATGCGGCTGCAGTGCATTTCATCTCTCTCCCTCTACCTATATTTTTACGGTGCATTCGGATAGGACCGTGCACGCAAGAGGGAGACAAAAAGGAAGTGGTAGTCTGTCTCCTAGAGCTGTTACTTTTGTACCGGCCTGCGCGATTACCACCAACTTTTCGCTATGTAAATAGTTCTACATACATCTGCGCATCGGGCTTGCTCTTCGTAACATTTGGTTGAAGTGCGGGGTAACCACTCAGAACGGAGTTTCGCAGTGACCACCGCCTCGATTCTTTAGCGATGTCACAGGAGATGGTGCCTAGTTAGCTAACGCCTGCGTCCACTGCGTCGACTGTCCTACTCACGCATCCGTGTGATCCAGAAACCTCCTGCGGTGCCGATCGCGCCGACGTCGGCGACTGGCAGGAGATTCATGAGCGGGTGAGCAGTCACTACATATTGGATCTCACCGTGATTCTGACGAACACATCTTTTTTTTTTAGTTGGTGGGAACTGCGCAAAGGTGTTTTCAAAACCACAAAGAACTCCGTCTGTGAGATGTCTGCTAAGAGAAGATGCGAGATCTTTTCTGAAAACCCCTGGATACGAAGGTTGTCGCCAAGAAAGAATTGGTGTCACCAGTTCAGACGCCCAGAGAACGCTACGTCATCTATTTACAAGACGTGCTGCCACTCTGCTGCAAGACCGACGCTGAAATACCGGAGTCTGAAAACGTCGGCCATGTTTTAGGCGCTATCACCTATCAAACCTCTAGTTTAGTCATTTGGAAGAACTGTACTTCGGGTTATGACATAATCACGGAGTGAAAGCTTTTCAAGAACGTGAAAAGCAGTCTCATCTATCAGTAATTTGTACGGCTACACAAATGCAGCCCCAACATCGTCTTGTGAAGACCGACAGGACTGACTTTCGCGGCAGCGGCAGCCTTCGGAGCAGCTGACGATGATCGTGCGCCGTGAGGTGGAAACCATGTGTCCCGTGGCTCGTTAAAGATACTTGGCTCCCATGGTTCCCCGTGTTGAGGCTATAGTATGCCATGAATTCGCCAATGCCGGCTTGCAGTAGGTTTGCACCGTGCCCAGTTCCCAGCCAACCGAACGTCTTGCGCTAGTGCATACTGAAAATCAATGTACCCCTCGAGGTTTTAGCAACGTGGCAGAGTGGCGAGCACCACATGACCGACCAATTTGCTTCAGTTGCCGCAGCTTTGGTCACCTCGCCCGTTACGTTCGCAACAACTGGTTCTCGATGCCATTCCCGAAGAGCACATGCTTAGAGGGCGCATTGCACCACATCCAGCCGCAAGCCGAGCCGAACCTGCACACCACTGACCGTATGACGCCGTTGATCACCATCGCCGAGCAATCACTAGTCCCGTTCGCCGCAATGTCGTCGCCGGTCGTCCAGGTCACCGCAATCCCATCGCCTGTCGCCGTCATTCCGATATGGCGCATACCTTCGGGAAACCAAAAGATACAGCTCCCGGAGGTGAAGCTGCATTGTCGATATCTTCACCAAAACCACTCTCCCAGCCGACCAGACACAATGCAGTTGGTGTAGACGGTGTCTTTCGCCCAGCGCTTGTTGATACTCCCATATCTCCGTGATGAGCAACCCTCTTCGTGGCCGCCTGAAGGAAGTACTTACACCTGCTGCATCTCGTGCTACCTGGGTAGCTGATGAAGCGACATCCCTAATCCTTACTACCTGAAAACTGTTGCTAGATCCACCAATTCTCTCTTATTTGCTGTTCTGGAACGGTGTTCCCATGACTTGAACTTCAACCTCGACTTTTTGTCGGGCGATTAAGCACGGATTAACTGCGCTGCTGGCATCCTAAAGCTCGAGCTCCCTATTCATTGCCGTCCTTCAAGATCTGCTGAGGCTCGTTTATGTTCTGTATACTTCGTGCGGTTGCCGCCTCAAACGGCCAGAGATGCCTTTGACGTACTTCCCATCTGTTCCTGACAGTGGCTACGTGCTGACTCATAGTGTAGTTGTTCTGCTACGCACTATTGCCGTTCCTCATACCGTTGTGGCTATCGCCGATAACCACATATTTCTTGTTTTTCAAGTTATGGTTTATATATGCAAGTTCTTCTGAAAGAAATGCCACTCGGCAACGCTTCTCCCATCGTCTATACCATCATCTGTCAGATGTTCCGTGCTCCTCTGTAGCCACATGCTGTCGGAACAGTTCCGAAAAGTCTAATCTTTGAGGCCCGCGATGAGGCACATCGCGGGTAGCAGTGGCAGCAGCGTGTCCCTCCGGACGAGCTGATACCATTATACGTGCACGCGGCATCGTCATATGAAGCCCGATTCTGTAACTTGTCTGCGTTGGCACCGACATCCTCGCCGTTGCTGATAGCCTGCGGTGAGCGACCTCCGACCACTGCCCCACCCTATCTGGACTGCCATATAAGCGGACTCATCGCACATCGCGGGCACCAGTGGCAGCAGCGGGTTCCGCCGACCGTACTGATACTGTCTTTAGTGCACGCAGGGCAGTTCAAATTTTAGTTAACGTTGTTATGTTACTTTCTCGCTGCTGCCCCTGTTGCGCTCTCTCTCTCTCTCTCTCTATATATATATATGTATATATATATATATATATATATATATATATATATATATATATATATATATATATATATATATATCTGTGTTTGTTGTTCGCTTGCTTGTTTTCTTACACTGAGTGTTAGAAATGGCCTCCGAGGTAACCGATACCTGCGTCTCGTGTTGCGTAGATTTCGTCAAAGGTGAAGAACTTTTGACACGTGCTGAGTGCGATCAATGCTATCACCTGGGCAAATGCGCTGGCATGAGCGAACGCGTTTTCAAAACGAAAGCTGAGGAAGATAAACAAAATTTAAGACGCCCTACATGTCGGCTTTCTCGTAATGCTCAAGGTTCACACCAAATGCCCTCTACTTTACCCAGTGACATGAATAAGCCACTAGCACAATTAATTAAGAGTTTGGCTATCTTTACCACAAATGTTTCAGAATTGGGAACCTTAAGAGAGACAGCAACTGCCGTAGAGGAGTCTGTTCAGCAAATGTCGGACAAGTTTGACGGACTACTGCAGACGTCATCCAAACATGAGAGCGAAATCGAAAAGCTTCGCAATAGAG
Source organism: Dermacentor albipictus (assembly GCF_038994185.2). NCBI lineage: Eukaryota > Metazoa > Arthropoda > Arachnida > Ixodida > Ixodidae > Dermacentor > Dermacentor albipictus. The sequence goes on along the minus strand of NC_091828.1, from coordinate 30,582,149 downwards.
TCGAGACTCTTCAAAACAGCCAAGACCAAAAAACAGTTGATAAGCTAACTCAAGAACTGAACGATCTTCAACAGTACACTAGGCGCGAGAACATGGAAATTCATAGCTTACCATTCACAGAAAAAGAAAACCTGTCCGACAAAATGATCAACCTTGCGCAGAAGCTCGATCTTCCGCTCTTGTCAGATAGCGACGTTGTCAGTGTACATCGCCTCCCGCCGCGCCAGAACCATCTACCGATGACGCTAATCCAATTTTCTAGACGAACGGTGAAAGCAGCGTGGCTGGCAAAACGGGATAAACTGGAGGAGGCGCAAGCACTTTACGTTTTTTCGATGACGCTACTGCGATGAATAAGAGCCTTCTATGGCTTGCTAATGCTAAGGAACGCGAATCGAACTACACTTTTGTTTGTTCTCAGGGAAAGGTTTTCGCAAAGAAAGAGCAAGGCACGCGAGCCATACGGATTTCTTGTGAAAGTTACCTTGCAAAAATGGTTGGGTCAGTGTACACGCACCGCTTGTACAATTGTTTGCAACCTGTCACTATCATGGGATCCTATTTTACACCGAGTTCATTTAATAGCTTGATAAGCAGCAATAATAATTCTTCTGAACAAGCACTTCTTTTGTATCACCTCAATGCACAAAGTCTATTAAACAAAGTACATGAAATTGAAGCCCATCTTCAGCGAATAAGTTGCACATTTGACATTATTGTTTTTTCCGAAACTTGGTAATCCTCCGATGCCGATGTTACGCGGTCTCCGGGCTATGAGAACATTTCTGTGTTCAGAGAAGATAAACGTTGAGGAGGAGTTACTTTATATGTCAAAAAAGCCTATCGTATGATGTTTTGTTTGATTATACTGTCTTGCAGGAAGATCTTGAGGCTCTCGCCATATTACACCACAATGTCGCGATACTTCTAATCTACCGTCCCCCTAGTAGCATAACAGACGTAGTTCTTGAATTCGTGCAGTCTTTTCTTGAACGCGCAAGCAAGAATAAATGTGAAACAATAATCTTTGGTGATCTAAATATTGATCTCATCAAAAATAAACCTAACCAGGTGAAGTTGCTTTAATTAACACTCTCATCCGGTTGTGAAAATGTTAGTCATTATCTCACGGGAGTTACAGAGCATTCTGAAACGTTAATCGACTTGTGTTTTACAAGTTTTCCCTCTGACAACATCTTGTCCGGGGTATTTATGTCTAAAAAAATTGATCATTTTCCATTTTTTGCACAATTTCCACTGAAGAAGCATTTGAGGGAAAGCAATTATAAGCGATTAATCGTGAATGAGTTCAACGTGGCCAGATTTTGTTCTTTCACAGCTGAGACTAACTGGGCTGATGGGCACAGAGAAGCGAATCCGTCTAAGGCGTATGATGTGTACTTAGAAAAAATCCTCCATAATTTCGACCAGGCATTTCCACACGTTTTTGTCGAAAAGCACCGAAAAGCGAAAAAGGCATGTGTTACCAAAGATTTGTATAACCGGTATTAACAAGAAAAATCGATTATTCCCTCGGTTCCTAAAAATAAAAAATCTTGATCATCTCGCAGAATTTTAAAAAAATTCGCAACAGGCTCAATATGGACCTCAAGAAAGCAAGGGCTGATTTTTACGAAAACAAGTTTTCATTAGTAATGCGAAACCCCAAATTGGTTTGGCAAGAAGTTAGAAAAATTGTAGCCGGAAGAAGAGCATCTTTGCCTTCTGAGTTAATCATCAATCGAACTGTTTGCTCTTGCCAATTGCTTGCCAACCAGTTTAACAAGCACTTCTTCGATGCCGGTGCTATCAATAACTCTGAATGTGTACAGTCTTCGAAGTCTATTCACTCGTATATTTTTCCAACTTACAGTGATTCGTTGTTTCTAACGCCTACATCTGCAGGGGAAAAACAGATCTAATAAAAGCGTTAAAAAATGATTGTTCACCTGGAGACGACGGCATTAGTCCCATTCCGGTCAAAGCCGATATTGGTTTTATTGTCAGTCCACTTACCTATATTTGTAACAGAATGCTTCTTAGTGGCATATTCCGCGACAGATTGTCACTTGCACGTGTTACAGTGATATTGAAAGGTGTTAACAGAAACGTTTTTAACAATTATAGACCAATTTCTGTGTCACCACTTTTTTCTAAAATTGTCGAGAGAGGAAATTACAAAAGAATCGACTGCTTTTTAAAGGGTAAAAACGTAATTAGTAAGCAGCAGTACGGATATCAAACGAGGAAATGAACTGAAACAGCTCTATTAGATATTATGGATAACATACTTTCAAACTTTGAAAAGAAGCTGCATACTCTTGGTATTTTTATTGATTTTCGAAAAGCTTTTGATTCCATTAAACATGAAAAATTACTAAAAAACTACAAACATATGGTATTCGGGGACTGTCTGGCAAACTTGTAGAAAATTACTAGGGTGGAAGAAAACAGTACACACAACTTCACGAAACTCTGTCTGAGACCGGCAATATAAAATATGGTGTTCCTCAGGGATCAATTCTTGGTCCTTTACACTTTATTATCTACATAAATGGTATTTTAAATATACCAGGTAACCCCAGATATTGTTATTTATGAAGACGATACAAATGTTTTCTTTTCCGGACCTGACCTTGCATTGCTGGAATCACAAGCTAATGCCTGGCTTAGCGAGATATATGTGTGGCTGAATAATAATGAAACATCACTTATTGTAAACAAAACAAAATATATGATTTTCGCTCTGAAAAATAAACCTATACACCATAATCTCAAATTACGCATCAACAATTCGGAAATCATGTTTACAAATGGCTGTCGATTCCTAGGGGTTTGCTTCAAATCAGATTTAAGCTCGTCCGATTATGTAAACCGTGTACGTTTGAAGGTATGTAGGTCCATAGACTTGATGTACCGGCTGAAACATCTTATACCGATGCGTTTGAAGAAACAATTGTATTTTTCCCTAATTCATTCACACCTTCGGTACTCTCATTTAGTTTGGGGATTAGGCAACAAGACGGACTCGGACCGGCTCTTCGCACTCCAAAAAAGAGCTTTGCGTTTAGTACGTTTTTCAACATCTGTACCAGACAGCTGCATATTCCAGATTCCAAAAATATTACCTTACGCCGAGCTTTACACTTTATTCCTAGGAATTCACACTTTGCACACACTTTTACGCGCTTTTCTTCGAAAAATACTTAAAGCCGGATGTAGTATATAATTTATGTACGAATATTTTTGTGGGACATAGACCCCGGACCAACTACGGTGCCCACACAAAACATAATAAAATGATATCCCTTTGTAACAGACAGCCTTCTATAATTGATCACGCTCTCAACAGTAAAACTATTTGGCATTACAAAAGGAAAATAAAACAACCATTCTGAAAAATACTCGATCCTATCTGTTTGTATTTGCTGCTTGACCTGTGTGGAATAGGTAATGAAATTCATCGTCGTATGTGGTGCATATATGTAGTGCGTTCATCCCTTTATATTCATATTTATAGTGACACAATCGCATTGCACTACTTTGTATGAGTTGTTACTATTTGAATGTTATTCAGTTCATCATAACTTATGTCAAGTGTACATTTCCTTGTGATCAATATCTATTATAATATGTTTTGTTCTGCTTATTTGGTATTATGATTGCACTGTATTTCATTTAGTCCAAATGCTGTCTGATGTGCACTCCCGAGGCGAAGGCCCTGTCAGGAAACATACGTGTTTCCTTTTGCCACGCCTCGGGGACATACCTACTACATTGTATTTATGTCCGAAACAAAGACTGATTGATTGATCTCGGCATATTTTCGAAGTTTATTGCTCAAGACCTGCTTCCCGGACCGGCTGAGGCATTTCTGTCGCGTCATGGTGTCTTATCGCGACGCCTTTGACTTTGAGGATCACCCTCTGGGACAGACTCCTATTGTGACCCATAAGATGAGCACCGCTGATACTAGTCCTATCCGCCGACGATCTTATAGCGTGTACACAAGATCATAACAGGATAAGCTGAAGTGGACAAGACACGATTAGATAAGCAGACAAGATAAGCTGAAATAGACAAGATTCTGACTAAATGAGCAATTTGGCCCACTTCAGGGCATCGCCGGATGTCTTGGTCATAAAAGAAGCATAGGAGCGGCGATTTTGTGCCGACTACCATCGATTGAATCAGATAACGAAAAAGGATGTGCACTCTCTCCCACAGATAAAAGATACTCTCGAATGCCCCCACGTATCGAAATGCTTTACTTCCATCGACCTCCGATGAGGTTATTGTCAGATTTCGGCTGATGAACTGGACCGTGAGAAGACTGGTTTTGCTACACCAGACGGCCTTTACCATTTTAAGGAGATGCCTTTCGGACTTTGTGATACCCTAGCTACTTTCGAAATAATGGTGGACTCTCCTTTGCGACTGTAAGTGGTCCACCTGCTTATGTTTTATGGACAATGTCCTATTTTCACATACGTTTGACAGTCAGCTCAGTCACTTGGCCAGCATTCTTGAAGTCTTTAGGGAGGCTGGCCTTTAACTGAACTGTTAGGGTCAATTTGGAAACCACGAAGTCAAAGTTTTTTGCCGACTAGTCAGTGCTGCCGGTATACATCATAATCCTGATAGGATTCACGCGGTTAAGAACTTTCCTCTACTCTGCTCAGCGAAAGATGTGCGCAACTTTGTGTGGCTTTGCTCCGACTCTCGTCGGTTTAATTCTTAAAAAGTTTGCGGAAATCACCCAGGACCTGACTGACCTTCTCAAGAAGGACAAAGCGTTCTTTTGGGGCCGTGAACAAGCTGACACCTTCTACACCCTCATCCGCTTGTTGACAAGGCCTCCAATATTAGGCCACTTTCATCCATCTGCACCGACTGAAGTTAGGACAGACGCCATTGGTCATGGCACAGGTTCTGTCCTCGCCTAACAACAAAATGCAGTTGAGCGTGTCATCGCCTAAGCCAGTCGCCCCCTGTCCCCTTAGAGCGGAATTTTTTATCACGGAGCGTGAGTGCCTCGCTCTGGTGCGAGCAGTGGCTAAATTTCTCCGTTACCTGTTTGGCCGCCGATTTTCTATGACTGACCACCACGCCCAGTAGTGGATATCGTGACTGAAAGACCCGACTGGAGGATATTGTCGTTGGGAACTCAGATTTCAGGGGTATTCTTTCACTGCGATTCGTCCGGCCGCTAACATCTGCACGCCGACTACCTGTCTAATCCTCCCGTCAGTCCTCCTGAAAATGACGAACAGAATACCGAGACTTGCATTCTTGCCATATTTTGCCTTCGAGATATTGTTACTGAGCGGCGAAAGGAAGACTATTCCTGGTCGATCATTGAGCGCTTGACTTAAGGACAATGAGATCGCTAGACCAGAATGTTTGTGCACCATGGCGACATTGTTTATCGACGCAACATCAGCTTTGATAGCGCAGATTCACGGCTAGTTCGCCCTCGTCATCTCCGTTTCACTGTTATAGATGAGATCCACGACGCATCTTCTGCCAGCCACGCTGGCACCTCCCGCACTGACGACAGAGTTCGAGGTCGCTTCTTCTGGCCAGATCTTTACCGCTCGGAGTGACGTCACGTCGCGGCATACGGCCCCTGCCAACATCGAAAGAAAGCATGTGCGCAACCTGCTAGACGCCTTCATCGAATAGATGTGCCCACAGAGCGTTTCTTCCGTGTCGGCATGGACCATCTTGGTCCCTACCCCACATCCATAAAAAGGAACAAATAGATAGCCGTTGCCACAGAATATACGATGCACTATGCCACTATACGTTCCCTGCCCACAAGCTGTGCTATAGATGTAGTAGACTTCTTAATTCAAGACTCGATTCTTTACAATGGCGTGGCAAGCCAGCTATTGACAGATCGTGGCTGTTACTTCTTGTCTCAAGTTGTCGAATACGTACTTCGTTCCAGCTCGACCAAATACGAGCTCGCGACCGCCTATCTTCACAAACGAACGAACTGGCTGAACGACGGAACCTTACAGAGATCAGGTCTGCGTACGTTTCAGCAGACCATTGAGATTGCGACAGCACTTTTTTCTACGTGAAATTTGTGTACAATTCGTCGCGTCATCTTAGAACGAGTTTCGTGCATTTCTACCTCGTGTTTGGTTGCATACCACTCTGCCTTTTCACACCTTGCTACCTTTAGTGTCGCGACCTACTCTGGAATACGCCAATAGGAATAGGACGGCTTGCCAAATTGCCTATGATCAACATGCAGAAGCTCAGGCGTCACAACGAACTCGCTATAACTGCCGCCACCGGAACCTTCAGTTCTCTCCAGGATATCTCGTTCTTCTGTGGACTGCAAGTCACCATGTGGGCCTGTCAGAAAAACTGTTGTCACGCAATACCGGTACCACCGTGTATTGCGGCGATTATATGACTGAAATTACGAAATCGCCTATCTTGAAGACATTGCGTCCTCGTCTCAGCTGTGCCAGCTCCGAAACTGACATTTTATACGTTTCGCGTGTAAAACCGTACTGTTCAACTAGTTTACCATCATTAGAACAAGCACCGGGACGGCGATCCAACCCGCGTAGGTTATGTTATGGCGCATTTCGACAGGACCGTGCCCGCAAGCTGGAGACGAAGAGGAAGCGATAGGCTGTCTTATGGAGCTGGGACTGCTGTACCAGCCTGCACAATCACCACCAACTTTTCTCCGTGTAAACATCGGTACATACATTTGTGCATGGGGCTTCGTCGTATATATATATATATATATGTATGTATATATATATATCTTCAGGAGCGGACATGTTACTGGTCTTTACCAAAGCCTCCCACATAACGCTGTTAGTAGTATCAGTACGTTTCGTTCCCAGAACGCCTACGTGAATGGCCACCAAGACCTTGTCACCTAGCGACACTGTTACTAGCAGACGTGAAACATGCGTGCATGCGCTGAAAGTGTGTATTTATGAGCAGTAAAATTTACACTACATATTTTTCATTCCTTTGCCGACGCGTTGCAGTGTCATATTTAGGCAGGTAAAAGCGAAAAAGCTGCTTTCATTATTGCTTTCAGTGACAGTGTTTTTTTTGTGACGCTTATGCCACTACTAAAGTTTTAATTTTTTGCAATATTATTTTTAGTATTCAAAAATTTTTGTCTGTAATAACTTTACTTTGTACAGTCGCATATCCACAATTATGCTATGACAGTGGTGCGTATCTCCTATCTACAAATGGTGTATTGGACATGAAAAAAGTAGTTAATTTCTGCTGCATAAGAAAACAAAACAGTCAAGTATTTTCAATACGTACATGTATCTCCCTAGGATAGTGCCTTGTCAGTGCAGTGCCGTCTCTTGTCCTTGGTTAAGACAAGACGGCAAAGAGCCTAAAGTTCGACCATTTATACTACCTGACTACCGGCGACAAACGATGGCAATTTTTTTCTTGTAACAATTTAAAATTAATATTTATTTTTATTGCAGAAACGTCGTTGAACTTTTCAGTAATAATCACGAGTCTCTACGGCTGGCACATGCCCTGGTATATAACCAAAAGTTCGTCGAAAACGGCTATTAAGACAATGATTTACTTTATGACAATGTTTCCTGCCGTACGTCAATGTTTCCTGCCGTACGTCAATGTTCCTACTATCATATACACTCAAAGGGCGTTATTTTCCAAGAGTAAGTGGAATGAACTGACACGGATGTTCAAGTATTTAGAACAGGTGCATTAAATTGTGTTGACAGAGACAACACCATTTCTCTGTGCTCAGTCGCTACTGAAAACCAAATGCGAACCACCTTGTTTAAAAATATTATGCGCAAACCATAGATAATGATTGTCAATGGAAACCAATAGCGCGAAGAAGCGCAAGAACGAGCGAGCAAGCAACAGCCCCTCCCCCTTCCCCACCACCAACTCTCCCTTGCCGCCCATCCCGGCAACTTGGTTCACTGAGACCATGGCTTCATGCCCTCGGTGCCCACCCCCGCCTTCCCGAAGTTTCATCAAGGCAGCCGGGAACAGCGAAGTGTTCCACTTGTGGATGTCCTTGCTGTGGCGTCAACACCATCAGAGTTCAGTGGAACGCTCGCCATTGCCTGCGATGATCTCCTATGGATTTTCCCACGCGGCATTGTGCTCGATGAGCTGACCACAGCCGGGATCATTCACTACAGCCGTGCGGCCGGCAGGACGTGCGACGAACCAGCGAGAGATAGCTACCCTCCTCCTCCGTGCGTTTCATTCCCATCACCCACTTGCTCTAGAGCACGGACGCTTCCATTCGCCTTCCCACAATGAACGAGCAAGGAACCTAACTAGCAACTACTAAATAATTTGATCTACTTTGACCTACTTTCAAAGAAGACTTGCATTTACTTGCAAAACGAAAATGTGGCCGCTTTCCACAAGGCTTTCTTTGTTTCGTGCTATGTTTGTTGTTGGTTTTGTTTTGTTTGTACGTCTTGTATGCTTTAAACAGAAATTCACAGCAAGTGTCTTCATCTGTGTTATCATGCACGGAGTTGTATTTGTAATGTAGCACGATGTATGTCGTAAGACGGCGAATAAAGGAGTGCGCTGACCCCGAAAACTGCAATGTACGGTTGACAAAACTTAAGATGGCAGAACAAATAGCTATCCACCAGCAATATTGCAGGTAAATTATATAATAAATACAGATAATGGAGCCACAATCTTTGTTACGAAGAAGGCCAAATCTATAGCAGCGATAAAGTAACAATAGAAATTATACAAACTAATTTTTAACATCCAGGGTGAGATGCCTACACTAGATGAAACTAAATAAATGCTTTAGATTTACTAGATGTATCATTGAGCAACAACCATTACCAGCTGAATGATTTCTGTGATGTTTCGCGTATTCGGCAGCTTGATTTTCGGGAACGGAATTCTTTATTACGTAGATGTATTTGCTCACTTTAAAATTTGTCTCTCCGGAATTTAATGACCATAGAGCTTTTGCCGGTGCAACGGTATGACTGTGCATTGTATTTCTGCAATAGTTGGTAGCGCAAAATCTTGCCCAAATCTGTACGCCAAGACAACAGATGGTTATAAAGAGCGTAAGAAAACTAAAAAGTATATTTAAGAAATTATTTTTATGTTACATGGCAAACTCCCAGATTCTTTATGAGGCTCACAGTAGTGGAGGAGTCTGGATAAATTGTGACCTCCTCGAGATTTTTAACGTGCACCCAATGCACCGCGTGCGAGGGTATTTGCATTTCGCACCTTCGAAATGCAGCCGCCTCGGTCGAGATTTGATTCCGCGACTTCTTCCGTAACAAGGCACCATCACTGCGGCTAAGCTGGGAGTAAACAATAAAATCTAAACAAACAAGCAATGTTGCGTAAATGTGCAAAACTACCGAATTCTGAGCTGAATTACGCAACTGAAGTGGTAAGGCCGGTGATGGGTGGGCAGCTGGCTAGACTTCGGTGTGATAACCACGGTAGTGCCGCTGTGTCCTTCATGAGGACAGCCAGGAACAGTACGCCCAACTTGTATTAACAGGGTTGCCCAGGGTGAAAATGAAGTGGCCATGCAATGGTCATATCATGCACGTGCCAGGATTTCTTACTGGGGGGGGGGGGGAGTGAGGACCAACCCAACGTCACTATTCTATGCATATGAGGGGGGGGGGAGGTACCTCTACTAGTACAAAGTGAGTAATGCCCGTCATTCGCCATAAAGATGCCTACACCCGCGAAAGAGGATTGAAATAAAGTTTATCTCACAGGTACGCCTGTGATATGCACATCTCCTTCACTTTGCTAACAAGGAACCACATCAAATGCACTCGCGCATGCAAGACGCGCAGGAAGAACACTGCCAAGAACAAGTACACAAGTGAAAGTGTAAAAATAATGATTTCTAGCATCGTTTTTAATGAACTCTGGAAGAATGATACAGAAATATTTATTTGGAGAATAATCACAGTTCTTTCTGATCCCTTGCTTACTCCTCTACCAAGTTAAGTGCGAAAACCGACTAGTGTTGTAATTTGGGAAGTTGCGTAACGATGCGTGGTCACCAGTCCCGTACGACAGGTTAGAGCGCAGAACACTGCGGTTCTAGACGTACTGTGCAAACCATGGAAGGTTGTAAAAACAACCATATGAGTACAGCAGTGAAGCGGATACGTCAGGCGGCTCGACTGATGACTGTAGCAGCCTCATTCAAAACACACGGAAATATTGTCCACTTTTAGAGACGTTTTCTCTACTTCATTTTTAAACAGAGAGATATTCATCCGTAAATATTTTCACAAACAAAGGCCCAATGTGTTTCGTTTCGCTTAGCCTTCATGTTTGGCTGTTGCCTGGGCTCTCTCCCTTAGTAGATTGATTAATTCCTCAACTCCTTGCGACTATTGTTTCCAGTTGCCAATATTGCACAAAAAGTGCTGTACAATTAGGGAAAATCCAGACGAAGCGATGGGTCACAGTCATGTTGCTCAATGATTTAACGGTTATTGCAGCATGTCATGATGGACGCTGTTTCGCTATATCTTATTTCCCACCTTATCTAACCCGCATCGGTGTTATATTGTTCCGAGGATATGCCAGCGTCGCGGCGAGCCGTCATTCGAGGAAATAATGAAGCAAAAGGAAAAGTTAAACAAAACTGGTGTTTTCTAAGGCCACAACTCATTCTACGAGAATGTACAGACCAGCTGACAACGAAACGAATTCCATTCCTGGTCCCTGGATCAGTCTAAACAAACGAGGTTGAACTAACGAAGCAATAGTGCAATGCGTGGTCTTTGAATAGATGGTGGCAACAGAACACAGCTCGACTTAATAGGGCGGGCAATATATCGATGAGAAAACTGGCCTTCACAGCCTAGGAGATGTCGATAACTACTGCCATCCAAAGGGAGTGAAAAAAAAATTGACGACCATTCCACACTGCGAAGATGGAATAGCAGCGAAAGTTGACGACAGTCAAAGCTCTCATGGGAAAAGCAAAGAACGTCACCTCCACCACGCGATGAGCAAGAAGATAGTGCAATATCGCGCCGACCAGCGGCAGCGGTGAAGCACGCCTTACGCACTCCCCCTACGTGGGCCGATCGCGACGGTAGTGAAATACCGGGCCCAGCCGCGGTGGACGTGAAACAGGAGTTAATCGCTTCCCATACGTGGGTGCATCCAGGAGATAGTACAGTGCCGGGCTGACCCGCGACGGACGTGAAGCGGGCGTTACGCGCTCCCCACATGTCAGTGCACCCCAAAAACAGTGCAATACCAGGCCCACCCACGGTGGAGGTGAAGCAGGCGGTAAGCACTCCCCATACGTGGGGGCATCCCGAAGGTGCTGCGATGCCGGGCGGACGCACGGCAGAGGTGAAGGAGGCGTTAAGCACTCCCCACATGTGGGCTGACCCTTAGTATAGTGCAATACTGGGCCCGCCCGCGATGGACGTGAAGGAGGCGTTAAGCGTTCTCCTGTACGTGTGTACATGCCGAAGGTACGGCAATGCCGGGTCGTGCCGCGGCGGAGTTGAAGCGGGCGTTAAGCGCTCCCCCTACGTGGGCCGGCCCCGAAGATAGTGCAATACCAGTCCTGCCCACGATGGAGGTGATGCAGGCGTTAAGCGTTCCCGATACGTGGGAGCATGACGATGGTACTGCAATGCCGGGTCTACCCGCGGCGGAGGTGAAGCATGCGTTAGGCGCTCCCCATACGTGGGCCGACCCCGAGTGCAATACCGGGTGCACACACAGCGGATATGAAACAGGCGTTAACCGATCCCCATACGTGGGTGCATGCCGAAGCCAGTGAAATGCCGGGCCGACCCGCGGCGGAGGTGATGCAGGGGTTAAGCGTTCCCGATACGTGGGATACTGCAATGCCGTGTCGACCGGCGGCAGAGGTGAAGCAGGCGTTAGGCGCTCCCAATACGTGGGCCGACCCCGAAGATAGTGCAATACCGGGCACAACCGCGGCGGATGTGACGCAGACATAAAGCGATCCCCATACGTAGGTGTATCCGAAGGCAGTGGAATGCAGGGCCCACCCGCGGTGGAGGTATAGCAGACGTTAAACGCTTCGCATACGTGGGTACATCCCGAAGGTTCTCCAATGCCGGGCCTTACCGCGGCGGAGATGAAGCAGGCGTTAAGTGCTCCCCGTGCGTGGGTGTATCCCGAAAGTAGTGCAATGCCGGACAGACCAGCGGCGGAGGTGAAGCAGCCGTTAAGCACTCCCTATAAGTGGGCCCATCCTGAAGATCCCGGACGCGCGCGTTACAAATACCCGAGCCAACAGAGGTATGGGCCATTGAACTGGGATCCTTTCTGCACTATCACCAGGATCGGCCAACACGATGATTTTTTATGTTGACGGACGCCGAAGAAACTACGGAAGGTTAGTAATATACAGCTTTCACTGTAAAACATAGCAGAATGTTAACGGGCGACTACGATTTCTCAACGCTTTAGGAATGTGTGTGATGAGTGCTGGCGTGGGCGGGGAGGGGGGTATGCAGCTTAATTTCGGGGCAGGAGCGGGTTCGTCCACCCCCCTTACTGGGTACGTGCCGCGTCCATATTTTTGTAAATGTATGAATAAATACACTTGCGTGTCGATGGCTCACATGCGCAACGTATGCTGTGCGGAGTTTTATGCAGTGGCGCACTACAGTTATGGGGCTTAAATGTGTTATGCCCGAAGCACAGAGTGGATGCGCCGCAAAAGCTAGCTCCGTATTGTGAAGTGATAATGCGAGCACTTTCTCGGTATCGACATGTAGTGGTATCTTATTGCATCATAATATTCTCTAGCTAATTCTGAGCTTTGGACGCTCCGTACTGACAGCACCTGATATATTGAAAGCAGCAGCAGTTTTTGTGACGAAGCTTCCAGTTAGCCATCCGTGAAGGCCAGCACACAAACAAACCACTGACGATCCTAGCGGATTCCGAGCAGGCCTGCCGCAACTTCCTACTGGGAAGAATTGGAAGACCAGCTGCAGAAGTCCTAGCCCAAGTATTCAAAGATGGCCCTGAGGGCATTACAACGCAAACCATAATCTGGACACCGGGACACACTGACATGAAGGGCAACCTGCAGGCCGACAGAGCAGGTCGAGGATTCGTGCATAGCCGAACACTCATCACGCCGGCTGCAGAAGCCCGGGCCCTTTCGACCTCGAGTATTCAGCTACCGTGAACTACCATGGAAGGCGTCGCTTGCGATATTCACCCCATCGAAATCTAAAGACAGAGGATGCCGCTGCCTAGCGCAGGCTCGAGACGGGCACACGAACCACACATATTACATCGCATTCACCTCACAGCCTACACGAACGAATGCCCGTGGTGCGGGGTCACACCAACCCCATACGACATTACTTGGGAGTGCACGCTACACAATATAGAATGCCCAAACATAAACACCCCGAGGGAGCAATGGGAGGCACTGCTCTCCAACTCGGCCCTCGGCGACCAGCTCACGTTGATACAGAAAGCTGAGAAAATGGCAAGAGCCGGCGGAGCCCTGGACTAGGGGCCCCGACCATTAGCGATTCTTCTGATTATTCTTTTAACAAAGTTTTATCTATCTATCTATCTATCTATCTATCTATCTATCTATCTATCTATCTATCTATCTATCTATCTATCTATCTATCTATCTATCTATCTATCTATCTATCTATCTATCTATCTATCTATCTATCTATCTATCTATCTATCTATCTATCTATCTATCTATCTATCTATCTATCTATCTAGTGGCTTGGAGACGAGGGAGAACTTCCGTAGTTGTGCTTGCATGCCTGTAGAAAATCCATTTTATTTGTATAGCTTCCCGGTACAGTAGCACTTGCACTGTAAGGGGACAATATTTCGGAGTACGCATTTTTTTCACCATGAACCAACTGGTCCGAAAGATACTAGGCTCCTATAACTTATGTCACACTTTTCACCTTTTTTAATAAATGTTCAATGAATTTGAAGGTTTCTGCTCTACTGCTAAAGCTTTCCAATTAATCACTTGGGAATGACTGCAGCATGCATTAACCTTCACGCGTTCGCAAAATTTGGATTTATGGTTGAGCACTTCTTGATGTTTTGAAAATATTTGGCAAATATTTGGTTCGTAGATGCACAAGAATCGTGAATCTACATAATGTGTGACACATTGCGAATCTTCTGCATGGTATCTCTACAGGAATGAAAGCAGATGCCGCATCAGCACTGCAGAGGAAAATAATTTTATTATTTCTCCTGCCAAAGTGTGGAGCATTCATACAGCGTGACAGCCATGCCATTGCTGAAAGGAGGTGCGTTTGTTGCCAGTATTACACGCTGCGTATGCCAGAGCGTAGCGTTTTCCGCCTTTTTAAGAAACAGTATCGATATACAAGCACTACGCTACAGGCATTCAGCATGATTCAAAAACACACTCTTTCAGACATTCGATGCATCAAATATGAAACAAAAAATAAAAATTAATTCACCTTGACTTAGACTAAGAAGTTTGACGACATTAAAGTTTCTTCATAAATAAGCTGTGTTCTCTGAATATTATTTGGCAGCCCTTACTTATTAGACCCGAGAACGAACTACAGGGGCGCTGCGAGCGCCGCTCGCGTGACGTCAGGGCAAGGACTCGCGCCTGTCGTCTGCTACAGTTCGGGCGGTGTCCGGGCGCGTTCTGCGGTGTTTTCGTTTGCTCGCCCTCGTTCTCTCTGCTTGTGTACTTATGGCGGCCGTCTCAAGTATATATTTTTACGACGTCTTCATTCGCGAAAGTTTATTCAAAGAGCTTATTTCTTAGACGACAATGCAGCTCTCGAAGGCAACGCTACAGTGCCAGCCGAAGGAGCGCAGAACAGCTCATTGCGGGTTTTTCAATCGACAACTGCTAACTTATAGAAAATAAGAATCCAGTTATGATACCATACCTGCCGCGGTGCAACGAGTATGTCACAGACGCTGGCTATATATGACTTCTACAACAGTTACAATCCGCTAAAACTGGTTTGTTCACGACGAGTAGTTCATGGCGAATTTTTGACTTTCTTCAGAGAAGCGCTCGGCAGTAACACAAGGACTTAACTAATACTGCAGTTAGGTTCTACAAGCACAACTTGCTTCTTTGACTGCTTATTAAAATTAGGTGCTTCTCCACATGTTTATTTTAAGCGGCGGTAATTTGAAGCAAAGCTAATGAAGGCTTACGTCTATTTACAGAATACAAAATGTAATGTACCAATATATATTCCCTTTTCTGTGCTACACGTTCAACTCGCTTGAGAAATTTACTGGTGCTTGTTCCTTGAGGAATATACGTGACGAATTTGTTTGGTGAACTGACACAGGCTGCTCGGCCCAAATTTTTTAGAGAAATTTGCCTTTTGGGCCGTATGGCTGCAGCCAGAAAGAAGTCAAAGCGTCAATCATTAGTAGTATGGGACATATTGAAGATATAATTCCCCTGTGAAGGGTCAAAAATCAAGTGAATATATATGTAAGTCTTGTGGTGTTTTCTTTATGAATGTTTGCGATTGGATTGGAGCAAACTTTATTTTGCCTGCAGTTGGGCGAGGTCCTCTATTATGTACCGAACAAGCGAATAGTTCTCCGTTTGCATAATTAAACAACGCTGGATCAAAACATGGTGAGACAGAAAGTGCTTGAATTTTCCTTTTTTAGGCAATCTAAGCTGCGCTGTAGCTGAGGAGGGGTGAAACATGCGCTGTAGTAGC
The DNA here is from genome assembly GCF_038994185.2 of Dermacentor albipictus. Taxonomy (NCBI): domain Eukaryota; kingdom Metazoa; phylum Arthropoda; class Arachnida; order Ixodida; family Ixodidae; genus Dermacentor; species Dermacentor albipictus. The sequence continues at coordinate 30,566,394 of NC_091828.1, read as the reverse complement.
TCGAATATTTTAGCCATTCCGATTGGAGCTGTAAAAATGCTTTATGGTTTCAATTCGAAATTGTAGTGAACTGATGATTTTCACGAACAAAGCGTGCCTCGCCATACTGACAGTTGCTTGCTACCTTTTCGTGCTACCGTTGCGTGATGGGTTTGCCATATTGTCGATAAAGGCTACTGAGCGCCACTATGAAATATTTCATCGCTTGCAATTGATTGGATCTCAATTTTAACAACGAAAATTTTCTTTCAGGTGATTGCTACTACGGTATTTGTGAATTAACTATGTAAATACTCTACGTGACACGCCGCCGTGTTAGCAGCCATGAGGGTTTCGTTTTTTGGAGGCCTGTTTCAGGGAGGGGTGAAACTAGCAGCAAACTTTTTCGTAAAAAATGGGCGCCTAACTATTTCTTTTACGCATTATTAAATGGCCATATTCGGCTAGAACAACTCCCCAGAGTAATAAGAATCATGATGACAGCTTCGCTGGGCAATGTCTTTCTAACATGGATAACATCCTGACGCCAATTACCAAGAAGTTTCTTTCATGTAAAATGCAATGTCTCTCATAGCTAAATACTAACGGAATATTAAGTGTTTAGCCAAGCATCGTACACAACTTCGCGTATTCAATTTCCAGACATTCTTTTTACGCAAAATTTATGGATAGAGACGGCGCATATATGCATTGTAAAACCAGTAGCCCCGTCCAACGCTACATAGCTTGCGATATCCAAGCCCGAAATTTTATTGACTCACATGCTTTAGAAGAAGCAACTGTGGTTCAGGCATGGCAGCAGAAAGAAGCCCACATACCCTTCAATAAGTGCGGCTCGAGCCACCTATACCTCAAGCATACACGAAGGAAACGAGCGCGCGCGGCCGCCGAGCAAGACGGAGCGAGCGGCGTCCTGGCCGTGACGTCACACGCGAGAGGGCGCCACTCCTAATTCTCGCCGCTAATAGGATACTGTTTTCTCAACAATGAAACGAATAACTGGTATTCAGTTTTATTATCGCCAAAAAAGACTTGGCAACACCTGTAGATTTTTCTAGTGATATGACGTCAACACAAATGATAGTGCTACCCCTAAATAACTTAACTGACAATTAACACTTTCACCTTTTGATGCTATGTTTTTAGAGCCACCAACTTAAGTGCCCACAATTACTAGCTGAAGCGAAAGACTAGGTTCATGCTATGCCGCAATATCTTAGAGGTATTGCAACCTCTTTAAGTAAATGTGTGACTTTGCCGCATGCACCGCTAGCAAATGTTATAGGCCGACGCTTATCACATGTACAGGTGAGTGTGAATACACTGAAGAAGAGGGAAAAACGGGCGACTTGGCTAAAGCTTACAGCGCAGAGAAGAGGAAGCCTCATTTGTTGTCTTATTCGAGCTGGTAGTTCTAAGCACAGGAGTACGGTTTTTCACTCACGCGAAATGGCCGGATAGAGGCGTGACAAGCTCCGTGTCCCGTATCTCCTTGCATGGGCATGCAGCTTAATAAAAAGCTTGTGTGACGCAATAGTTTACAAGAACCTTCACATAAAGCTGCTGGAAAAACGAATAACTACTATTTATTTCATAGAAAGTGGCCATTGCTGAGATCAGTTCACATATCAGTGAATTGTGTTCACATAACAGTGAAAGTTCACAGAAAGTTACCATACAATGCCCACAATCACCTTCAGTTTTGATGGAATCAGGAAATGCATTGATTACTTAAAGCTGTCGTCTTCACCTGGCATCGATGGTATTATTTCCAAAGTCTTAAAAATACTAAATATGTTACAAGCGAGATGTTATGTCACATTTTTCAGCAACCTTTATCATCAGGAGTGGTCGAAAAACGTCCAGGACTGCTGAGAGGCGCTCGAGGTGCGTAGCGAACGTTGGGGAGAATACGATAACGTCGTCCAGGTAGCACAGGCACGTGGACCATTTGAAACCGTGAAGAAGGGAGTCCATCATGCGTTCAAAAGTGGCAGGGGCGTTACATAGACCGAACGGCATCACTTTGAATTGATAAAGAACGTCGGGTGTTACAAAGGCAGTCTTCTCGCGGTCAAGATCGTCCACGGCAATCTGCCAACAGCCGGAGCGAAGGTCAATAGAGGAGAAATAGCGCGCACCGTGGAGGCAGTCAAGGGCGTCATCAATCAGAGGTAGGGGATACACGTCCTTTTTGCTAACCCTGTTAAAGCGCCGATATTCCACGCAAAAGCACCATAGCCATCCTTCTTTTTTAGCAGCACAACAGGTGACTAGGTGACATAAGCTTGAATACGCATGCTCTGTTTAGGACCCACACCAAACCGCTCTTTCTAACACTTTAGAAGCAGCTCAGAATCGTGCAGCTCGCGATATTTATTCTGGTTATTCTTGCCACACTAGTGTCTCTCAGCTAAAATTAAAAGCAGGAATTTCCAATCTAGATATAAGGCGTCACGTTTTCATACTGCGTCTTTATCACAAATTTTATTATTGTGCTCCTAGTACTTCAGCCATCATACCAGCACACCGTCAGTCTTGCCGATTACGTCATGAAAAATATGTGTATTCTACGAATGCCCGGACCACTGCGCACCTGCTTTCTCTCTTTGTGAAGACTGCCCAGGACTGGAATGACCTTTCCGCCGATCCCGTGCACCACTCCAATCCACATCACTTCAAGGCTGCCATTGAGTCCATATTCCACTGAAGTGGTCACCCATGCCTCATGTAATACCCCACACTGGGGCTTTTGAGGTAATAAATAAATAAATAAATAAATAAATAAATAAATAAATAAATAAATAAATAAATAAATAAATAAATTATAACAACCACGAAGTTGTTAGAACACAGCCTTTCGAATCAGTAGACGTGGAGGAGAAAGAAAAATGGGAATTCTTTACGAACTTTTATTTGTGATATATCTGTATCAAGTTTCGATGCCGATGAATGCTTCCGCGCGCATTGTAGGAAGCGTACCTTCAAGTCTGCGCGGTCTGCACGCTTGTTTTTGCCCGGACAAGACACATCTTACAAGTACGCACACGCAGCGCCATGGGACAAGCGTGCTTGCCAGTACTGCTGTAAGAAGCGCAGGAGCGACTTTGTGTTTTATCTGGGAGGTGGTGTTAGAGCCAGATGCTTTCGTAAAATATACTATCTTTGATTTTCGAAGCTGTGCACCTTTGTTGTTGAAGAGGGAATATTTATTATTGTATGATATCATATTACCCATGTCGCGACGCGACGACCTGCCGTAAGACATATTTTAATAGATACCACTGCTGGTGTTGGTCAACCAGATTTTTTTTCCGTCTGTGTAAATGTTTATGGGAAGCAACTAGAACTGATAGGAACGCGATCATTCTGCGAAAGCACGGGCTGTCATACAAGCTTTGAAAAAATTTGAAATTTGACCGCTAAACAGCATTCTTTTCTGTTGGTCGACTGAAATAAGACACTTTATTTTATCATACACAATGAATAATTTGCGTAAAACAAAAAACATAAACAGCTATGCTTGCAATAGTCCTAGGATACGCACAAGGGTGGTACTCTACTCCTCGAGTGGCTTCGTGAACGCTCTAAAAAAATACACCTCTGCCTTAGACATAGGCGCGAGTGGATTGACGATCGCGTATGGAATAGAGTCCACATTCCTCAGCCTCTTTGTATGCCGCCAGCAGTTGCCACCACGTCGCTGTACAGCAAGATAGCTCGTAGCAGGGCTCTGCGCCAACCAGCCAACGGAGACAAAGCGCTGACTGAAACGCTCATTGCTGTCGTTTTACAGGGACACACCATCTGTTTGCCAATGGAGTCAGGGAGTTTCACCCACTCTCTCCGTAACCACTGATGACACTATCAGCGGTTAAGAACCACCCACCAGTGCACAATTCAAGATTTGACTCCTTATGCACTTATTAGGTGTACAGTTGTTTTGAATATCAGCTGCAACACGGTGATCAGGGTGGAAGAAGCTCCAAGTCAGAACGGCGGGGCCGACATGCCAGAAGTTTACATAATAAATGCCATTTTTTGGAACCGCGCCCATTTCTCAGATGCTTAGTATGCCCCCGCCACCGTGTAATCTTGGAGCCGCTTCCACCAGGAACACCGTGTTGGAGCTAATAATTAACACAACTGTGCAAACGCATTGACTGGTTCATCAATAAAGGGCTTCATTAATTTTGAGTTCAATGTAGTGCGATTTGTGTTACCTGTATATTCCTCACAGGAAAACTTCGCCACAATTTTCTGCATGGTAAGTGAACGAGCGTTCACGACTGTACATCTTAGTACTGCAGGCAACATGCCACATTGCGATGTGGCAGAATATATAGATTACTAGTCGGCGTGATTCTTGAAGTCCCCATCTTTTGCTGCCGCGTGATACTTTAACGGCAACGCAAAGTCAGAGCTACAACCTATAGACGGGCCAGTCATTGGCACAAGGCTCTTGACCGTGAATAACTAGAGAGAAAGCGTTCGGGCACGCATGTGACATTTCTAGATCTTCTACGATATGGCAAAGTGCAGTAGTAACGCGACAGCCGAAGTGATTGTTAGTTTGTCAGAGTGCAGAGAGGACGTTTTAAAAAGTGTGCTGACGTGTAGAGCACTGCTTCATGCTTCTCGACATATATTTTTGACGACATTGAAGAAAGCGCCCGACATTTCATATTCCATCTAGTAAACGTTGGGTTGTCTCTAATGGAGCACGTTCTACCTCGTTATATTAAGCAATAATTTCACACATATACTCTCTATAGTTAAGTGCGAATCTTTTAAAAATGCCCATCAAGCAGCATAGCAAGACAAGCATGCGGAAAAGGCATTGATGATGGTAGAAAGCTGAACAAAATATTCGGAATCTCATTGGAGTTCAGAGGTAAAATTCTAATAGGTCCACCATGGTCAGAAATCACAGATTTCAAACATGTCTTTCCAGCAATCATTTAAACGTCAGTGAAATAAACTGGTTCAATATTATAGGAACCTTCTATTAAAGCCCTCCTGACGTAACTTATCGTAATGAAAGGGCACTCGTTCGGTTTCCTTCGGAGCGTTTAGAACAGCTGTTGTTTAGATCAAGTTAAGCCTGTGCTTGTAGTTCCGATGCATTTATGACTAGGGGTGAGTATCAGACGTGGCTGGTGGAGCTTATCCGCAAATTCAAAGCAATGTGGGTGTCGCGAACGTTTGGTTTAAACTGGCCCTACTTATGACTTCACGGTTGCCTCTTGAGTCTGTCGGCAGTTATATGCACATAAGTGCTCTTATTGCCAAAAACATGTCGAAATACTCTCTACTCAATATTTTCGTCTTCTCCTTATAATGATGACGCGTGGGATCCTGTCATTCGGCGGTATGCTTCGCTAGTGCCTTCTTTGCGCGCAACGCTGGCATGCACATCCAGCTGGACGCGCGGCGCTCATGAATGCACATTCCCCCTCTTCTCCACCCCCCCCCCTCCACAAAAAAAAAATAAAGCTGTAGAATGGTAAGGCACTTTCGTTCCCCGAAGTGCAGGGCCAAGAGCTACTTGAATCTGGTTGAGTGGGTGCGGCAATATCAAAGCTATTGTTTCGCACGAAAAGCGAAGCATTCATAACGATAGCAAAGCATTTCAAAAACGACAAATTGTGAGGATTGTAGTTTTACTGACGGTAACAATTTTCGCCACCATTCGCTTACTGACTTATTTTCTGGCACGTGGTAGCTTTTACAAGGAGATAGGAACATATCTCAATGACCACGAACACCGACTGTGAAAATGCTGTACTCATTAATAGCATCCGAATCGCGAACGCATGATTCATCCTGCTTCTCGCTTCGCAGTGCCTTCAAAACGTAAAATTACCCCACGTTTCCCTCTAAGCGACTGGAAACGCAGCGTGTATGAAGCCACCAGCTGTCTCGGTTGAGCCTGAGCCGCCGCAGCTTACCTCCAAGATACTGCGCGGGGGCCACATGAGCACTCACTCGCTTTCCTTGTCTAGAGCGAAATTGATCCGTCACCTGAAACATTGGACGTGTGTAAATGCTGCACGCATCAAGTTACCATCAGTCTAAGCCCACTCCCGCACGCTTTCTCTCGCACCCATAGAATACGGCAGGGCACCATATGACCTCATAGCACTAGGAATTCTAGCCTTTTACAGCCCCGCTGCATGAGCGCAGCCACCATTTATCAGGCGACCAAGCCGCCGTTCAAGGTATTGTGGATTCCATTTCCCGGTAGCGAAATAACCTGAAAAAAGCACTGTTTTAGTGATCTGGGCAAATTATTATTCGCAGTGATGCAACAATTTCTACTACAAGCTCAGCGTTAGCGCTGGTGACACGGGGCCATTTAGGGTCAAAGCCGCGAGCCAATAATCCATACTGCGACGAAGCGATACGCTCCTATGCGTACTTCATTTAATGCGACTAGCATTCATAGAGTACATCATGCACTTTTTGGGGGCAGCTTATCTCTCTGTGTCTCTATTTGCCTGTCAAGATCGGTAACTCGGTAGCCCATGGTTAAGAGGGCAGCACATGGGGTGCGGGGGGGAGGTGACTGGGTTCGATACCAGCAATCTATAAAACTTAGCACATTTGTTATGTGACACTGGGTATGTGGGGCTGTTGGATGCGGCTTTTATCATGCGAACTTGGCAACTGTCTACAATGTGAAAATGGGTATGCGCTAACTTGAACAAAACCTCGTGGACCTGTACTTGTGTTACTAGGTATGTGAAATAGCGTATGAGCCGCGGTTCAGTGAACTTATCTGACGTCATCGTGGGTTTACTGGACATCTGAAGCTTTTTCGTGAACCTCACTGGTACCAGCTTGAGTCAGTCGGTATATGTTAATGAGTGTGTGCTATTATTCAATGAACTTCTTCATTACTATCTTGGGTCACTGGCTAATAGACGCCGTTTCATGAAAAAAAAGATACCTTTACGTTCTGCAAGTTTTCGGTGCAAAGAAACCCCAATAATATAAGGAATGATCATTTTATTAAGACATAAATAATTTGGACACTCCAGGCGGATTTCCGCAGTTATTTCAGTTGGAGTCGCCGTGGTGTCCCGTACAATGTCCATGTGATTAAACCACGGGCGCCCGATGTTAGATGTAGGTGAAACTGAAAGCGTGCGAGAGTGAAAGGAGAGGGATGGTAGCTCGATCTCCTGCACAAGGACAGGTGGCAGGTAGGAATCGCGCTATCTTCCGTCACGCGCAGCGCAGCAAGGGCGAGGATTCGTTCAACTCCGGCGACGTCAGCAGAAGGCGCGGCTGAGCGCGTTCGCACAAGCCCTATCTTGAAAGGGATCTGCAGAGCATACAATGTTGAGGACTTCGAGGGCTGATGTGTTGGTAAACATTGTGCTGTGGAGCTGCAGCAGGAAAGACAATTCACTCGTTACTGCTGCTGCTCTATCTCGCGCGAGCTTTCTAACAGCGAGTGGCTGCGGCGGTCAAGTGAGACATGTTCATGTTTCCCTGAGCATGCGTGGCAACGTGCTAATTTCGTTTGGAATGCCTCTTGTAACCGCGCAAACGACAACGGACGAGGTCGTTTGCGCGGTTACAAGACTATTCTGGCAGGACTCTGCGTCTCCCAGCCGTCACAGACGAAACCTTCAGGGAAAAGACATTACCCTTGTTTGTGTGGGCCATACCATCTGTTAACCAGTGGGGTCAGGGACTTTCACCCACTCTCTCAGAAACCAATGATGACGCGATCACCGGTTAAGAACCAGCCACCAGTGCACAACTCATGAACTGACTAATTATGTATTTATTAGGTCTACAGTTGGTTTGAGTATGAGCTGCCGTACGGTGATCGTGGTATTAGAAGCTGGAACTCTGCATGGCGGGGCCTACATGCCAGACATTTGTTTATGAAATACAATTTATTGGAACCGCGTTTAGTTCTCAAATATTGTGTATGTCCACGTGGCAGTGCAGTCTTGCAACCCCTTCCACCGTGAACATCCGGTCGCAGCTATGAATGAACACGACTGCACAAGTCCACAGACTGATAGAACAATTAGATATAATTTCAAAGTAATGCTATTTGTGTTACATCTACAGTCATCGTAGATAACGTTCGCCACGATTTTTTGCATTGTAAGCGAGCAAACGTTCACGACTGTACATCTTAGTGCAGGCGACAGGCAACCATGCGATATGGCGCAATGAATCTATGACGTTATGATGTTATTCTCGAAGTCCCCATCTTCTGCTGCTGCGTGATACTTTAACGGCAACGCAAAGTCAGAGCGACAACCTATAGACAGGCCAGTCAATGGCAGAAGGCTCTTGACCATGAATAACTAGCGAGAAAACGTTCGCGTACGCATGTGACATTTCTAGATCTTCTGCGATATGGCAAAGTGCAGTTGTAAGGCGACAGCAGACGTGGTTGTTAGTTTGTCAGAGTGCAGAGAGAACCTTTTAAAGAGTGTGCTGATCTGTAGAGCACTGCGTCATGCTTCTGACATTTAATAAAGCGCTCGACATTTCAGATCCCATCAAATAAACGTTGGGTTGTCTCTGAAGGTGCACGTTCTAGCTCATTATATTAGAGAAACATTTCACACATGTAGTCTCCCTGGTTGAACACGAATCGTTTCTTTTAAAAATGCCACCAAGCAGGATAGAAAGAGGAGCCCACGGAAACAAAGAATTCCGAATCTCTTGGAGTTAAGAGCTAAAATCCTAATGTGTCCACCAAGGACAGAAATCGCAGATTTCAAACAAGTCGTTCCAGCAACCATTTAGATGTCAGAGAAATAAACTGGTTCAACATTGTAGGGCACTTCTTTTCATGTTTTTCCTGAACACGTAAATGCAATTGTGAGGGCGCTCACTGGGTTTCCTTCGGCGCGTTCACAACAGCCGTCATTTGGGGAAAGTTAAACATGCGCTTCTTGTTCCGAGGCATTTCTGTCTGTTGGGGTCGGTGTCGCACGTGGCACGAGAAACTTATGGATAGCAAATTCGAGGCAATGCGGATTTCCAGGAAGATTGCTGTAACTGGTCTTACTTGTGACTTCAGGGTTGCCTGTTGAGCCATTTGGCGCTTATGTGCATGTAGGCGGTTTTATTGTCATTAACGTGTCCTCACATACACTCTTAAATAATTTGCACGCCTAAGGGTTCTTTAGTTTTTTAACTAACCCCTAGCAAACTTGATAAAGTTGATAAACGGCTAAAAAACGGCTAAAAGTCTAAAACGCGAGATCGGGTGACTTGACGCGCCATGTGAGTGCGATCGATGACTTCACGAGCGTACTCAGTTGCAACACGAGGCCCAAATGGAAAGATGGTGTCGAACGGCAATGAGGGGTCGCGACCACACAAGAGATAAAAGGGCGAATATTCTGCGCAGTCATGTCGGGAAGAGTTATGCGCGAACGTCACGTAAGGTAGCGTGGCGTCCCACTCGCGGTGATCGTTGGAGACATACATCGACAGCATCTCTGTGATTATTTCGGTTGAGACGTTCGGTAAGACCGTTCGTTTGTAGGTGGTAGCTGGTGGACAGCTTTTGCTCGGTGGCACAAGAGCTCCGGAGGTCGTTGACAACTCGATATAAGAACGAGCGGCCGGGGTCTGTAAGTAACTGTCGAGGTGCACCGTGGTGGACAAAGACGTCGTGGAGCGGAAAAACAGCGACGTCTGTTGCGCAACTAGACGTCAACGCCTTTCCTATCGCATAGGGTGTCGCGTAGCATGTCGCGTAATCAGTAGCGACGGCGATCAACTTGTTCCCTCTAGTGGTCATCGGAAAAGAGCCAAGCATGTCAAGGCCTACACGAAAGAATGGTCCAGAGGGAACTTCAATTGCATGGAGTCATCCGACAGGTGCCAGGGGAGGCTTTTTCCTGTGTTGACAGAACTCGCAATTTGCGACTTAACGACGCACAGACCGGTAGAGACCCGGCAAGAAGAACAGGCGTCGTACGCGGTCATGTGTACGCAAAACTCCAAGGTGTCCCACCGTCTGCCCAACGTGAAGTTGTGCGATAACGACGGATCGCAGATGACGAGGAAGAACAAGGAGCAACTCAGGGCCATCAGGGTTGATATTGTGGCGGTAGAGGATGCTGTATTGCAGCACGAAGATGCGGCACGTGCCGTTGGTTCGGCCAGATTGCACTCCGGCGTTGATGCGTCGCCTTGTTGTTCAGGGCGCATGTCGGTCATGTCAGTCAAAGCCATCACGCTGGTCACCGGATCACACGCAACAGAATCGCGACGGTCCATGAGGTGACGCAAGAGGCAGCCAGCGTCCTTGTGGAGGCGTCCAGTCTTGTGATGGACAATAAATAAAAATTCCTGAACTTTCCGCAATCGTGCTCCAAATGCGGTCACGCGTACTGCTCCTTCGACCACATGCTCTGGCTGTGCCCGTACAACGCGGGCTCCGACTTTCATAACAAGTCCAAGTGGCACGCCTTGCTGAAGAGCTCGGATTTCTCAAAACAACTACAGGCCGTCCAGAGTGCCCGCGACGTCGCGGAGAGTCACCATCTCCCTGTACCGTCGTGGGCGGAGCCACCAACTTGATCGGGGAGCCTTCGGTTCCCCCCAATCAAGTTCCTCAGGGCACTCATAAAGTTCTTCTCACTGTCACTGAAGCCGCAAATCCCACCGACTCCGCTCGCGAATTTTGAGCGTACAACGAAAAGAAGCATACCACTGGATCCGCGAAGCGACGGCGAATCGACTGGCACCAAGATTCGAAATGGGGCTCGTATTTTCCCAATTTTAGGGAACCTTTCCTGCTCCTAGACGCCAACTTGAGCTTAGCGCAGCTAAGCTTAGCAAGGAGTAGGGCCTCTGTTGGGCCTAGTAAGCCCACCAGCCCACAGGTATGGCGGATACAAACATGAAAGATGAAGATTTCGCTGAAAATGAAGGAAACAATGCTCAGGACGACTTCGGCTGGCAAGTAGTGGCTTGCCGAAGATAACGAGCTAGCACAGGGGCTGTGGATGAGAAGAGCACATTGCCACGTATTCAGCGAGAGCATGACATCAAGGAAACCGCCACTGGTGGAATGGTTAAGAATCGGATTATCGAAGCTTCCAGGATGCCTCAACTGCCTGAGGAGCACTGAAAGACTATTATACGTCCTCGAGGAGGGCTAAATTTGAAGAAGGTGAGCACCACCACGATCGGTTCGGTGGTCATCGAGGCGTTCGGCCTAACGGAAGAGGAGGTCCGTGAAAATGTTGTCTGCCCAAGCTTCACTCAAAATATCATCGTAGTCAGCACACCTAAGCCTGAACACGCTGCGAAGTACGTTCGAATCAAGTCTTTCAAGATTATAGAAGCGGAATAGGAGGTTAATGCATATGAAACGGCACCACATGCCATATGCAAAGGCGTCATCCGAAGAGTGGACATCGGAGACTCCTAAGCTATGACAACAAGAAGTATCGTGCATGACTTAAACCCGCTTGCGCTGGCTGCTAAGCGAATCAAGACGTCGGGATCAGTTTTCGATGAACTCAAAGTGCCCAATTTTGTCAGGTATGGATCCACACTAGTGAGATGCTACCTTTACAGGAAGCAATTCGACGTCTGCTTCACCTGCGGTAGGGTCGGGCAACGTTCTCACGTGTGTCCAACACCTGACTTTGTTCAGTGCAGGGGATGTGGAACTCGCAACCCAGGAGATGAACATGTGTGTGTACCTAGGTGTAAATTTTGTGAAGTCGATCACCCTACCGACGACAAGTTTTGTAAGCAAAGATTTCAAGTCCCTCACGTCGTACGACTACGTCGAAAAGAGCGCAGCAGGACTCGGTCATCAAGAAGAGCGCAGTCGGAGGCGCAACAGCTGGCGCCCAACCATTGCCCCGAGGACGGGAGCACTCACGCTCCAGGAATCGCACCAGATCCAGGCATCGTTCACTATCCAGGGAGAGAAGGCGCTCAAAGTCAAGGGAGGCGCAGGTGCGCTTCATGCAAAGGGACTGAATACCTGGCGAGAAGGCGACGCCAGGTACCACCTAGGCTGACAAAGTCAAAGGTATGGCGGGGGTTGCTGGGGGCGTCTCGGCGGCTGTGGGGGATGACAATGATGCCAGAATAGAGCAATAAATAATGAAGTAACATATTTTAGAAAAGGTAATTAAAAATTGACCAGGCAGGTAGCAGAGCTGCGTAAAAAAGAGTAGTCGAGCCCTGCTAGAATAGACATAGATAGACCTGTAAGCAAAAGCAATGATCTAGGGGTATCCAGCTTCCCTGCCCCTAAAAAGAGAGCGGTGAGTTCCGAGGATGATTCAGTCTTCTCAGCCCTGAGTGAATTAAAAGAGGGAAATAAAGCGATAAGAGAGACAGTGGAAACTACCAACTTTAAAGTGTACAAATTGTCGAAATGGAGGCTAACGGCGGAGGAAAGACTTAGAAAAATGGATGCGCGAGGGGATGAATATGAGTATCTGCCATCGGAGGCGGATAGTATAAAGTCTCTTCCTGGGTTGTCGGGGGCCATCAAAAAGAGGAAAATAGCGGGTAATAGAAGGGCAGCCTCACCTAATAACAATAATACTAATAATATTATCACCTAATAATGGAATTGTCGTGGGTTCCAATACAAAAAAGCAGCACTGCAACAGGTGATCAGGTCATGTGACGCCAGGCCACAGGTAAGTATGGTGCAGGAAACCTTAGTGGACGAAATTATGCTTACTGTGTACAAAGTTATATGTAGAGACAAAAAAAAATGGGGAGGGGATTGGCGACCCTCATTGACATAAAGTTGTCATACATTGAGCATGATATTCACCTTAGACATTCCATGTTTGAATTTATTCCAGTTGAGATAATACTTAAAAGGAACAGAGATAAGACGCAAAGCATTTTCTGCTTGAATATTTACAGAAGTCCTAACGACATGAGACAGAGGTTTAGAACACTCTTCAACAAGGTGCTTTCGGTTGCCGAAAACTCCCCGCTCATTATTGGAGAGGTCTTTTATGCTCCCTATCATACATGGGGATACACATGGAACACAAAGAATAGAGAGGAGCTATGGAGTGTTGCCGTGGATCTCGGGTTATGCTTGATTACTGATCCGGCGAATCCCACCCGTTGTGGCACGCTCACAAGCAGGGACTCCACACCACATCTTACTTTTGTAAACATTTCAAGAGGAGCCAATTGGCAAAATTCAAACTTGGATCTCGGCAGCGATCATTACATTATACACATAATCATACGCATACCGAGACAGGAACTCTTCAAATTCAGTGATTGGTATCAGTTCAGAAAAATCAGGGTGAAGAGAAGGAAAGTAGCGCCTCTAGATTCCGAGCAGGAACCCCTCCAGACATGTGTCATCCAGCTCAGAGAGGACGTCAAAGAGGCCACTAAAGAAATCAGGACAGAGGAATAAGATGTTGCAGATCAACTACATCAATTGATATCGATCGTCTTGATCACAAGAAGGACACTCATACCGGCTTGAGACAACTTGTGAGGAGGGGCACTCTGACTACGAGAACTCTGTGGCTGCACTTTGTTGCAACGTGTCTGAAAGCCTTCTTTAGCAGAACTGACAAACTAAACGATCATGCCTTTATGGACAAGAGAAGCCCAAGACATCCAGAAAGCGCTGATCCACTACTCGATGACTTGCAGACTCTGTGATTCACTCTAAGACTGGCAGCACGCCTGCAGCTAATACGCAGCAAGCCCTTACGCAGGTTTCATGGACTGTGCGCCAACTGCAGGCGCTTTGCGAAGGGATTTCCAGACTTCACAGTACCTGTAACCTATGTCACGAAATGAAACGTCGAGCTTACATATCAAAGAATTGCAGTTGGAAGCACTTAAGAAACCAAATAACGCCTGCAGTTAACAGTACTTTACGCACGCATTGATGAAGGCGATGATAATAAAATTCATCCCACCGCAAGTACCAAACGAATTGAGACAACTCTAGGACATAGATAAGCTGCAATTGGCCTAGTTAGGATCAAGAGCGAAATCCATTTACTAGACGACGCAGAAGGTGCGATCATTCAGATATGTAAAAATTCTCGCTGCGATCTAAACGGTTGGTTCTGCAAATTTATAAGTGACTACGATCCCTTGTATTGACTGGTAAGTCTGAAAACTCTTTCCGCCACCTGCCACGGTTGAGCCTGAGAGTGTGCAAATTTGACAACACTGTAATGTGCAAGTCTAGACGGGAGAAGTACGCAGCTGGGGGCTTTTTTCGCGTTCCTGTGACTCCGCCGCTGCTCAGCTAGCAGGGCAATAATATTTTATGGGAATTATAAATGTCAATGAAGATATCAAAACAAAAAGGAGGTGATCCGGAATTATTTAGGAAAAACCTTCATCGATTATTTAGAATGCAAGACTTGTTTGTCCAGTAAATTAAAGCATGTGTGGACTAGTACACATTTTGCCAGCATATCGACGAGCACGTAAAATCTGATCAAACCATTCTAAATTCCTCCGTGTGTCCTCAGCAACGCGCTCAGGCTTTCTGTTCAGCCTTCATGACTCTTGGGCGGTAGGACACCTCACTTTATAATGTACGCGTGCTAGGATAAAGCGGACATATCGCTTTAACCAACACACGGAATACTGGTGTGTTCCAAGCCTACGAACGAATTATAAACTTTGGATATTCCCTTGTTGTAAGGAACACCTAGTGTGTGACTTGTTAGCACTGCTATTCGTAACGCATCATCAGTGCAACTAAAGTCATAATGGACCACCTCGATCCCTAGTCATTCATATTTAATTCATTTATGCGAGATAAATACGCCCTAGCCCCAGTTTAAGATCACCTAGCTTTAAGTTTTAGTGCTGCAAGGCAAAACGGTTCCACGCCATCGTTTCCTCTGGCCCGCCTCTCTTCTTTCTGAATTTCGCATGGAAGTTTTACGGATATATAGTTTTCTCATTAGTGTTCGAGTATCTTAGTTTCTCTCATCTGCCTTGTTCTGCCTATTCCTATCTAGATTGTTCCTTTTGTGTTCGATTGCCGTATGCTTAACTAACCCAACAAACCAGCCGGCTCAACGCCATCAGCACTCTCTCAGTTGGTTGTTCTGCTTAGACCAACAGCAGAGGTTAGCGCAAACCTCAGCTTTTTCTGGGCCTACGTGAACGAGTGATGAACGAGTCAGCAGTTTTCATATGTAAAAGAATAAAGTTTTAAATGCCATTTTCTTGTCACATTGTTAACAATTTATTTATGAGCAATAAAACCTACCTTCCTCACTGGAATGCAATCATTAAAAACACCGACAGATGTTTCCATCTAAGCAGGTACCTTTCATGTTGCGAAAGGGAATAGTCTTGACAATTTAGTGTTGCTGACGTCCTCGCCCTTTGTCTTCTACTATATGAGGCGACCTGTACGGACTGCTGTCTTTGCATAATTCAGCGAATATGCTGGATTTTAAAAGGCAAGCACTTGGTCCATGTGTGTTCTACCTTCCACTTGGTCGTCTTTTTTATTCTTGTCACTGAAGAATTGAAGCCCATCTGATTCAATCTTAACTCATTATTGTTTGCAGCTATGCACAAGCAAAATTGTGTGCATCAGTCACCCTTCATTGTAATTATCATAGAAAATTGAATTGCCTTCATAAAACAGAGAGAGATTCAACATAATCATGCGCGCATAATGTCGCCGCCCGGGCTGTAGAGCATGCTCATGATTACATCTGACGCTTCTTCTATTTAATGTTTCTGGAATGCACGTAATATGGTCATGTATAAAATTGTGTTCGCTTCAATGAACTTCCTGTTCTTGTTGATGTTCTGAAGATGAAGCTGAATTAATTTGTCCACACGGCTGTTCCCCTGATGTGGAGTTTAGGAATCAAAGACGGACGCGAAATATTTAACCCGTCTTCTAGAGATGTAAGTAGAATTAGATTGGCAGTGTTCGGTATCAATCTTATATTGGGGGGGTGTGTTAGAGTGACACGTTAGGGATCAAATAAAATTAAACCCTGGCCATAGCGATCGACTATAGGGTGGTGATCTCAGATTGAAGTTTTCAAGCACAGGAAGAAGTTTTTTGAAACATAAAAATTTTGTCTATGCACCTGCTGCGACCGACGCGCCAAATTCCAACGCGTCAACTACGATTCTTACACTCCTTAAACTCCTTACAAAAGTTTGGGGCTATTCCTACCAAGTGTAAGGATACATGTCATGCTGAAGTAGTGGAACGGCAGCAAAATACTTCCACTGCGTCTCACCGTTCTCCTTTGGTATTGGAACATCAACATACTTCGACCTTCCTTTTCCTTTTGCTCGAGATTCAAAAGACAATCGGAAGAGAAGTATTACGAGAATGATTATAAACCTTGCTGCCTTCATCGTCATGATGACTTTTCGTCAAGTTCGAAAATCTCAAATGAAAGATGAGCTGCAAGAGAATCGCAAAAAACTTCCTTCTTTTCAATCCTGTTGAACAAAGCAAAGCGGACGTCAACGCAATGCAGCCACACTAACGCGATAGCGTTAAGCGCCCCTTGTAGCAGAAAATCCGGTGTGGGCATCTGGCGTTGGCGTCCCGTGAACGGAAATTGCCACATATATTTAGGTATTGCATATGCCGTGCCTTGCTAAATGACATGCGGTATAGGAGGGTTATATTGACATGCTATTCCATCACTAAAATGGCTGACATATTGTCTCACATTCTTGATGAAGTTATTCCTCGGAATTTTGAAGCTAAGAACCCAGTCAAAAATATCATGGAACAAAAGACCCACAGCGCATGGCTTTTATGTTACATCCTCTGAGACTGAAATATAAAAGTGCGAAACGATAATAACACCTCAAAATTGTGCAATGATTTTTTTTGGCATGGCTGTACACAACCTCCGCGTGTCTGCCAGAAAGCTCACGTTCGTGCACAGCGTTCGCCGCCAGCCTTCCTCAGTAAACATTTTGTGATGTTACGTGGCAAAACTATGATCTAATTATGAGGCACGCCATAGTGGCGGACTCTGGAATAAGTTCGACCGCCTCGGATTCTTTAACGTGCACCTAAATAGACGTGCACGGGTGTTTACGCATTTTGTCTCTATCGAAATGCCGCCGCCGTGGCTGGGATTCGATCCCGCGCCCTCGTGCTTTGCCGCCCAACGTCATAGTCACTAAGCAGTCATGTTTTTTTTTATTACGGGCTTGGCAAGCACAGGTGAACATGCGTGCATGCGCTGAGAGTGCATACTTTCTGAAGAGTAAAATTGGCCCTACACATTTTTCACGCCTTTCCTGACTCGCTGCAGGCGAAAATACGCTTTGTCATATTTGTGAAGGTAAACAAAGAACTGCTATCTTCATTATTGCTTTCACTAATAGCGTTTTTTGTGGTACTTACGCCACTAGAAGCATTTCCTTTTCTGCAATCCTATAAATAGCACTGACATTTATTTGTTTCCGGTTGTAATAACATTAGTGGCAGACTACGGTAGCATTTTCACACTAATGCTATCTGCGAATGGTACAGTGAAAATTTAAAAAGAACTAGTTAATTTTGGCTGCGCATGAAAACAAAGTATGTATTTGCAATACGTACACGTTAGACTGCGGTGTCTTCTTGGCCTTGGTCAGGACGGCAAAGGGAAGGGCCCATAATGCGACCATTTATACTACTGACAACACGCGGCATGGTATTTTTTTTTTTCATTTGTACAATTGCTATTTTTTTATTGCAGAGTCGTCGTTGAACTTTTCAGCAATTTTTTTTCATCACCTTAAAGGCTACAAGGGCGGTGGTTTACTTCATGCCAATGTCGTTTACAATATATCAATGTTCCTACTCCTACATCCCTTCAAGGGATGCTCATTCCTATAGATGAAATGGAAGGAAATGACGCAGCTGTTCAAGTGATTATAGCAGCTGTATTCAATTGAGTTGAAGGAGACAGCACCCTTCTTCTGTGGTGTGCCTTCCCCCACCCTACTTCCCACTGCTCCTTGCCGGGCAATCCCCACAAGTTTCTTGCCTGAGATCATACGTTCCTTTCTTTGGCGGCCACACCCGCCTTCGTCAAGTTCCTTCGTGGCAGACATGAACAGCGAACGTGTCTACCTGTTGCTCTGCTTGGTGTAGCATCAGTACCATCAACGTTCAACAAAACGTTCGCTTGCGATTGCGGTGTATTAAGCATGAAATGGTTTTTATTTAGCTCCCGTTGCTGGCTACCTCCAAGCGACCTTGAGCCAAGAGCCAGAGCCGTTATTCAGACACTCAAACGCGGGGATCAGTGCAAACTGCAAGATCAGATCGAGATCATGCCGGCAAGTATTCAAAACCTTTTAAAAAATGCGGCGTCTTGCCCCCAACTCCTTGTACAGGACCGCATTACATACTCTACCTATTGCCAAACAAGTGACAAGAACACTGCTTCCGAGTTCTTCCCAATGTTTGTTCGCATTATCACTCAAGCTGTAACTTATAGTGTGTGGATGTTTTATTTGTGATTTCCTGTAGCGACCTTCCATAGGCAGATACAGGGAACTATACACTTCCTTGTTATCTTTTGGCTCTGACCGCAGAACGCCAGTGGTCCGCGAGTTCCGAAACGCGGGTTTTGCGTCGCTTCCAGAGATGGTGTCACGCTGCGTCACGCCTCCTCCGGGCTCTTCAGCTCGCCGCAGTGGCATGGTAGTTATGGTGTTGCGCTGCTAAGCACGAGGTCGCGGGATCAAATCGTGGTAGCGGCGGCCGCATTTCGATAGAGGCGAAGTGCAGAAACGCCCGTGGTCCCGTGCATTAAGGGCATGTTAAAGATCCCCTGGTGGTCAAAAATATTCCGGAGTCCCCCACTACGGCTTGCCTCGTAATCGAATCGTGGTTACGGCACGTAAAATCACAGAATCCAATTTATTCGTCTTCTAGCTGGGCTGTGCGCTCTCTCTCCCTGACTTGTTTCGTTGCCTGTCGTGCAGCCTTCAACACGTTTTCTTGTACTAGTACGGTATCGTCCATATAGACCATTTCAGAGCATTGCGTGGTGGGATGTAGTGTGGTGGGGTGTGCCGTAACGAACATGCACTGCATCCATTATAGAATAGTGGCTATTATGATCTCGAAGCAATCTGCTTAGCTGGCTGCTTATTTCATGCTTACATCTGGTCTCCATTACGGGAACGCCAGCATGTTGTACAGTGGAGCTGTTAAGCTTTCCGTAAGTTCGTTTCGAGCTGACAGAACACTCGGCCCAGCTGTGCGTCGCTGAGCCGCCGAGCAACGCAACCTGCTCGTACCACACACCTGCGTAGGGCGCTGTAGTATCGCCGAGGCCTGCGTGCGCTTCCCTCTACCCAGCCGAGGAGAAGCAAGGGTTCGCTTAGCCGTGATGTCACTGATATGCTAGAAAGTGGCGCGCCGACAGACGTGTCGCCTCTCTCGTCTAGTGAACACGCATGCGCAGCTACCACGGAGCGACCGAAAGGGAAGACTCCCCAGGAAGATGCCGCCTACAATGATGCTTGGCTCGTGGCTCAGCGCGACTGCGATCGATGAAGGCGAGTTGATCCTTCCCATCGCGCCGAGGCCGCCGCCAACAAACGCCGTCGCCGAGCCGAGGATTCCGAGCAGCGAAGCCGTGCATAACATCTCAAAACATAGCAAAACCTACCACCACTTTATGCGAATCTAGCTAAGCCATTCATAACCTCGCAAAGCTAAGCAAAACCTAGCAACACATTGTATGAAACTACCCTAGCCGTTTATAACCTCGCAAAACTTAGGAAAACCTAGCAACACCTAGCAAAAGCCGGAACTAGTTCCGCTGTGACCCAACCTTGCACCAGTTATGCAAACTGCCCGCATTTCTTCTTTTTTGTTGTTGAGAATCTTCTATGGATTGTCGTCCGCCGCATCGTCGACAATGGGGGGGCCGCCGCGGGGCTAGGTCCTGTAGCCGCGCGGTCAGCAAGACTCGCGACGAACGAGCGAGCGATAGCCTCCCCTCCTCTCTTCGTTTCCTCCCGACCGCACCATTGCTGTAGAAACGGACCCTTTCACTCGCCTTCCCTGCGACTAGCAAGCAAACGAGATAATCAGTCAAAATGTACTACCGCCCTTCCTTCCGTGCTTTTCCTTTACGGGAGAGTTCACGCACGACGCCCTCACCCCCACCCCCTGCTCTTCGCCCCCGCCCCTCTTCAGAACTAGGTTGTCCGAGAGAACGTGCCCTTTCCCCCAAGTCTGGCCACCATCTTACCAATGACATATGATGAAAATAGCCAAAGGAGCCTAGTAGGCTATTCGCTTTTAAAAAATGTGTTCTATTCCACACTGTAAAAGTGGTTGACCAGGGAAGTTGTCGTATTACCTTATCTGACAGACCAATGCGACGTATCAATTGAAGTCATAGAGTTGGATATCAATGCGACGTAGCCTTGAATTAGGCCCTGCCGAGCCTGAGCACGAGTACGTTGAGCATATTGACATTGCCCTTGCTTTCGTCGGGCATCGTATTCGCTCTGCTCCCCAGACATCCTAATAATGCATGGTTTGTTTCGGGCAGGAACCACTGTGTCCTGCCTAGCCTGAGGACGACGCCGTTCTGCATATTGACGCACTTTCAACTTTATTTCGCATTTTCCTTTTTTTCAGCGAAAGAAAATGCAAGGGCAGAACAAAAAGCTGCACAATCGCAGCTTGACGAGGTTTCTGTCCCCTTTGTTTGTCAAACAGTTGCAGCATATTCACATATATAATGTGTTACAGATGTATGAAATGAACTCAGAATCTACATACATCCATATTCGCATCAGAACACACACACACATATACATATATACCAACCTGTCATCCATACATATTTGCATCTGTACATGTAGACGTACATCTACATCGAAAAAGGGGGAAAAACACTCATGCAGAAATGATAAGCAACACCTGAAAAAATACACGTTAAAATAATACCAACAATTTTACTCAGAATGTAACGGCAATGTTCAGCGGAACATAAAAAAGAAATGCGGAACGATGGAAAAACGAAATATACGGCACATGGTAAAAAATTTCAAATCTTAGCTGTTCCCGCCACCACTCAATGCGTTCACGTTGCAGCAATCCTAACAATGTGTAGCCTGTCAATAGTGCTATCACAACTCAAATGCAATCAGTTACTAGGCGGGTTCTTGTTTTGCATATGAAAGTTTAGAGACGTCCGTAACTGCTTCGTATGCTACAGTAGTAGCTTCCGGCCTACTGCAGCTTATGCAACTTTAATTTTTACCGGGGAATGCTTTTGGTGAAAGCTATGGGTGAAGACGAGCTTTCTGGTCCTCTTTTTTCCCCACATGGTCGGCGCCGACACCGCCGCGGATGTGCGGAGGCAAGGGTCTTCGTGTGGTGCTGCAAGCAATCCAGCGACGGACGCCTTCCCTGTGATTGGCTGAATTGTCTGTCCACAGACGAAGAAATCCTGGTGATCCTAGTCATATATAGCTTAGCTGTAGAAGAGCAACAGCGCACCTCACCAGCGTCTAAAGCGTTAAACTGGCGGGTGTTGATGACTCTCGGATTCTATTCAGCTACAAAAAAAGAAAAAAAAAAACTGGAAAACGGTCGGTAGGATGTACATCGCCGTAGACTAAGTTCACTGCTGCTTCCGACACTTTGCTGCCGCCTTTTGTTGAGCTCTGCGTATTCATATGAAAAGCAAAGCGCAAATTTCATTGCATTTTCTTTTCAAGAAATAAGCGGAAAATTGGCCATGCCTTTCATACTTGATTTACCTTCTCAACGCATACAATACGCAATATAAACAATACATGACGGGTTTTCACCGAAATATTCTTCACGCTGTATAAGTATGCTAGGAGTTTATGCTAAACTGTGCCACGTTTTGAAAAATGTAGATGCCCTGTAGGCGAACGCTACCGGATAAGTATCGTTCATGGCTGTATAGCCACTAACATTTTTTCTCTTAGGCTCCTACTTAAATAAAAAAAAATACTTACCCAACTTTGAACTACAGATTTCACCGCAAAATCTCGAATATAACCACTGTAGACCCTCGAATGAATCATGGAATTCATTTGTTTCACTTAATTATTGTTACCGCAATCCCGGGAGGGAATTTCCGTAGGGTAGGC
Organism: Dermacentor albipictus; assembly: GCF_038994185.2. Classification (NCBI taxonomy): domain Eukaryota; kingdom Metazoa; phylum Arthropoda; class Arachnida; order Ixodida; family Ixodidae; genus Dermacentor; species Dermacentor albipictus. The sequence continues at coordinate 30,544,269 of NC_091828.1, read as the reverse complement.
GCCATTATGCCTGCAGTACACAACATTTTGCTTGTCACGCACTAGAGTATACATGCGAGAGCCACGCTGGACACTCGGAGGATTATTCCCACGGGATGCTGGGCGCTACTATTTTTCCCGTAACGAGCTTCCGTCATCAGAACAGAAGCGCAACAAATGGAAGATAGAGTTCTCACTCCAGGGGACACCAAGACGACGTGGAGGGCTCATGGACGTTTCCCGAAAGAAAGCCGCCCCAAACTTGTGTTTGCCCCATACTGAGAAGCAGTTCAGAAGACCAGTTGGGGGTAACAGATCTCCTCTCCCAATCCCACGGCCAGACCCTCTCTTCGCCTTTGCGCCCGCTTGGCCTTGGTGGGCCCACCGCTCCAACATTATGTCTGCAACAGTTTAATAAATACTGACGGGGTAGTTTGTGAGCCATGAAATTGAATGAGCGCATTTATTCTACACCTTTACGCACACATAAAAAGGAAATATACACGCGCTTGTTCACGGTGAGGTAGTGAGCCCGAGTAATTGGAATTGAATTTTCTTAACAGATATTGATGGACTAGTTGGTGAGGCATTATATTCAAGCAGCATACTTAAATCTGACGCAGTAACGCACACGTAAAAAGGAAATACCTATGTATGTCCTTTGACCTGTGACCACTGTCTCTGTATTCAGTCATTGCAGCAACTGTAGGCGGCGCGATGGTAGGTCAAAATGGCTGCCGAGACGGTGATAAGCGATTTCGCAAGTATGCGAATCTCGAGCAGCAAAGCGCGTCAGGCGCTCTAGTTTCGCTGCAAACCGTACTTTCCCTCTCACTAAAGAGACGCAAAGGTGTGTAAATGAAGGCGAAGCTAAGCTTCATTTCATTTCATTTCATTTCATTTTTATTTCCTTAAAGAGCCCCTGTAAGGGGTTTAACATAAGGGGTGGGGTTCACGTGAGAAAGTAAAATTTTTTTTTTTTCATGATGACAGGTGGGATGTAACTTTTTCTAGGAAGGATGATGGACAGGTGATGGCTGCAATTTCATGGGAAAGGTCGTTCCAGTCGCTTGCTGTTCGGAGAAAAAATGCTTGGAAAATGTAGTCGTACGCGCACGTTTGCGTGAAACTTTCAGCGGATGACCAATTCGGCGAGACGTGCGTGACGGCGGTGCGCAGATGTATGGTTGCTGTTTGAGCTGGGAATAATAAAATCTGCGAAATAAGCACAGGCTAGAAATACGGTGACGGAGGGAAAGACTGCATAATTGGGACTGCAGACTGAGAAATGAAACACTAATATAGGATGAGTATGAGCGGTGACTGAAGCGGGCGGCTCTGTTTTGCACGGCTTCTACTGAGTCAATGACCTAAGCTTCGGGTGGATCCCAGATGGCTGATGCATACTCAAGTTTTGGCCTGATTAATGGTTTATAAGCAAGTAGCTTTACATTTTGAGGGGCGTCGTGAAGATGACGTTTAAGAAAATCTAGTTTTTTATTCGCAGATATTACCTTTGTTACGTGCTCGCGCCATGATAAGTCATTGCTGATAGTGATGCCGAGGTAAGTATAGGATGGGACAAGTTCGACAGGAAAATCGGAAATCTTATAAGTAAATAAATGCGGGTGTTGACGACGATGAAAAGATATGAGCCTGCACTTATTGGGATTAAGTGTCATCAACCAGTGATTGCACCATGATTGAATGCGGTTAAGATTGTCCAGAAGGGATTCTTGATTAGCGGTATTAGTAAGTGGGGCATAAATAACCCAATCATCGGTGAACAGCCAGACATGACATGATAAATTTTGTGGTAGATCATTATTATAAATTAGGAATAGGAGGGGGCCAAGGACAGTTCCCTGAGGAAAGCCCAATTTTACCGGTAGATGGTTAGAGGAGTAGTTGTTAATAATAGTAACGGACTGTGAACGATGTGTGAGGAATTCTTTTAACCATACAAGAATTTCTCGATGCAAGTTTAGTCTGCAAAGGTTTAAGAGTAGACGTTGATGAGGTACCTGATCGAATTCTTTGGCAAAGTTTAAAAAGATGGCGTCAGTTTGTAAGTTAGCATCAAGGTTGGAATGAAGATCGTGAAGAAAGATGGCAAGCTGTGTCACACATGATAAGCCTTTTGTAAATCCATGTTGGGATGGAGTGAAAATGTTGGGATGGAGTGCTGCATTATTTGGGAGTAGATGACGTGTTCCATTAGTTTACAAGGGATGCTAGTCAGGGAAATGGGGCGATAGTTGAGTGGGGAGTCTCTATTACCTGATTTGAAAACAGGAACGACCTTCCCCATCTTCCAGTCCTCTGTAATGATACCTGTGGAGAGTGACTGAGAAAACAACAAGCATAAAAACTTGGATGAAATGTCCTTAGTATTTTTGAGAAACTTTATGTTAATTTCGTCGGTTCCGGCTGACGATGAAATTTTCAATTTGTCGATTGCGCACGAAATGCCTTTGGATGAAAAATTATGGCTGGCATTGCTAGCTCAGTAATGAAGGGCAGTGAAAGGAATGTATCTTCAGGTTCTTTCGTGAATACTGATGAAAAGGCAGTATTAAACATATCGGCACACTGAGCTTAGAGAGTCACTAACAGAGTCACTAACAGTTACTAACAGAGTCACCGTTATCATTAGTAAGGATGAGGTCGTGCGACTGCTGGGGATTTATCACGTTCCAAAATTTTCTCGGGTTAGTTGTTATCATTTTGGGTAAGTCATTGTGAAGAAAGAGATGTTTTGCGCTTTTCACTGCTGCCAAGTACGCATCTTCAGCGGTGTTGTAGTCTTCCCATGTAGAAGAGCTGGGTAGAAGTTTAGCTGCGCGGTACAGCCGCTGCTTTTTATTTTTTAGTCTTTTGAGCGTTTTGTTGAACCAAGGATTTTGGAAATCAGAGTTGATAGTGCACTTTGGAATATATCTGCTCGTTAGATCACTAATTTTGCGTTTGAAGATTGACCAGTTTTCGTCGACTGTATGCTGATGGAAGAGAAGTTCAAAACTGGATAAGAGGGAGTTTATATCATTATTTATTCCTACGCAGTCGGCCTTACCGTAAAGCTTTATTGTTTTTTGGACACTTTCCTTTGAACGGGAGCAATGTTAAATGAGGCGTGAACAACTTTATGGTCACTGATTTACCTCAGGTCAGTAAATGACGCTAATGGCTCAGGATGAATAGTTAGAATGAGATCAAGAATGTTTTGTGAAGTCTCTGTGATGCGTGTTGACTCAGTTATTAGATGTGAAAGATTAAAATTGAGACATACGTCGACAAATTCTCGAGGCTCTTCAGAAACGGTAACGTGATGTTGGTGCCAGTTTATAGAAAGGTAGTTAAAGTCACCGAAAAGAATATTTCGTGCGCTTGTTAATTGTAGCAAAACACTGTTAAACTCCCGGGGGAAGTCAGGGCTATTATGTGGCAGTCGATAGCAGACACCAATTAGTGTTGTTATAGGCACAGTGCGGCGAATGAGCCACATAATTTCAAGGTGAGATGTGATGCTGATAAGCGAGAATGGTAGTTGTCGAATAACAGCGACTAAAACACCGCCCCCTCGAGAACCCTCGCGGTCGCTGCGAAAGAGGCGAAAATTTGGCAAATCAGGCAGCACTTCAGAATCGCTTTTGTTTTCGTTGAGCCATGTTTCTGTTAGAACAAGTATGTTGCTTCCGGACGACGATACGAGGTTAGATAAAAGGTCTCACTTGGGAAGGAAGCTGCGTATATTTGTGAAAATGACGCAAAGCAAAGGGTGGTTCGGGAGGTTGTTCTAGGATGACAAGCTTATAGAAGGCATTGTGGGAACAGGCGCCAAAAGTTATCTGCTGTGTGATTTCCTTCACTGTGTTTGTCGTTTCATCGAAGAAGTAGCGCTAGGGCCCGATATGAAGCGTCTTATAGCGGAGAGAGAATTTATTAGCTGTTTCTTTTGCAAATGCAACCAAGTGCTATCGAATATTTTGGACGCGGCGGGTATAATCTTCGCCTACAATGAATTTCCTTCCTTTAAATTTGGGCCCTTTAGATAGAATAGTTTCTTTTGTTTTTCGTGATATGAATTTGACAATGATAGGGTGTAGATGGTTTGGGGTATGACGGCCAAGCCAGTGGGCGCGCTCTATTACTTTGGGATACAAGGCTATTTCCAGGTGTTTTAAGCAATGATCAGCGATAATTTTTTTCAGACTCGGCATATGTGTCACGGGGTTCATATAGTTCTACGCCGGTCACATGAAATGCTGCGGCATGAAGTCCAATTGAGACGATTTTTGCAAAGGGGGGCACAGAAGCGTTGCGGAAAAAGGAGAGGTGGACAGGAAAAACGCTAACTTGCGACTTAGTATATTTTCAGAGGCACACAACCAGGAACGTTAGTGTGCATGCGCTCTACTCGATATTTGTAAAGAAAAATACTTACATATTTATATATGTATCAAATTTCCCTAACAACGGGGCATGCATCACTACATCAATAACGACAGTTATAGTGTAGGTGATAGCAACAACGGCATGTGCAACTGGCCTGACCGACGTCATTCCACAAAAAAAAGAAATCTTCGGGGGGGGGGTGTAGTTACAGAGGAGGTGGCGTAGAAACTTCCTTATCCATCAGATGAAATGACGGGGCCCTAATACAAAGGTTAGCATGGGCGTGAAGAGATAATGAGGGAGATTGAGCTGCACGCCACACTTGAGCACTTACCTACAACTGGCTTTATGGGCACAGCATTGAACCTACGATTGAGGTGATGAAATACATGAAATACAAAACAGAATACGCCAACATAACGAAATCAAAACAAAGCACGCACAACACATCACCGCAGCAGACACAACACCTGCTTTATGCTGCATCTGAGCTGAAGCCAATGAATACCAAACTCTGTGTCACATAACATCTGAATCATTAGCTGCTGCGAGAGAACCGGTGAGATTGATCTGCTGCGCTATGCATGCATCTGTAGCTTAATCCGTAAAGAATTGGGCTGCTGCAATAAGGACCCAGATTCACGACCCGCCATCAGACACGTTACTAATTATTATTAAGGCAACGTGGCCAGATGTAATCATATTGATCAAGTTAATGCTTTGCATTCAGAGACAGCAGAGCTCAAACCACATTTTCTGCCTTGAGCTTGCGATGCTCTACCATGTGAGCTACAGTGGTGGTTACCCCGATGTCTATTTTCTTGGATAGCTACCCATGTTTACTAAGCATAGTCCTGGGAGTGCTAAGTAGCAGCACTCACAGTCATGATGGCAGATGTGAAGTATCCTTTCCAACACCCACATTACATAGTACATGATCTTAGAAGCAGACAACAGGCCAATAAATGCTCATTTTTCACCATGAGAAATCAAGCAGCCAAGACACAGATATCTTATGAGCGAGAAAAAATCTGCGGAATCACGGGGCTCAATTTTTTGTTTACAACAAGCATTTACTACAACAGACAACGATGCAAGAGTGACTGTATTGAAAAATGGGTTAGAGCTGACGGAAATCCCTGCCAGCTCACAATATAATTATTTCTCTACAATTTATAGCCTCCAGATATCTGGCAGCAAATCTTCTGGATTTTTCTTCTACTTCGTCCTTTGCGGCTTAAACTTTCAATGTGTGTAATCCTTCGTGGCAGCTTAGAACATTTAAATGGTTAAGCATCTCCATATCTAAAGCTTTTGAAGAAGCTTTGCCACCTTTCTAGAAGAATAATTCTCTAGCGTCATACATCACTAAAACCACTACTAATTAACTCCACCTTTAGACGAGCAGTACCTTCATTAGAAGCAGCACCATACCCTTTAAGCAAATGGATAAACATACCACGTTCAGACTGAGCAAATTACCAGCAACCAGTACTTGTGTCCATTTATCTTCAGCGAGGCAGAAACAGGCCAGGTCTTGATAAACACAACAAATATAAGGTGCAGGCAGAGGAAATAAGCACAACCAGTTAAGACAGCAGCACAATGAAACAAAGTAGACAAATTTGCACACAGCCAGTCATCTGGGCCGAGGAGAATTCACAACGTTACTGCCACTATTAAAAACAAATGCTCCTCATGCAACAAGAAAAAAAATGTTTTAGCTGTAAACTGTTCGAGTGCATGGCGTTGCTTGATATTCTAAAATCATCACAGACAGCAATTAAAGCAAATACACAATTAATGTCATCTGACTTCTTGTTGCTTTACAATATCGATCACATTTGCAGAGCTACAGACATGATCTATGAACGAAAGCAGCGGACGTATATTAAAGCTTCATGAGGCGGTTAATACACTCCTATATGTTTAATTTTGAAAGCTCCCGTAAGGGCGACCCCAGCAGCAGTAACGTAGGGTCGTTTACCAATTCGTTCCCTGCATACACATCGCATGATTTAAATACACGTCTCACGAAGGAGCTGCTAAAAAGCATTAAGTAAAGGAAATAGGATTTTGTTATCTCACTGAAACGAATGAAAGCCTCTGACCCCCCTTCCGCGGTCAGTGCAAGCAGGGAGACACGTAATTAAATACAGCCATGTGTTGCGTGAGTAAATAAGAGGCGTATAGCGTAGTCATCCTATAGAGATGCAGAAAAAAAGACTTACGCACGAGATAAATATCTCACAACAACATCCACACTGGAGTGCATGCATTACTGGCGCGTGGAAGCTGCCGCTGTTCTTTTTACATTGGTGCAACGTGTAGGAACTGCAGTAATAATTGTACAAGGCACACACGAATCAATTATCCTGCGATCACTGCGAGGCCTGTGACAACCGTTTCGTGTTCCTTCGAATTTCGAATCACGTCGACCACAGCTCGAATCTGGAACCGGTTTTTACAAGTGTCAGCCAGAGAACGGATAATGGCACGACACTTACCTTTGTTACAAGTGCGCCGCGGTAGCACTGGCAGTTGGGCAACAAATATCATCAAAGCCTGGCCCACCACAGTGACCGCCACTTAAAGCTCTAAACATTTGCCAAAAACAAAAAGCGAGCCACGTCATGCGTACGGTGCGCGCGCGAACGAGACACGAGCCATGCCGTCTGAGTTCTAGAGTAGTTATTTAAAAAAAACAATAATGTGACGTAGCATCCGGTAAAACAAAATTCCTCTCGTTTCTCACCTTCTCTCAGCTAACGCATTCGCAGCGACCACGGAGCCCTCGGAGGCGATGTTCAAGTGGCAACAACCACCGCTCTAAATCATTCTTATATCTACAGTGAAAACAACTTTTCTAGGACGCAGACGAAACGCTCATTGAACAGGCCATTACAGTCGTTTGCGTGGGCTGCACCATCTGCACGTCAGGGGTATTTGGGACTTTAACGCGCTCTCCATGAAGCCAAGGATGATGTTACCACGGGTGAAGAACAATCCACCAGGCCACAATCCTTGAAGTTACTCATTATTTACTTATAGGGTCCTCAGCTGGGTTCAATATAAGCTGCAACACGGTGCTGGTGGTAGAATAAGCTCCAAGATTGCGTGGCGGTGACCGCGTTCAAAAACCTTGTTTTTATTAAATACCTGCTTTTGGAACGGTGTTTAGTACTCCAGTTTTTCGTATGTCCACCTCGCTGTACTGTCTTGGAGCCGCTTAGACTATTAGCCCCGTCTTGGAGGTGGTAATAAATAGGACTGTAGAAATGTAGACCCACACATCCATTTATTATACAGTAAAATGTATTTCAATTCAAAGTAATCCTATTTGCATTACCTGTACGGTCCTCGTATATGAGCCCACCGTAATTTTTAGCCTTATAAGCCAGCATTCACGAGTATAAGTTTTTCTAGTGCATGCGAAAGGCAGCATTGCGATGTCGGGTAGTGAATTAATTACTTTTTGGCGCACATGCTTCCCAAAGCCACCTTCATTCCCCGCCATGCGCTACTTCACCCACTACGTCAATGAATGACGACAATCTATAGACGTCAGCAATTTTGAGAAGGTCTTTGACCGTGAAGAACTAGCGAGCAAATGCTCACAAACGAATGTGCACCTCTCTAAACGTAGGAAATGGCAAAGGGGCGGTTGTACTGCGTGAGCATAATGGTTAGTTTGTGAGAGTGCACAGCGATCGTTTACAAAAAGTGTGCCCACCTGCAGAGCAATGCTTCATACGTTTGGAGGTGTATACTACTAGTCATTGACCAAGCTCTTCACATTTCACATTCCGTCAAATTAAGGTTACTTTGGCTGTAAAAATGTGCCTTTATAGTTGAGCCCGCATCTCTTCCCTAAAGAGTTCCGAGCTAGCAGAATAGAAAGACTAGCATGCTGAAAAGGAATTTGTCATTGTCCAAAGCCGAAGAAAGAATTCCGAATCGTATTCTAACTATCAGATAGGATTCCGGTAGCCCAGCCATTGTGAGACATTACAGATTTCGAAGAAACCTTTTCAACAGCCATAGCGTTGTCAGAGAAATAAACGGGTTCAATACTAAAGCGCACTTCAATTCATGCTTTTTCCTGGCCCCGCAAATGCAAATAAATTTACGTTCATTGTGTTTCCATCGGCACGTTCACAGAAACCGTCATTTCGATCAAGTTAAGCGTGTGCTTGATGTTCCAAATCATTTCTGATTTCGCTGGTTAGTATCAGACGTGGCTGGTGAAATTTATGCATAGCAAATACAAAGCCATGTGGCTGTCTGGAAAATTTGCTCTATGCCTTTCTTACTCATGACATTACGGTAGCCTGTTGAGTCTGTCGCCAGTCATTGTATCTAGGCGTTTGACTGTCCATACCGTGTCGTCGCAATGGTCTATGCACATCATTATATCTTTTCTTTAATGGTAACGCTGACGCGTGGGGTTCTTTATTCAGCTATATTCTTCAGCGTTGTCTTCTTCGTGGGCAACCATATGCACTCAGCAGCTCGTTCCGCGCTGAACACTACAGCAAAGAATAGAAAATTACACAATAATTATGCACATAAGTTGTCAACCTGTAGGGCCAAGGGCTACTTCAATGTTGTCGTGTGGTCGCCGCTATGTAAATGTCAGAATTTCGCGAGAAGGGCAAAGCACTTAGAGCGACAGGAAAGCACTAGCACTACACAAAGTAAGGTTGCTAGTTTTGCTAACTACATGAATTTTCGCAACCACTTTCCTACTCACCTATTTACAAGCATGTGTTGTATTGAACAGAGTCACAGAAACATATTTCAGTCGATGACCACAAACACTGGCTCTAATAACGTTGCCCTAATGAAAAGTATCGGCAGCACAAATGCATGCTTCGTGCAGATTGTCGCTTCAAAGCGACTCATAAACTTGAAATTGGGCTACATCCAGTTCTATGCGCCCTGATAAGCCGAGGGTATCATGCCATTGGCGATCTCGGCTCAGCTTTAGCTGCCGCAGAAAACTTCATAGATACGGTGCGTGGCCTACATATGCACTTGCGCGCCCTACTTCTGTAGAATGAAATGGACCCCGTGACCTCCAAAGCTGGGCTTGAGGGAATACTTCATGCATCAAGACGCCTTCAGTCTCGACTCACGGTCGCAAACTTTCCCTCGCACTCATGGCATACCGCAACCAGGGGATGACATGACCTCATTCAGTGGTGGACACTATCTCAGATACATATATCTGAGACACTATCTTAGATACTCTAGGGGCATCTTGATTTTGTATCTTGATACGTCCGCCGAGACGCCTTTCAATACCGGTATTTTGGATACATGGAAGGAATATATCATGCATATAAGATACAAGATACGGCTATCGTAGAATCACCGTGCTAATTTATGTACCTATGAACTCTGCATCTCCACCTGGTAGTGCCACCACTAAGTCACCTGAGTAAAATAAAAGCAGCGACATTGCTTTACCTTTACACCAAACCCCTCCAGCGAGGGCAGGTGATGAGGCATCCACGTCCGTATTGGTTTAGCAGAGTCAAGTGGTGGATCTCAGTTGGTCTCGAGAAAAGCAAGCGCATGAAAGTCTGAGCGCAGCCGACATTTTGCTTTCTTGATCTTTTGTTTATTGTTGCACCGGTGCCGTGACACTTGCTCGCAGCCACCATAGTGTGCAGCGTACGGTAATGCGTGCGGCATATTTCGCGCAAATTCTGGTGCCGCTGTGGTGTCGTTATCGAAGTTTCTCTTGCGTTATTCTTTGTTATGAAGTGTGAAGAATGGTAGATGCTAGGAAGGGGATTCAAGATACTGTAAAATACAAAATACTTTTTCTCATGAGCATCCACGTGAGTCCTTTTAAGCGATTTTCCGCAAGCAATGAATTTTCTTTTGTCCCACCTTAATAGGCAAGTTGACAAATCTACATGCCTAAATATCATAGCAATTAGTGGTGCCACCTGTGTCGTTTTTTACGTATTCAATGTGATTTTGCGATGCCGAGCCACCTTTCTATTTCATTTATGCATATTTTCTTTGTTTATGTCCCTTTTAAATTTCTTATTGTTAGAAATTACCGGGTAATACGAGCTGTGAGAGGTAATAATCTGAATAGTGGCGCTATCCTGCGAAGCTTTGTGCCACTAAACTACGTGTAAAACGTTCTTGGACTGCACTTGATTTCTCGTAGAAGTCATATCGTTCAAAGATTGCAGGTTAATGAATACGCCGCTGACAAACGCTTTACGCCGGTAGATAACTAGAATATGAAAGGTCACTGCAGCTTCATGAGCTCTCTATACACACTATACGTCAAAAAATTTTGTAGCACATCACATACGGTTAGGCAAGGGTATATGTGTGTACTTTAATTCATTTGATGAGGCTGTTGACGATAGCTTCTTCAATAATGTGGTATGCACAGATTATTTCGGCTACAATTTTAGACAGACTGTTGGCCAAGGTAAATGTATACACGAACGTTGTTGAGTGCTTGAGTGATTTGGATTGGTGTGGCACCTGTAACCGGATAGTTCCAGCGTAAACTGAGTCAACCATTTCTTCTCTGAATTTGAAATGTCCACATTCAAGTCGCGAACGATCACCAACGATCACCACAGGGTACTGCCATCGCTGCTAAATGATGCAAAGTGCACGGTAATGAACTTTTCGATATCACACTTGGGTATGTTCCCCAAGGGAACATCCTTGGTCTCCTTCTGTTTAACTTTTACATTAACTACATAATTAAAATAAGCGCGAAACCGGCACTTGTTATTTATGCGGATGACATGACACTAAAATTCCGAAACTCTAACCCTACGACACTTCATATCGTTATAAACGGTTGCCTTGACAAATTGAACTCCTGGAGCAAGTTAAATTCATTGGAGATAAACGTTAACAAAACAAAGTCAATCCTGTTTTCACCCATACAAACACGTGCTGTGCTTAAGAGTAATAGCCTCCTCGGTAATGACATTGTAGAAGTTGTTGACTGCGTTAACGCTCTTGGTGTCCATTTTCATAAAAACATATACTGGGATCTGCATATCAATCACGTTATTACCCGTAGTGAAAAGTGTGTTGGTATTTCAGCAAAATTTCGATTCTTTTTACCGCAAGGTCTTAAACTAAAGCTTTACAATGCTCTATTACTTTCTGATCCTAATTACTGTGACCTTGTCTGGGGGAAAACCACAACAACGAACTGAAATCGCATATTCGTACTCCAAATAAAAGCTGTTTGACATATAGCCAATCGAGATTATTACGCTTTTACTAAACGAGTTTTCATCGTTTTAATTTATTTTCTACTCGCAATATTTATTCGTACCATCTGGCCATAAGATATAAACAAAGCATCAACAATCCTGGAAATTTATTTGCTTCCCTTGCAGATCTGAGAATTCGGACACTCGTAGCATTGTTAAGAACGGCCCGCTGAGGTACAAGTTTTCCAAGCCAGTTCTCACAGTGGCGTCAACTCTTCTTGGACAATGCACCACGTCCGCCACTCTGCGTCGCGGGATTGCCGAGATGAGTTTGACTAACCAGACTTTGTGACGGAACCCGCCACCGCCGACCTGGTCTGCTGTGAACAAGGGAGTCCCCGAGGGAACGTAGTTCGGGGCCCCTTCCCACGCACCGTTCCTGACCTCAGCCCCGAGTTCTGCAAAGACCGTCTGACCTCGGTTGAGGACCATGCACCTGTGCGGAAGTGTGTGTGTGTAATACCTCGCGCAAAGAGGCGGCTCGTCTACGGTGCCTGGTCAGCCGTTTCCCTCATCTTCGGATTGAGGGGTCCGAGAGTTTATAAACCGCTGTTGTTCAGCTGCTCAGTGTACTTTCCTCTCACAGTCATGCTAGAGTGATGAACTGTCTCGTCCTTATGTAGATACTGTAAATAAACCCATATTCCTCGTTCTCGATGAGACGCAGTCCTTCCCTTAAACAACGTCCTCACCGTGGATAAGTTGAACGACGGCATGGGCCAGCTAATTCATGCCCTATTCCAATCTTGACAACGGACTACGAGAGGTGGGATTGACCTCCCAATCCTCACAGCACGGAACCTTGGCAAATACCATTTTCTATAACATCCGATGGGAAGCAAATGCTTCGCTGTTCTCTTCCTATGCTAATAAATTATCAACGCAATCAGACACTAACCTTAGAAAATAGTCATCATCATCATCATCATCAGCCTGGTTACGCCCACTGCAGGGCAAAGGCCTCTCCCATATTTCTCCAACCACCCCGGTCATGTACTAATTGTGGCCATGCCGTCCCTGCAAACTTCTTAATCTCACCCGCCCACCTAACTTTCTGCCGTCCCCTGCTACGCTTCCCTTCCCTTGGAATCCAGTCCGTAACCCTTAATGACCATCGGTTATCTTCCCTCCTCATTACATGTCCTGCCCATGCCCATTTTTTTTTCTTGATTTCAACTAAGATGTCATTACCTCGCGTTTGTTCCCTCACCCAATCTGCTCTTTTCTTATCTCTTAACGTTACACCTATCATTCGTCTTTCCATAGCTCGTTGCGTCGTCCTCAATTTGAGTAGAACCCTTTTCGTAAGCCTCCAGGTTTCTGCCCCGTAGGTGAGTGCTGGTAAGACACAGCTATTATACACTTTTCTCTTGAGGGATAATGGCAACCTGCTATTCATGATCTGAGAATGCCTGCCAAACGCACCCCAGCCCATTCTTATTCTTCTGATTATTTCTGTCTCATGATCCGGATCCGCAGTCACTACCTGCCCTAAGTAGATGTACTCCCTTACTACTTCCAGTGCCTCGCTGCCTATTGTAAACTGCTGTTCTCTTCCGAGACTGTTAAACATTACTTTAGTTTTCTGTAGATTAATTTTTAGACCCACTCTTCTGCTTTGCCTCTCCAGGTCAGTGAGCATGCATTGCAGTTGGTCCCCTGAGTTACTAAGCAAGGCAATATCATCAGCGAATCGCAAGTTACTAAGGTATTCTCCATTAACTTTAATCCCCATTTCTTCCCAATCCAGATCTCTGAATACCTCCTGTAAACACGCTGTGAATAGCATTGGAGAGATCGTATCTCCCTGCCTGACGCCTTTCTTTATTGGGATTTTGTTGCTTTCTTTATTGGGGACTACGGTGGCTGTGGAGCCGCTATAGATATTTTTCAGTATTTTTACATATGGCTCGTCTACGCCCTGATTCCGTAATGCCTCCATGACTGCTGAGGTTTCGAGAGAATCAAATGCTTTCTCGTAATCAATGAAAGCTATATATAAGGGTTGGTTATATTCCGCACATTTCTCTATCACCTGATTGATAGTGTGAATATGATCTATTGTTGAGTAGCCTTTACGGAATCCTGCCTGGTCCTTTGCTTGACAGAAGTCTAAGGTGTTCCTTATTCTATTTGCGATTACCTTAGTAAATAATTTGTAGGCAACGGACAGTAAGCTGATAGGTCTATAATTTCTCAAGTCTTTGGCGTCCCCTTTCTTATGGATTAGGATTATGCTAGCGTTTTTCCAAGATTCCGGTACGCTCGACGTTATGAGGCATTGCGTAAACAGGGTAGCCAGTTTCTCTAGAACAATCTGCCCACCATCCTTCAACAAATCTGCTGTTACCTGATCCTCCCCAGCTGTCTTCCCCCTTTGCATATATCCCAAGGCTTTCTTTACTTCTTCCGGCGTTACCTGTGGGATTTCGAATTCTTCTAGACTATTTTCTCTTCCATTATCGTCGTGGGTAGCACTGGTACTGTATAAATCTCTATAGAACTCCTCAGCCACTTGTACTATCTCATCCATATTAGTAATGATATTGCCGGCTTTGTCTCGTAACGCATACATGTGATTCTTGCCAATGCCTAGTTTCTTCTTCACTGTTTTTAGGCTTCCTCCGTTCCTGTGAGCATGTTCAATTCTATCCATATTATACTTCCTTATGTCAGCTGTCTTACGCTTGTTGATTAACTTCGAAAGTTCTGCCAGTTCTATTCTAGCTGTAGGGTTAGAGGCTTTCATACATTGGCGTTTCTTGATCAGATCTTTCGTCTCCTGCGAGAGTTTACTGGTATCCTGCCTAATGGAGTTACCACCGACTTCCATTGCACACTCCTTAATGATGTCCACAAGTAGTAGGAAATAGTAGTAGAGCAAGATTCCGCACACTTGTTGTACATATCAAATAACATCTACACAGAAAATGTAAAATTTACTGATATGTTGATAAGATTATGTTTTCTTCTCATTTGTACGCCTGTGCTATTCTGTACTAGTTATTTTCTTGTTTTGTATACTGTCTTCTTTCGTTTGCTTGTCGATTTGTCACTTTTGCTGTGCCTTGTAAAAGGGGGCCCGAACCCACGTCAAGTGGACTAGCTTCCACCTTTTGTGCGGGCCTCCTTCCAAATATTCTTTGGAAAGTAAACATGATTTTGATTTGGTTTTGATTTGTATGCCTCAATATATACACACTGTGGTTATCACAATTCTGACATTCGTTTGTACGGCAATGACATAACTTTCGAAGGCATTGTCCTCTTGCCATATAAGGGTTCCACACATAATTTGCTTATTGAGTGTATGCTGTGTGGTGCAGCGGGAAGCGTGTCGAGGGACAGAGAAAAAACGTGGACAAGTGCCTGCTGCCGGCTCAAATTTTATCTTCTGAAAAAAAGATATGTAATGCCGTCGCTCACCATCACACAGACTCATGGGATACATACTAGCCCAAATCATCATCGTATGTTGTGTATATCGCAATGGCTCCTCCTCGTCACTCCGTGTGATGTTTCCGAATTCCAGTCTACCTATCGACTTGAAGTAATGCATCTTGATTGGTTTACTTCAGTTAGCATTATTGATTATTAGTATTAGAGACACAGTGCTTGAAGCCTGCTGCACACCCGCCGCGGTTATGCCCGGGGTTGTACTATCACCGAGTTCGGCCAACGCTAAAATTTTTTTCTTGACGCACAAACACAAAAATACGCGAAAATGTTTGCTTGTTTATTTCATTTATTATTATTATTATTATTATTATTATTATTATTATTATTATTATTATTATTATTATTATTATTATTATTATTATTATTATTATTATTATTATTATTATTATTACTTAACATATTCGTAAACGATCTTCCTCTAGTAATTTCTAAAGGCACTATCTATCAGTATGCTGACGATACGGTTATATTAACAAAGCATATAAATTATGAAAAAGCTGTGGGCGCCCTGCAAAAGACAATACACAGTGAATGCACTGGTTTGCGAAAAATTGTATTAATGTAAATATCAGGAAGACACAGTTAATATGTTTTAGAAATCCCTTAAAGACCACAGCAATAAACATTCCAGTATTCTTGCATGACCAGCACTGCATTTCATGTACATGTGCCCCTGTTCAGTATGTAGACTCTGTGAAATATTTCGGTTGATTTATTGATAGCAGCATGTCGTGGCAGCATCATCTGGCATATCTGTGTGGCAAACTTAGGAGTGTCGCTTGGTTGCTTTTTAATATAAAAGGTGTCACGCCATTATCGGCAAAGAAAACCGTAGTGCATGCACTAGCATACAGCATCTTGCGATACGGAATCACCGTTTTCGCTTTCTGCGCATTGAGATGGCAGACGAGAATTGATAGTTTACTAAAAAATATATCGAAAAGTGTTGCCTATGGCTGCGGCCAGATGTCAGGTGACAATTCATTTTCCGCGTTAGGTTTTCCTTCATTTCAGTCATTATTTAAGCATACTATTGTTTTTCGTCATTTTTGGAACGACCAATTCAGAGAAAAATATGTAGCTCCTCGACTTTTGAGGGACAACATTCGTTTCAGTGTTCCTTCTTCGTCAACTCGGTATGGCGAGGCACGGCGATGCGTGGATGTGCCCAAAATCTTTAATGATCTACCTGACGAATTTTTCTCGGTTCACTCAAAAAAGGTTTTAAATAAGATGTCATCTTCTATTTGAGTTTTCTTTTATGTATTTGTATGTGTTTATTTTAAGTAATTTGGTTGTATTAACCTGTATATCTTTATGAGCTTACAAAAATGTTCATTATGTTGCCATTACTTGTTTTTAATTTTAGTTTTTTGTTCTATGTAAGCATAAAAAAAATGTTCACTATGTTGGACTACCATGTATCAAATTTTCTGTTTTTCATCTATATAAGCGTGAAAATATTTTCACGATACATTGTATTAACATGTATTTAATTTTCATTTTGTTTGCACAATGTTTTGTGGGCACTAAGGTTACGCATGTATGTACATACACTGACCTCATCGCTGTTTCCGGCACTGCCGGGCCTAGTCACACAAGCCATTTAGGCTTCGACAGGCCCGCTTACTATGTATTTTTTCTTGTGGTGCATAAATATATTATTATTATTATTATTATTATTATTATTATTATTATTATTATTATTATTATTATCGTGGGCGGAGTGCTTCATGCATGCTTCACCTCTGCCGTGGGTCGGCCCGGTGTTTCATTATCTTCAGGATCGGCCCAAATCTTTGCCCACGGACACCACAGATTCATTGTTGCTGGAGGTATAGAGCTTCGCTGTAAAAATATCGTTACCGGCGTTGTTCCGGTTCTACACCTGTCCGGCGTTCCTGTATTGCGTAAGCGGAAATAATTTTCGGACAATGCAAAACTCCATAGCAGTATTAGCGCTATCATATAGAGGCTTCTTCTTGACGTTCTTGTAATTCGATGGCAGTCGGCTAGCTGGTCGGCAAGCGGAGCAGCCATTCCCATTGATTTCGACATACTAACATACACTTAGTTCAAATAAAGCAAGATAGATGAGAGTTCTCTAAGCAAATATTTTAGTGTGTACGCGTTTGCTGCTACATTATATAGGCCTTCAGTAAGAAGGTTGGGAATGTGTCGAAGCATCTTAAGACACAAATAGAACGTGTCGTATCGGATGCAATCATTACGCTAGTATCTTGTACGTGTATCTAAAATATTTGCTGGCCAAGCATGTTGTATCGTAGGCTCAAAGCAAGGCATCTTAATTTCCCCGCGGGGATACGAAGAATGCATTATCCTCGCTGCCTGTTAGTGCCCTCGGAGGACATGTATGAATTAAACGACTGCAAATTATTTTCAGTGGGGGAAAGTATTGGTGTATATTGCTAACATATGCGTTTATATCCACTTATGTTCAAAGTTACATCAGAACTGTACCAGAATATTTCAAAAAATTCTGGGGAAAATGGGAAATGTCACCAGGTTGCTTCTCAAACCCACGAGAAAGCTGCAAGGATGCTTCTAGGGTGAGCGACAGAAAGTCGGAAAAATACTGCTATGGTCTTTTTGGGTCGAGAAATAAAGCGTTATTAGAACGTTACTATAATGTTTCTAAGAAGTTTGTAGTCGGCTAATAAATCCTGCTTTAATAATAATGCATGCTCACACATCGTTTAAAGATAGCTTGTAAATCATTTTTTATTTAATATCAGTGTCCTATAGTAGATAGGATGTTGATATGAAGTTTCTAGGAAGTTTAGGAACGATTCGAGAACATTCCATAAACCGTCAGTAAGTTCTAGCAACGTGTGCCTAAAATATGTTAATCAAATTTGCTGTAAATCTTTCTTATTGTCTGTCGAAAGAAGCAAAACAGTTGAAACAGATCCGGCGTGCTGGTCAAGGGACATCTGAAGAGGACTGGAGTTCAGTAGGTCGTTGTCTCCAGGAAAAGTTTTGCATTCAGGGAGCTTGGTGCTTACAAGAAAGAAGCATCTGCATCAATAAAACAGCACCAGCACGCCTTTGTTTGCCGAATTATTAGCGAAGCAATGATTTTGGAACTTTTTCCGAGTGCGCCACTACAACGTTAGGGTATTCGGCGCGTTATTTGAACCAGCCGGAACTGCCACTCGCAACCATTAATATGTGAACAGTGAAAACAACATTTGTCGTCTGCTGCCGCTACTCGGTGGCAACGCCATACGATGGTCGCTTAGAGTCTCGGGAGTTGTCGCTACCCTCCATATGCTGAATCTTACCGTACGAAAGTGGTGCCTGTATAGGAGAGCCGTTCTGCGATCATCCGGCAGGCACAATGCATACAGGAGGCTATGGCCGGTCCCATCACTTCACCGTGCAGCAAGATATTTCGTCTTAGGGCTTCTCCGTCTTCCAGCTGGCGCAGACAAAACACTCATTGAACAGATCGTCACAGTCATTTACTTGAGCCACCCCATCTGCTCGTCAGGGTTATTAGGGACTTCAATCCACTCTTGGTGAAGCAAAGGATGACGCTACCACCGGTGAAGAACCATCCACCAGTGCACCACCCATGAACGTATTCATTATGTACTTATTAGGTATACGTCATTATAAGCTGCAATACAAGGTCAAAATAAGCTGCAACCTGTCTTTGAAGCTCCAAGGTTGCGCGGCAGCGCCGACGTGCGAATAGTTTGTTTAATAAATACCAGCTATGGGAACGGTGTTTGTTGCTCAAATTTTTGTATGTCCCCGTCTGTGCACTGCCTTGTAGCCGCATAGACTATTGGTACCTTGCTGGAGCTCCTAATAATTACGGCTCTACAAATGAATAGACTAGCACACCTACTAAGTGTGCGACGTATTGCTTTTCAATTCAAAGTAATGCTATTTGCGATATCTGTACGGTCCTAGTAGATGAGACCGCCGTAATCTTTTACGCCAACAAGCGAACATTCGTGAGTATACATATTTTTTACTGCTCGCAACAGCCAGCATTGCGGTGTCGTGCAGTAAATTTATTAATCTTTGCCGCACATGCTTTCCGAAGCCCCCCTTAGTTCGCCGCCATGCGCTACTTCAGCGACGACGTCAAAGACAGAACGAGGACGTATTGATGTCAGAAAATGTGGGAAGGCCGTTGACCGTGAATAACTAGCGACGGAACTCTCGAATGCGAATCTGCGCCTCTCCAGATCTGGGGAATCACAAAGACGCAGTAGTAATGCGTCAGTAAGGCGGTTAGTTTGTCATATAGCACGGCGCACGTCTATAAACAGTGTGCCCACCTACAGATCAATACTTCCTACAATTTCAGACATAAACTTCAAGTCATCGACCACGTACCTCTCATTTCACATTCCATCAAGTAAAGATTGCCTGGCCACAACTGGCCCTTGCGCCATTAAACACCAAACATCATCATCATCAAAGTTGCCTTGGCTTTAAAGGAGTCCGTCTTTTCTGGTTATTTTCAAGAACGACTTCGCAGATCTACTCTCTATAGACACAGACACACAGACAGTCCAGCAACTATGGCGGTGCGGCTGCCTATATCTCGTCTGGAACCCTGTACAAAAGAAGACTCGAACCCACGTTAAATATTGAAAACTGCGAATCAGTATGGTTGGAATTCGATCCTAACTTTCTTAAAACCGATGATAGAAACTTCAGCTTTGGTTGCGTTTACCGTTCACCTTCCTCTTCAATTCCAGACTTTTGTATTTCTCTTGAAAAAATAATGGCAAAGTTATCCGCTGAGACAAAAAATGTCATACTTATGGGTGATATGAACATAAATTTAATAGAATCATCCCTGAGCTCTGTCAATTATTCATTTTGCTTCAAGAGTTTTTGTTACGAATGTCTTAATGATGTCCCTACTGTTCAGTTCTTGGAGTTTCTAACAATCTAATCGATTATGCATTGTCCTATCTTTTTAATCCACCTGATGCAGGAGTACTTGAAAGTGGCATTACTGACCATTTTCCCCTTTTTCTGCGCACTACATCTGCACATTGTTCCTATACAAATTCTTTCACTAAACTTGTTTTTGATAAGAAATTGTTCTCAGCAGCAGTATTTTACACTGACTGGTCTTTCGCTCTTGACACAGAGGATCCGCAGGTAGCCTTCTCGCGATTTATAACAAAGTTTATATCATGCTATCATACCTACTCTCAGATAAGTAAATGCAGAAAGAAAGTGGATTCACCTCAAAATCCCTGGGTCACCGATAGTTTGCTGAAGGCCATGCGCACACGAGAAAACCTGCATAAAAAAACTAAAAGGCAACCATTCAATTTAAACCCACATGCGTGGTGCAGGAAATTTTGCAACACACTTTCTTTACGGCTTAAAAAAGCTAAAACGAAATAATACGAAGAAAAAACACTTAGATGTGGCTCTGACGTAAAGAAAAAATGGCAAATAGTGAACTCCTTTTTGAATAGGAAACAAGGAGCGGATAGCATAACTAAAATATCCCACGATGGTAATACTTATTTCGAACCTCTTATGACTGCGGATGCTTTCAGTAATTTATTTTTTGCTATAACGCTCAAACTCAACACAACTTATACGCATCAAAGTGCCTACCACATTCATTTTATATGTTTCCAACCACTCCTGATGAGGTGGTATCAGTAATCAGCAATTTAAAAATAACTAGTGCTGTACTGGGCAGCAGTCATCCTGGTCATGTTAAAATAATTTCTAACCCAATATCATTTGTACTGCCTGAAATTATTAACCTCATGTTTAAAACAGGCACATTTCCTCGCGAGCTTAAACGTCGTAGGGTTATTCCAGTTTTTAAGAAAGGCGAGCGCTCATCACTATCTAATTACAGGCGAATCTGTGTTTTACCCTTTTTTAGCAAGGTCATCGAGAAAATAATCGAAAAACGATTGATCAAATACATAACCAAATTTAATTTTCTTTCACCCGACCAATTTGGATTTCGATCCGCTTATTCTACTGACCTAGCACTTGCATCTTTTACTGATCAATTGAAGAAAGCCATTGATAACGGTAAATTCGCAGCATCCTTATTTGTAGACTTTTCAAAAGCATTCGACAGCATTGACCATGATATTCTTTTTCTTAAACTAGGTTCAATTGGTATCACAGGTCCTCCTTTACTACTATTACCCAGCTAATTACGAGACAGATACCAGGTTGTTAGTGTTTCCGATGCTCATTCTAAACCTAAAATGACTGATTTAGGTGTACCACAGGATCCGTATTGGGCCCGCGTTCAAGTATAACGACAACGTGGTGACATGCAACAGAGAACGGAAGCATTTCTCAGCAATCATTTTAACTTTTAGGAACGTACGAGAAGGCTAATGCGGAACAAAGTTACCGGGGACTGGTAGTCAGTTAGCGGCGCTGTCTCGAGTGAAGGACTTGCGGAGAGGGTAGTGGTGGCCCACTGACCGAGTTGCCTGTGAACTTTCTTCACGAGGATTGCAACGGTTCGAAACGGGAGAGCCGTTGGTGGCGGCTGGAGAGGGTTGAGAGTAGGACGTTCTAGGAGAAGTTTGGGTTGCACCATTAGAGGTGTTGGCCGACGCCAATTGACACCACAGAGACAAGTCGTTGTCAGGGTGCTTGCAGCAAAGTTCTCGAATGTGGTTAGCCATGACCACACCTTCGAAGCTCGATTACAGACCATCGGCAGCCAGTGCCTGGCTTGGTGGAAGGCATTGGACGCCGTGGTCCACGAAGAATACTTTCCTTGAGCAACTGCATTATCCACATAGCAGTTGATTGAAATAGCAAGCCTCCCGGCTGTAGCGTCGGATGAAGGAAACATTGCGGTTACCACTTCGACGGTTGGTACAAGGAGAAAGGATGAGGAGGCGTAGCATAAGTTCTAGAGATATTCGGCATGGTCCTTATAATCAGATAAAGCAGAGATCGGTACTTCTCGAATGCTACTGCTTCTTTAATTCACGCCATGTCGTTTGTGCCAACCATAAGCATCAGAGTGTGTTCTTCATTTTACTACCTGGGCCAGCATGGTTACCTCAAAACATAACTATATATATATATATATATATATATATATATATATATATATATATACTTCATAAGAAGCCAACGAACACTGACACCAAGGGCAACATAGGGGAAACTACTTGTGCTTAATAAATGAAATAAAGAAACGATAAATAATGGAAATTAAAGTGTATGAAAAAACAACTTGCCGCAGGTGGGAATCGAACCCACAACCTTCGCATTTCGCGTGCGATGCTCTACCAATTGAGCTACCACGGCATCGTTTTCCCATCCACTTTCTTGGGTATTTATGCGTCCTAGTAGAACCCTGGTTCTACTAGGACGCATAAATAAAAATAATTAAAGGGTAAATAAAAATAATAAAACGTAAAAGGACGCGCAAATAAAAAATAAAAGGTTGTGGGTTCGGTTCCCACCTGCAGCAAGTTGTTTTTTCAGCCACTTTAATTTCCATTATTTATCGTTTCTTTATTTCACTTATTAAGCACAAGTAATTTCCCCTATGTTGTCCTTGGTGTCAGTGTTTGTTGGCTTCTTATGATATGACTAATAAAAACCGGGCCCCTCGGTTAACCCCCTTTTTTCTCGTTATATATATATATAGATTAGTGCTGTCGCTGAGCACCCCACAGCTTCACGGAAAACCACGTAGCCCAAATCATCACCCTTCTATGTTGTGTACATGACAATGCTTCCTGCTTGTCCGTCCGTGGAATGTTCCCAAGCAAATACCACTGTACCTATTGACTTGACATAATGCAGCTTGATTGATTGATTTCAGTTAGCATTATTTATCAGTAGTAATAGGGGCACAGTGCTTGAAGCCTACTTCAACCTCGCTGCAGTTGCACTATCTCCAGGATCGGCTAACGCTAATTTTATTGCCAAAGCAATAGTGCTCGCACTTTCGGTTCATCGGTGGTCTTGGCGCCTCCTTACACAGCTGCGCGTCACGTGACCGTGTGACGTCACGCCAGACCGAGAGACGGGGCCCCGGCTCGCGGCTTCGATGGTGGAGGCGAAGCCTTGCGCGCCGCTGCTGCGGCGCTACCGAGAGAGGGCGCTCGCTGGTGTGACGTCACACTAGGAGGATAAATGGAGCTACAGCTCGGCTCCTCGCAGTGGTCGGTGCGCTGGCTTGCGCTATGTCGGATGATGTATAGCCCCATAAGTTTAACAAAGGGCAATCATATCCGCACCATTAGCCGAACCAAGGCGCAGCCAAGGGTATTGCTTTCGCAATCTTCCAGGCTTAACCAAGCTAAGCCTTCAGCCAATTTGTTGTTGTTGTTGACGCACGAACACAAAAATATGCCCAAGAATTTTATTATTATTATTATTATTATTATTATTATTATTATTATTATTATTATTATTATTATTATTATTATTATTATTATTATTATTATTCGCCCAAACATGACACATGGAAATGCCGTCATTTTCGACAGGGAAAAAAGCGACCCGCGGTTACAGACGCATCTGTTACTGATGAACTTGATGCTCTGCAAAGCCAGATAGGGGCTAATAATAAAAAAAAACTGGACGGTCCTTGTTTCCTTAGACTTGATATCAATTCACTGTTACTACTTCTTGCTGAAATCGGTCAGCTTTTGGTGCTGACGTCAACTGTCGATAAGCTCGACTCTTCCGTGAGTGAGATTCAGAATTCAATTACATTCACGTCAGCTAAATACGTCGATTTTCTCGTTAGAATAGAAGTGAGTGAAAAATAAATCGAACATGCCAACTCGGAGGTTTTGTCACTCACGCTCAATGGGCAGGAGCAAGAGATTTCGGTTCTCGAAGTTCCTTTTACCGCTTGTCACACAATTTCCTTACTGATCGCGCCCAGATTGTTTCAATTTCAAACAATTGCAGTTCGCGCTGTTTTGTGGTTCATTCTGGTTGTGGTTACAAGCTTCCATACTGTTTTCCCTATTTTTTAATGTATACGTTAAGGACTTGTGCAATGTGCTATCTATATATAAGTTATTTGAATACGCAGAAGATACTGCACTTTTAGCCACCCATGCGGATTTTCCAAACGCATTCTCAGTGCTTCATAATGGCGTTGGAAAATTACTAAATTGGTTTGTTACAAACTTCATTGACATCAATAATTCCAAATCAAAGATAGTTTGATTCCAAAGTCCACTTAAGAGGGTTTGACTTTATTATTTACTTTATCTGCATAGATCTTGATGTATTAATAGTTCCTGCCATTCAATAATTTTTTCGGACTCGGTAAGTTTTTTGAGAGTATGGTTTGATTAAAGTCTTCATTTTTCTACTCACTTATCTTACATATGTGCCAAACTTCGTAAAATCATCTGTTTACAGTACTGCATCAAAGTGAATTTACCCTTGACTGTTATGAAGGCTTTCGTTCACTCGTTAGCCTACAGTGCATTCAGATATGGGGTTACAGCAATCGTTCATTGTTCAGATACCTGGCATCAACGTGTCAATAGGTTGCTAAAGTGTGGGTTAAAAAGCATTAATTATGACGGATACAGGCCACAAAAGGTGAACCCTTTTCAGGTGCTGAAAACGCCGAACCTGAGATCACTGTTTGTTCAAACAGTGGTACTGAAACATTTCTGGACATATACCTTTAAAGTCCCCATTGTGCTTTGCCGTCCTTTACGTTATGCACTGACATTTTGAGTTCCTTACACACGTACCAGATGTGGCAGATATATTCGAACCTTTTGTGCTCCACACGTATTCAATGCTCTTCTCTCTGAAATTGATTCCTGTGAGTCTCTGCGCCATATTCGCAAAAATCTCAAGGAATTGTTCGTGGAATGATTATAGGCGTGATATTTTCTCTCCTGTGTCGCTGTGAAACGTGTCTTCGCTTCTTGGTGTTTTTTTGTGCCTTGTACTTTATCGCTCTTTACCTTTACGTTTCAATGTCATTTTATTTGTTACTTCCAAAAAAACGTCAGTTTCTGCGGCTGAGCCTTGATTCTAACTGCCGGGTATCGCGTGACAAGCTACTTTGATGGCTTAGTCGGACCTGATTTCTGTATTTGTGCTTGCAGATATGATAATAGGTGATTAATATTATTATTATTATTATTACTATTAGTAGTAGTAGTAGTAGTAGTAGTAGTAGTAGTAGTAGTAGTAGTAGTTGTAGTAGTAGTAGTAGTAGTAGCAGTAGTAGTAGTACTAGTATTGGCGGCGTACTGCAAGCGTGCGTCACCTCCGCCGCTGGTAGGTCCGGTGTTGCACTATCTTTGGGATCGGCCTACGTTTTTGCCCTTGGACATGACGGTTGCATTGGTGACAGAGATATACAGCTTCGCTGTAAAATGCCGCTACCAGAGTTGTTGCTGCTGTAAACCTGCCCGGTGACCCTGTATTGCGTAAACGGCAATCGTTGTCGGACAAGGTAAAGTATGGACAAGGTATGGTAATACCATAGCGGTATTAGCGGTATCATACAGAGGCTTCGTGTTCATGTCCTTGTAATTTGATGGCGGCCCGCTAGCTGCTTTTGGAGAACCGACTGCCATAAATTTTGAGATACTAACCGGCATTTAGTTCAAATAAAACAAGACTCGTCAGAGCTTTTTAATGAAATGTTTTGTGTACACGCATTTGCTGCTACATTATATACACCTTCAATTAGAAAGTTGCGAATGTGTCGAACTATGTTGAGCTACAAATAAAACATACCGTGATACAATAAGTTCCATAGTATCTGGTACCTGTATCTCCTATATTTGCTGCCTGAGTATCTTGTATCGCAGGTTCAAAGCTAGGCGTATTAATTTTGCCACGGGGAAACAAAGCATGCATTATCCTCGCTGCTTGCTTGAGGCTTCGAAGGACATGAGTGATAGGATTGCAAATTAACATCAGTGTGGGGAACAATTGTGGCATTTTGCTAACAGATGCGTTTATCTCCACTCATGTTTAACGTTACAACAGAACTGTACCGGAATTTTTCAAAGAATTCTGGGGAAAATGGGAAACGTCACCAGGATGCTTCTCAAACACACAACAAAGTTGCAAGGAGGTTTCTAGAGTTAGCCACAGAATGCTGGAAAAATATTGCTACGATGTTTCTAGGTCGAGGAGTAAAACGTTGATAGAACGTTACTATGAACTTTCTTAGAATTATTAGATGGTTTTAAAATCATATTTTATTGTTTGATGTATGTTCATCATCATTTAAATATACTTTCTAAATATTCTTTTACTTATTATCGGTGTCATGTAGGTGACAGGATGTTGATACAAAGTTTGTTGGAAGTCTAAAAACGGTTCGTGAACATATAATAAACCGTTGGTAGGTTTTAGTACCATTTGCGTAAAAAATGTATTGAAATTTACTAGGAAATTTCCTAAGGTCTATCCCTAGAAGCAAAACTGTCGAAATAGACCCGCCGTGCTGGCCAAGTTACATCTGTGGAGGACTGGAGTTCAGTAAGTCATGGTCTTGTGCACAATTTTTGCATTTGAGGAAGACGATGGTGACAAAAAGGAAGAACCTGAAACAATAAAACAGCAGCAGTACACTTTTGCTTGCCGAGTTATTATTCAAGCAAACAAAAAGGGCCGCTGTTGGAACTTTTGCTAGGGGTGCCACTAACGTTGGGGTGTCCGGCGCGTTATTGGAACCAGCCAAAACTGCCGCACGCGACTATTGTTATGTGAACAGCGAAAACAATTTCTCTCGTCTGCTGCCACTACTCTGCGGCAACGCCATACTATGGTCGCCTAGCGCCTAGTGAGAGTTGTCGCTATGCTCTACGTGCTGGCTCTAACCCCAAAGTAGCGTCTCTATACAACGGCAGTTCTGCGGTTATCCGGCAGGCATAATTTGTATACAAGGCTATGACAGGTCCCATCTCTTCGCTGTTCAGCAAGACAGTTCATTACAGGACTCTCCGTCTACCAGCCGAAGCAGATGATACCTTCATTGAACACACCCCTACATCGTTTATGTGGGCCACGCCATCTGCAGTAGAGAGGTATAGGGACATTAAGCAACAATGATGACGCTATCACAGGTGAAGAACCATCCACCAGTGCACGAACCATGAGCTAATTCATTATGTTCATTATGTACTTATCAGTTATACAGTTGTAATCAATATAAGTTGGGAAATGGTGCTCTTTGCAGAAGAAGCTCCAAGTTTGCGAAAGATTTGTTTAATAAATACCAGTTTAGTACTCAAACGTTTCGTATGTCCACGTCGCTGCGCTGTCTTGGTGCCGCTTAGACAATTCGTACCATGTTCAAACTGTTAATGAATACGACTGTACAAATATATAAACTCACAAACCAATTAAGCGTTTAATACATTGTTTTTCAATTCAATGTAATGCTATTTTCGTTACCTGTATGGTTCTCGTAGATAAGTCGGCCGTAATTTTTAACCTAACAAGCGAACATTCGCGAGCATACATTTTCGTACTGCTAGCAACATGCAGCATTGCGGTGTCGCGCAGTTTATTTATTAATCATTGGCGCGCATGCTTCACGAAGCCCCCTTCATTTACCGCCATGCGCTACTTCTACGATGACGTCAAAGACAGAGCGAGAACCTATAGCTGTCAGCAATGGTGAGAAGGCCTTTGACCGTGAATAAGTAGCGAAGAAACTCTCGAATACGAATGTGCGCCTCTCTACATCTAGGGAATCCAAAGACGCATTTGTAATGCGTCAGCGAAAAAGGTTAGCTTGTCATAGGGCAGGGCGCACGTTTATAGAATGTGTGCCCACCTACAGAGCAATGCTTCGTACACTTTCAGTTATAAAGTTCAAGTCATGGACCGCGTGCCTCACATTTCACATTCCATCAAGTAAACGTTGCCTTAGCTCCAAAGGAGTGTGTCTTTTCTTGTTACATTCAAGAACTATTTCATAGATGTACTTTTTGTAGTTGAGCGCGCATCTCTTCCCTTGAGAGTTCCGCCCTAGCAGAATACAAAGGCAAGCATGCGGAAAACGAATATGCCGATATCCAAAGCCGAATAAAGAATTCCGAATCGTATTGTAACTCTCAAGTAAAATTCCAATAAAGCAGCCATGGTGAGACATTTAAGATTTCGAACCGGTCTTTCCAGCAACGATAGGGATGTCAGAGAAATAAACAGGTTCAATATTATACGGCACTTGTATTGATGCTTTTTCTGGCCGCATAAACGCAAATAAAAGTACACTATTTGGGTTTCCTTCGGCGCGTTCACAACAAATCCATTTTGATCAAGTTAAGCATGCACTTTTAGTTCTAAAGAATTTTCGAATTGGCGGGTTAGTATCAGACGTGAGCAGTGGAATTTATTCATAGCAAATTCAAAGTAATGCGGCTGTCTTGGAAATTGCTCTATTCCGGTCTTATTTATGACTTCACGGTTACATCTTGAGTCTGTCGGCGGTTTTTGCATCTAGGCGTTTAGTTGCCAAGAACCTGTCATCACAATAATCTATACACATCACCATTTCGTTTTTTCTTTGGTAATGCTGACGCGTGGGCTCCTTTTATTAAGCTATATTCTTGTGTGTGGTCCTCATTGTGGGCAACTCTGGAATAAGCACCCAGCAGCTCGTCCCGCGCTGAACACTAGATCAAAAAAAACTACGCAATGATTCGACACTCAAGTTGCCCAAACTGTAGGGCCAAGGGCTACTTCAATGTGTTCGCGGTGTCGCGGCAATATAAAATTCACAGTTTCGCAAGAAAGGCGAAGCATTGATAGCGATAGCAAAGTATTAGCACAACTACACTAAGTAAGGTTGGTAGTTTTATTAACTGCATAAAGTTTCACAACCGCTTGCTTACCAACTTATTTTCAAGCATGTGTTAGCTTGCACAGAGAGACCATGACAGATCTCACCTGATGACAACGAACAATGGCTCTAACAACGTTGTCATGGTGAAAAGCATAGGCAGCAGGAATGCATGCTTCATGCTGCTTGTCCCTTCAAAGCGTCTCCTAAACATGAAATCAACTGTCATCCAGTTCTATGTGTCCGGAAATACCGCCTGCATGAAGCCATTGACGATCTCGGGTCAGCTTTAGCTACCGCCGTTTACCTTAACGATACGGTGCATGGCCTACATATGCACTTGAGCGCGCTCCTTCTGTAGAGTTAAATTTATCCCGTGATCATCAAAACTGGGCGTGAGGGAATACTCCGCACACTGAGCCACCATCAGTCTAGGCTTACACTTACACACGTCACCTCACACTAATAGCATACAGCGGACAGGGGATTACATGACCTCATTCAGTGCCGGGCAGTATCTCAGACACATGTATCTGAGACACTAACTTAGATTCTCTCTGGGTATCTTGTATCTGTATCCTGATACGTCTGGCCGGACGTATTTGATTTTCGATACATGAATGAATTTATGGTGTGTTTTATTACACAAGATACGGGTATCACAACATCACTGTGCTAATTTGTGTACCTCTGAACTCTGCTTCTGAACCTTGCAAGGCTGGCACTAAGCAACGTGAATAAAATAAAAGCAGAAAGATTCCTTCACCTTTCCACCAAAGCCGTACAGCGAGGGCAGGTGATGAGGCCTCCGCGTCCCTATAGGTCTAGAGTCGCATGGTGGCTCTCATGCGGTCTGGACAAGAGCAAGTGCGCTAAAGTCTGCGCGCAGTCGACCTTTTGTGTTCTAGATTTTTTTGTGTTTTTATTTCCGTTGGTGCCGTGACACTCGCTCGTAGCCACCGCACTGTGCGCCGTGCGCTCATGCGTGCGCAATATTTCTCGCAAATTCTCTTACCGCTGTAGTGGCGTTATCGGTGTTTCTTTGGCGTGGTGCTTTGTTAAGAAGTCTCAAAAATGCTACATGTTAGCAATGGGAATCGAGGACCTGTTTATTACAATGTACTTCGTTTCCGGCCCACATGGGCAGTGACGTGTCGGAACGCGGGAACGTGAACCACAACGAGACGGCCAACTCAGCCGCGCGAGGACTAACCAACCGCGCAGCTGCAAGCACGGCCGACTCGGAGTGTTGGTCGAGGTGCAGTGCCAAGGACAAGATGACCACCTTCAACGAAATAGTGAAGTGGTACAGACTTAACAGACAGACTATGCCGCCACCTCATCCGGGGCTTACCCGGAAGGAGGCAGTGCTATACAGGCAATTACAGACGGGGTCCCTGCTCACCCCGGTGCTAGCTAAGCACGTGTGTCCGAGCGTGTACGCAAGTGACGTTTGTACACTGTGCGCTAAGGAGAGAGCCACCGCGGCCCACATCCTTTGGGACTGTAGTATAAATCCGCGTGAAGCGAGCGAGAAGACAACGATCCCGCCGCAGCTAGAGGCTGCAACGAGGAGTTATGACCAAGAGACACAACTCAAGGCCGTCCAGCAGGTCTCGGCAGCTCTAGAGAGGCAGCGACCGCGCGAAACCGAGGAGAAGGGAGCAGCACCCCCAGGAAGGGGGCGGCGACCCTCTCGGATCCCCGGAAGTAGCGAGGCACGCAGACCTCGAGGAGCACAATGCACGAGACTGACGTAGTGGCCGCGTCGCGGTGAAAGCTTGTCCTCCCTGCGTGGAGGAAGCCTCACCGACTCTGCAGGCATTTTCGCTAAAGTTGTTCTCTCTCTCTCTCTCTCTCTCTCTCTCTCTCTCTCTCTCTCGTTTTTATCATGAGTGTCCACACGAGCCGTTTTAAGCTATATTCCGTCGGCACTCAATTTTTCTCTTGTCTCCTTTTAAAAGGTTAGTTGACCGAACTAGGTGCTGAAATTTCAAAACTATGAGTGGTTCCAATTGTGTCATGTTTCTACGTATTCAATGTTATTCTGTGACACGGAAGCACCTTTCTATTGCATTTAGATATATTTAGTTTTTTATCTCACTCTTAAATTTCTCACTGTTGCAAATCCCCAGGCATACGTGCTTTAAGAAGCAGTAGTGTGAATAGCCGTGGTATCCTGCCAAGATTTGT
The DNA here is from genome assembly GCF_038994185.2 of Dermacentor albipictus. Lineage (NCBI taxonomy): Eukaryota > Metazoa > Arthropoda > Arachnida > Ixodida > Ixodidae > Dermacentor > Dermacentor albipictus. The sequence goes on along the minus strand of NC_091828.1, from coordinate 30,513,162 downwards.
GCCTCTACAATACGCATGAAACGTTCCTGGGCTGCACAAGATTTCTCGTCGAAGAATAATCGTAAAAACATTCCACATTAATGAATATGCCGCTAACGAACGTTTTACTCTGGCACATAACTAGAATATGAAAGATCACTGCAGCTTTGTGCGCTCCTTGGATACACGATGTTTAAAAAAAAAAGGATGTAGCACATCACATAGGGTTAGGCAAGGATATACTTATGTACAGGCACCGACAAAAGTGGTATACTCCACGCAGATTGCTACTGCAGCGGCGTCGCACGGCATTTTGGCGAGCTCAAGCACGAAACATTGACACGAGTCAAGCGACATGCCTCAGGTAACATAGGGCACCCATTGGCTGTCTCGATCCCAGATGCTGCCTCTAGATGGCGTTGCGATGCAGATTGGTGGAAGAAAAGTAGGGAAACGACAAAAGACGGAGACGTACAAAAGCACAGGTCACAATAGGGGATCAGAAAATTTGGGCGTGGTAGTTCATAGTGTTTTTCTTTGTCTTTTTTCATTGTTTAACCTAGGTAGAATATTAGGCAGTATAGTAGCAAGAGCTTGGTGGCGCAACCCACCACCCCGTTCTAAAGGGGACGCTCATAACATCCATCCATCCATCCGTTGCTCCGGCTCCAGCTGCGTGGAGCATACCACTGTTGTCGGCGCCTGTACATTCATTCATTTGGTAATGGTATTGACGATAGCGTTGTGACTACTGTGATTACACAGAGTGGTTCGGTTAAAATTTCGGACAGAATGTTGGCCAAGGTAAATGTATACACGACGGTTGTTGGGTGCTTGAATCATATGTCAACGGAAATGTTGGTTGTGTGATAGAAGCGTGTGTGTATATATATATATATATATATATATATATATATATATATATATATATATATATATATATATATATATATATATATATATATATATATATGTATATAGTGCCATCGCATTGCACCACATAGCCTCATGGAAAAGCACCTAGCCCAAATCATCACTCTTCTAAGTCGTGTAAATGGGGAAGCCTCCTGCTCGACAGTCTGTGTGATGTTTTCCAAGAACACCAGTATGACTATTCACTTGTAGTTAGAATTATTTGTTAGTAGTATTAAGGGCACAGTGCTTCAAGCCTGCTGCAACCCCGCTGTGTTTCTGCCCGGTTTTGTAGTACCTGCGCGGTTCGCCAACGCTAAATTTTTTTTATTGTTGACGCACAAACACAGAAAAGTACTTGGAAATTTTTTTTGTTTATTCTATTATTATTATTATTATTATTATTATTATTATTATTATTATTATTATTATTATTATTATTATTATTATTATTATTATTATTTGGGGCGTAGTACCTCAAGTGTGCTTAACCTCTAACGCGAGTGGGCCCGCGTCGGCACTATCTTCCGGATCGGCCCAGATATTTGCCCACGGACACGACAAATTAACTGATGGTAGAGGTATACAGCTTCGCTGTAAAAATGTCAGTACCAAAATTGTTGCTGCTGTACGCCTCTGCGGTGATCATGCATTGCCTAAACGCGACTAGTTTTCATACAAGGTAAAATTCCATAGCCGTATTAGCGCGACCATATGAAGGCTTCTTATTGCCGTTGTTGTAATGCCATGGCGGCCCGCTAGCTGGTGGGCAAGCGGAGAAGCGATTCTCATTAATTTTGATATACTAACAGACATATTTAAATAAAACAAGGCTTGTGAGAGTTTTCCAAACAAACGCGTTCGTATAGACGCGATTGCTGATGCATGATATAGATCATTAATTAGAAATTTGCAAATGCATATAACTATCTTAAGGTACAAATAATAAGTGTCGTTTTGAACACATGACCAAGCCATCACTGAGTGCATTTTGGCTTCTATTTCCCGATAACAGACGAAATACTCAACAACTCAAGAAAAGCGCAGGTTTAATCTTCTGGGTAATTATTCTCGGTGATGGAACGATTTCTGTCGAAAGCTCAACGTGAGGGTTACGGCTAACGTTAGTGCTGGTTTTATGCTGATAGCCACTAGCCAATAATGATTCCATCGATGAAGCTCTAAACTGATGTGCATACTTCTTTTAGTGCGACGCGCATTCTGAGAGTACTTCGCGCACTTTCCGAGGGCACCTTATCTGCAGTGTCTGTGTCTGTAACGATTTTTCCGTTTAGATCAGTGACTGCGTCGTCCATGGTAGAATGGGTTGCACATTGGGTTGCTGGGGTGAGAGAACAGGGTTCTAAACCAGCAGTGAGAGCAAAAGCACAATTGGTATTTATTACTGGATATATGGGACTTCTTAATGAAGGTTATTGATGCCAACTTGGCAACTGTCTACAATATGAATCTAGACCTGTGCTCAACTTCAATAAACCAAGTTGACGGGAACTTGTGTTACTGGGTATTTGCATTAGTGTAAGTACCGCGGTTCAGTAAACTGTTGTGATGCCGTGCTGGGTTCACGGGGCAATGCAGCTTTTCCGCGAGCCTCATTGATTCCACTTAGGTCTCTGGCTATATGTGAATCGGTGTGTGTCATCCTTCAATGAACTTCTTCAGTGCCAACCTGGGACACTGGGTAAGTGCCGTCCTTCGAAGAAAAAAAAGGAACCTATACATTCAGCAAGTTTATGGTCGAACTGAACCCGAACAATATGATGAATGATCATTGTATTATGGTCTTGAATAACTGAGCCCACAAGGCAAATTTTCGTCGTCGTTGCGGTTGGGCGTCGGCGTCATCGTTATGTTTCCTTTAAAGTCCATGCGATAACATCTAGGCAGCGCGCTGTTTCGTGTTGGTGGAAGCGAAAGTGTTCGAGGGTAAATGGAGAGGGATGGTGGCTCAATATCGCATGCAATGGAGGAAGGCGGGCAGGAAGCGCGCTGTGTTCCAACACGCGCAGCACACTAGATGAGCGGTGTCGTTCTGCTTCGGCATCGGCGCCAGAGGGCGTGGCTGGGTGCGGCGGCGCGGGCTCCATCTTGAAAGCGATCTCGAGTGGATGCATTGTCTTGGAGCATCGAGGGCTGACGGCTTCATAAGTTCTTGCCGCTTAGTTGGCGTACAAGCTAGTCGCAGCACGAAGGGAATTCACTCGCTGCTGCTGCTGCTGCTCTAGCTCAATATGGCGGCTTGGTGGGCTCGTTGGTTCATTGCAACTTATGTAACAGCGAAAAGAGTAAGGAAGGGATGATGACAGAGACCTAGTGAAAAGAGCGCTCTTTTCACTCGGTGTTTATCATCTTGTCTTTCTCATTTTTTTCGCGCTGTTACAAAAGTTGCATTATTTTGCGTGACCCTTCCAACAGGGAGTTGCAGCCATCATCAAGTGAGATGCATTCATTTTATCTGTACGCGCTTGTTATTGTATCTAATAGATTGATGTTTAGATGAGTTTAAGCCGCGGATAAAACGAATAACATTTCTTCGTATAGCTGTCTAATAATTTGCTATCCCAATCGGCGCTTCGTCCTTCGGGCGAAACTGTGACTTTAAGGGGTTTTCTAACACTTCCAAAAATTGGTAGCCGATAGCATATTTCTTGCGCTTGAGCTTGGTTATTCCCAGAGGAGTACTTTAATTGCAGAAGAAATCAGCACGCATATTCAACGAATTAAGATATATTCGCTAATTAACTTCTTAGTTACTTTTCAGCACGTATCATAATACATGAATTTTAGCCGGTGAGTTAGCGAGCCGTATCCAGATCAAACGAAGATCCCGTACGACAACAGCTTCGAGTTATGATTTCACAAAGTGTTGGACGAAATAAACGAGTGTTCCATGTACTCTTGTCGTTAAATGCATAAAAGAGCGTATTGTTATTAAAATAATTAGAACAGTGCATTTTACGCTGTGATTTATGGCGCACATCTCTAAATTCGTGTCCTTCTGAAATTTAATTGTCAGTGCATCGCTTATCAATCTCACCAGCTATATCTAGAAACTTGGAATATGCGTCATAAAATAATTAATCAGGAAGGTCATTACTGCATTTTTATCACCAGAATATGAGTTTCAATTTCTCGTGTAAGTAATGTCTGCCTCTCTGTACTATCGAGCTCAAGGACTAGAAGTATGTTATCTGCAAGAGCTGATCTCCAACATTCCTGAAAACTTCAATTGATCAGAAGGATCGACATTGGGCAAATTGGTAGTGGTTGAACATCTTGAAGGGACAGCGCACTATGACGAAGTGTGCTCGTCATACGTGTGCTCCTACCTTCTGTCTTCGTCATATTGCGCTCCGCCTTCTAGATGTTTAAATTAATCACTTCGTATGCAAGTAAATCTCTCTTGAATACATATTTACTCACACGCCACATGCGGAAGTTTTGGCGGTGCTGCCAGATGGCACAGCGTTTCTAAAGGAGGAGGGCGAGAGAGGAGCCAGGCTGCTAACACGTGTCATACATGACGCGCATCGGTGATCGTAGAAAGCTGTGTCACTACATTGCAGCAACGTTAATCACGTTATCGTCAAGATCTATCCTGAGGTGGGTTCCGCTGATGTCTTGATGACAACATTGGTCTCAGAGATCCGAAACTGTAGAGGATACTTCAAAAGAAGGCGTTATTCAAACATTCAGGGAGCCATAGAACCTTCATTTCGACTTCTGTGGGCTCTGGTTCAATAGCAAAGCAGCATTGTTATGACCGGCCTGCTTGGGAAACTGACCTTCCAGTCACGTCTGTCCCACTGCGGTGAATCGCTTTGTGAAGCAAACAAGGCGTCCCCTCTCACAGGCCATCGACGACACCCAGGCGAGACATCTTTGGCAAATAGAGTGTTGATGGATGCCGTGGTGCCGCCAAACCCGACGCTGACACCATGAAAATCAAGAAATAAGCTGGAAATTGCTTGCCAAAATGACCTTGGCTAGCCGCCAAGGATATTTGATAGACGTGGCAGCGAATGGTTGCGCCCTGCTAATTACCAAGACGTGCCAGTAAGGTCAAGCGTGCCAACCCCCCCCCCCCATTCTCAGTGGTAGTGACAAGTCCTCGGGGTTATTTCTCCGCTTGGGTTTCGTGAACAAAGGTTTGGCAGTAATCATGCGCGCCCTCGTTCTCAAAGCGGATCCTTCACCGACTATGGACGCTCTAATCTCAAGTCGGTGTGACGGACGATTTCCCTGTCCTAGGGACTTCAGGAGGACCGAGGCGATTTACGGTGGATTTTCCAGCCCCTCAGGTGTGCTTCAATTGAGTCATGCTAAACTATGGCATATGCACTAGGAATAACAGGGGGGAGTTACTAGTAGACTTTGCAGAACATCATAACATGCGGATAATGAATACCTTCTTCCGCAAGCGGGATAGCCGAAAGTGGAAGTGGAGGAGCCCGAATGACTAGACTAGAAATGAAATAGACTTTATACTCTGCGCTAATGCTGGCATCATACAAGATGTGGACGTGCTCGGCAAGGTGCGCTGCAGTGACCATACGATGGAAAGAACTCGAATTAGCCTACGCTTGAGGAGGGAACGGATGAAACTGGTACATAATAAGCCGATCAATGAGTTAGCGGTAAGAGAGAAAATAGAGGAATTCCGGATCAAGCTACACAAGAGGTATTCGGCTTTACCTTGGGAAGGGGACCTTATTGTTGAAATATAAACGACATTCTTATGGGCATCATTAAGGAGTATGCAATAGAAGTCGGTAGTAACTGCGTTAGACAGGATACCAGTAAGCTATCGCAGGAGACGAAAGATGTGATCAAGAAACGCCAATGTATGAAAGCCTCTAACCCTACAGCTAGAATAGAACTGGCACAACTTTCGAAGTTAATCAACAATCGTAAAACAGCTCACATTAGGAACTATAATATGGATAAAATTGAACATGCTTTCAGGAACGGAGGAAGCCTAAAAGCAGTGAAGAAGAAACTAGGAATTGGCAAGAATCAGATGTACGCCTTAAGAGACAAAGCCGACAATATCATTACTAATATGGATGAGATACTTAAAGTGGCTGAGGAGTTCTGTAGAGATTTATAAAGTACGACTGGCACCCATGACGATAATGGAAGAACGAATTGTCTAGAGGAATTTGTCATCGAACAAGTAAAGCCCGAAGAAGTAAAGATATCTTTGGGGGCTATGCAAAGGGGGAAGGCACCTGAGGAGGATCTGGTAACAGCAGATTTGTTGAAAGATGGTGGGCAGATTGTTCTAGAAAAACTGTCCACCCTGTATACGCAATGCCTCATGACCTCGACCATACCGGAATCTTGGAAGATCGCTAACATAATCCTAATCCATAAGAAAGGGGACGCCAAAGACTTGAAAAATTATAGACCGAACAGCTTACTGTCCGTTGTATAAAAATTATTTACTAAGGTAATCGCAAATAGCATAAGGAACACCTTAGACTTGTGCCATCCAAAGGACCAGGCAGGATTCCGTAAAGGTTAACAATAGACCATATTCACACTATCAATCAGGTATAGAGAAATGCGCGGATTATAACCATCCCTTATATATAGTTTTCATTGATTACGAGAAAGCGTTTGATTCAGTCGAAACCTCAGCAGTCATGGAGGTATTACGGAATCAGGGTGTGGACGAGCCGTATGTAAAGATACTGAAAGATATGTATAGCGGCTCCACAGGCACCGTAGTCCTCCATAAAGAAAGCAACAAAATCCCAATAAAGAAAGGCGTCTGGCAGGGAGATACAATCTCTCCAATGCTATTCACAGCGTGTTTACAGGAGGTATTCAGAGACCTGGATTGGGAAGAATTGGAAATAAGAGTTAATGGAGAATACCTTAGTAACTTGAGATTCGCTGATGATATTGCCTTGCTTAGTAACTCAGAGGACCAACTGCAAGGCATGCTCACAGACCTGGAGAGGCAAAGCAGAAGGAAGGGTCTAAAAATTAATGTGCAGAAAACTAAGTAATGTTTAACAGTCTCGGAAGAGAACAACAGTTTACGATAGGTAGCGAGGCACTGGAAGTGGTAAGGGAATACATCTACTTAGGGGAGGTAGTGACCGCGGATCCGCATCATGAGACTCAAGTAATCAGAATAAGAATGGGCTGGGGTGCGTCTGGGAGGCATTCTGAGATCATGAACAGCACGTTGCCATTATCTCTCAAGAGAAAAGTGTATAACAGCTGTGTCTTACCGGTACTCACGTACGGGGCAGAAGCTTGGAGGCTAACGAAAAAGGTTCTACTTAAATTGAGTACGACGCAACGAGCTATGGAATGAAGAATGATCAGTGTAACGTTAAGGAATAAGAAAAGAGCAGATTGGGTGAGGGAACAAACGCGGGTGAATGACACCTTAGTTGAAATCAAGAAACAGAAATGGGCATGTGCAGGACATGTAATGAGGAGGAAAAATAACCGATGGTCATTAAGGGTTACGGATTGGATTCCGAGGGAAGGGAAGTGTAGTAAGGGGCGGCAGAAAGTTAGGTGGGCGGATGAGGTTAACAAATTTGCAGGGACGAGATGGCCACAATTTGTACATGACCGTGGTAGTTGGAGAAGTATGGGAGAGGCCTTTGCCCTGCAGTAGGCTTGACTAGGCTGATGATGATGATCATCTTAATGATGATGATGATGAAACAGTTGCGACGTACCGTACTGTAACGTAGGCATTCTTGGTTCGCACTCTGGTTCTCTATGAGCGTCTGTTCCTCCTTTCAATAACGCTGTAAGCTTGAATGAGTCGGACCAGCTACCCCTTTTGGCATGCCTGACCACAGCCATTACATGTCAAAGTTTTACCGAAAATTAACCGCACACGAATAATGTCTCACTTTTCTGTGTTGACTTGCACGTCTCCATCCACATGTGCAGCATTTGGTATCTACAGAAGAAAATAATTTGCTTCAACTGGACATCACTACGAAGACCATGTGTGATATCGTGGGCTCTGTTTAGACGACCAGGTAAATCAGCAAGCAGAAAAAGAAAACTGATAACGAGTTTATCCGTAGATATACAAAGCACAACGGCATTGCAGTTCTTGATGCTAGTTGAAGCCGCAGCCGCAACACGATCTGACGTCGCTAGACCTTTTCCGGTGTACACAATGAAAAGCCTAACTCTTTATTCCACTCCCATTTACTATAAGAAAACTGCATTTTAAGCTTGCCCCGAATGTAACAATAAATAAATTTAGAAACAGCACACAAAATACTAAATTTCTTGTTCTGTTGTAGAAATTCGTTCTTGAAACTGGGGGCTAAAGACAAACGAACTTGCAAAACTCTCTGTTGTTACCGTTTTATGGAATACGTTTGTGCTACATAGATTCACAACACTATAAAGAATACATTCCATGAAGGACATAAATACCTGAAAAAAATATTACCTTCATTTTCTCTATTGACACACTACCTGAGAAGTGCGCGAAGGAACGCAAGATGAACAGCACGCTATGTCTTCTCATGTCCAGTCACCATTGTCCAGGGGTGTAGCCAGGAATTTATTCCAGAATATATATCAGGGGGGGGGGCAGTTCTCCACCAACAAATAACACTCCGTCCCCCTTCATCTCTCTCTCTCTCCACATATATATATATATATATATTGTCAGAAGCTGTCATGAACCACGCCTGCCGCGCAAACAACCAGATGAAAGAAAGAAGAGAACGACGTGAGCCAAGCTGCCGCGAGACCGCTCTTCAACAACCGCGCCTATCAACCAGATTCATCTGGTTCTGCATTAAAACACCTCGTGTGTAACATTTGGTGGAGCTGTGCGGGGTAACTCCCACGACCTACAACGGAGCCACCAGCACAAGAGCTACGCCGAAGCCGTCGCCTCGCCGGACCTTCGCCGTCGCGCTCAGTCATGGCCACAGAGCAAAATACCCTCACCAGCAGTGCCTCGGCGAGCCCAGTCCCTATCCAGCACTACCGAGAGCCACGCACGTTCTCGGCGAAGGCAGAGGAAGATGTGGATGAGTGGCTAGCCCATTACGAAAGGGTAAGCCAATACAATAACTGGAACGCTGCCAGTCAGCTTAGGAACGTTGTTTTCTTCTTGGCCGGCACGGCGTTGGTATGGTACGACAACCACGCGGACATGCTAACTACATGGACACGCTTCGTTGAGGAAATCAAAAAGTGTTTCGGTGACTCGGACGCAAAGAGGAAACGTGCGGAACTCACATTAGCCCAGAGAGCTCAGGTACCCGGCGAGACTTCACTACCTACATCGAAGAAATTTTGAAGCTGTGCCGCACCGTCAACCCTCAAATGACAGAGGAAGATAAAGTGGGGCACGTGGTAAAAGGAATAGCGGAAGACGTGTACAACTTCCTCATTGGTAAAGAGAACTTGCACACTGTATCAGAACTGATACGGCACTGCCGTACGTTCGAGGCGCTGAAGACTCGCCGAATTACACCAAAGTTTGGACGGCTGGCCAATGTTACGACTGTAGCAAGTGTTGACACGAGTCCTCTGCTCCCAGACCTTTCGTCCGCCATCCGCCAGATAGTCCGCGAGGAGCTCCAGCGACATGACGAACAGGCACGTTATGCGGCGCCTCGTTGCAGCTCCTCCGTTTTCCGAGACACTTTTTGGGAACCCCTTCGGCTACTTGGAACCACTCGGTGAACGTCGCGGATCTTATCGGCTCCAGAGACGAACCGCATTACATTACGACCGAACCACCACGCAATGAATCGCCCCCTCAACGTTTTGATCCACGCCCACGCAACTTTCGTCCACGAAGACTCGCCGCTACCTACGACTTTCAAGGGGAAGAGCCTCGTTACCCTCAACCGATGTCTTCGGCAGATTACTTCAATCCGCATTCTGAAGTTCGCCCTTCGCCAGTGTGTTACTGTTGCGGCATGCCTGGCCATAAAGCTAGGTACTGTAGCCGACGCCGAGCATCAAACTGCGGATCGTCAGCGCCGACTACGCGGTCTAGCGGTCGTACACTGCGCACTCAGTGGCCAGGAGACTCCTCTTCAGGAAGCCACTTTCGAGAGGACCGATGCACCGCCCAGGAGACCTACTTTGGAGCAGAAAGAGTCCGGAACCGCTACCGCTCCCCTGCCTCCGACCGTACTCTGACGCCACCACCAGCCTTCCGAGCCTCCCGATCACCATCCCCTCGGCCGCGATTCACGTCACCATCGCCTCGGCGCCGTTTCGTGTCGCCCCCGCCGGGAAACTAGCCAGCGCGGCCGATGGAGGTGAGGTCGCTGGAAAATATGTGCTGCCGACTCAACTGCCTCCAACTATTTTCATGCTAAAGAATAAGGTTCATGTACTGATTGATGGGGTCTCCAGAATGGATTTAGTCGACACGGGAGCAACTGTCTCGGTCATGAGTGTGGGGTTTAAAGGCCTTCTGGGACGCAAGGTTATGTTTCGTTGGGACTAGTGCACAAGTTTCCGTGGAGTCAGTGCTGAAGCATTATACCCGGTTGGTGTGTGTAACGTGGATGTGTCTTTGGGTGGGAAAGTTTTTAATGCAGAGTTTACTGTTCTTCCTCGCTCCTCGCATGACGTGATTCTGGGGATTGACTTTTTGCAGTTGTGTGGTGCGAATGTTGATTGCCGGACGGGAGAACTCAGTGTCGACACCAGTGTTTCACCTGTGCTCTTTGAAGGTGAAGCTTGCCCGGAGAGTGTGCTGTGCGGGTCTGAGGATACAGTTGTGCCCGCCTTATCCGCGATGCGTGTTGCCGTCGCCTGTTCATCTCCGACTCCTATCTCGTTCGATGCTGCAGTGGAACCTGTACACCGGAACTGCCTCAAGAAAAACGTATTAGTTCCGCACTGCGTGGTCTCAGTGACCAATGGATGCGCGGGGCTGTGGGCGCTAAACTGTTCCTCTGAAGGGGCAGTGCTACCTCAAGGCCTAAAGATTGCCACGTTTCCGACAGACTCTCCCGTATCGGTGGCAGTACTTGCGGAACTCCCCGATGAAGGAGCAACCAGTGTCTCGAGCTCCGGGAGCTCGAAGATACTTTCCATGATTGATAAGTCACTCAGCGATAATGAGCGTCAAGTTTTGATGGCCCTGCTTACGAAACATACCTCGGTATTCGACTTTGCGCAGCACAATGGACCGCCATCAATTCCTGCGTCCAGAACTCGTCACCGCATCAACACAGGAGCCGCCCAGCCAATCCGACAAAAACCCTATCGTGTATCCCCATCAGAACGCAAGATAATCAGTGATCAGGTCCAAGAAATGCTATGCAAAGGCGTCATTCGAGAATCATCTAGTCCTTGGGCAGCCCCCGTAATATTGGTGAAGAAGAAAGACGGTACGTGGCGGTTCTGTGTTGATTACCGTCGCCTAAACGCCGTTACTAAGAAAGATGTATATCCGCTCCCCCGAATTGACGACGCCATCGACTGTCTCTTTGCGGCATCTTACTTTTCCTCAATCGATTTACGGTCAGGTTACTGGCAAATTGCTATACACAAGGACGACAGAGAAAAGACAGCATTCGTAACACCCGACGGACTATTCGAGTTTAACGTGATGCCTTTCGGGTTGTGTAACGCGCCCGCAACGTTCGAACGGTTCATGGACACGATATTACGCGGCTTAAAATGGGAAGTTTGCATGTGCTACTTAGACGATGTTGTGATCTTCGGGCGAACGTTTAGTGAGCACAACAAACGTTTGGATTTGGTCTTGAACTGCTTGGAGAAAGCGGGTCTTGTGCTCAATTCAAAAAAATGCCGTTTTGGGGAACGGCAAACTCTTGTGCTAGGCCATCTGGTCGCTAAAGAAGGCATCCGACCAGATCCGCAAAAGACTGCGGCCGTAGAAGCATTTAGAGTACCCAACTCTGTCAAGCAGTTAAGAAGTTTCTTGGGCTTGTGCTCCTATTTTCGCCGCTTCATTCCCCGGTTTGCTGACATAGCTCATCCCCTTACACGCCTTCTCCAAAAAGGCGTTCCCTTTGAATGGACTGCAGATTGCGACTCATCATTTCGCCAGCTCAAGTTCCTGTTGACATCCCAACCAATTCTTAGCCACTTCGATCCTTCATCACCAACTGAGATTCACACCGATGCCAGTGGCGTAGGCATCGGTGCTGTGCTAGTTCAGCGTGTTGGCGACCGAGAGCACGTGATCTCTTACGCTAGCCGGTCCTTGAGCCGCTCCGAGCGCAACTACACAGTCACCGAACAAGAGTGTCTGGCGGTCATTTTCGCCGTGCAACGGTTTCGTTCATATCTCTATGGCCACCCCTTCACTGTCGTAACAGATCATCATTCGCTATGCTGGCTTGTGAATCTGCGGGATCCCTCAGGACGACTAGCGCGCTGGGCCCTCCGTCTACAGGAATACGATTTCGTTATTTGCTACAAAAGTGGTCGGCGGCATGCTGACGCTGATTGTCTCTCTCGGATGCCACTTGAAACAACTGAATGTGATGCGGACAATTTTGATGAGTACATCGCTTTTGTGTTCCCGGAATTTCCGGATATGGGTACCGTCATATCCGAGCAGCACAAGGACGAGAGCTTACAACCGCTCTTCGCGGCAGCACAGGAGTCACCTGCGGGCAGTCGCTTTCGCCTACGGGATGGTGGCGCGCTGTATAAGAAGAGCTACTCGACCACCGGTGCACGCTACCTTTTAGTTGTCCCCACGAACCTTCGCCACCAAGTATTACACGCCATGCACGATGACCCAACTTCCGGTCATCTTGGTTCCACACGGACACTCTACCGGGCTCAAGAACGTTTTTACTGGCCTAAGGTGCGGAAAGATATCGAACGGTACGTCGCCAGCTGCTCTAAATGCCAGCGCTACAAGCGTCCGCCACAAGCGCCACATGGCCTGCTTCAACCAGTTCCCCCTTCTAGCGTCCCCTTTGAGCAAGTTGGTATAGATCTTCTGGGCCCTTTCCCGCGATCCTCCAAGGGTAATCGTTGGGTTATCGTTTGCGTAGATCACCTTACCCGCTATTGTGAGACCGCCGCATTGCCATCGGCCACAGCTACAGAAGTTTCTATCTTCTTGCTGGCTAACATTATACTCCGACATGGACCTCCTCGCATAGTAATCAGCGATCGTGGACGACAGTTTACCGCGGACGTGGTTGAAGAAACCCTTCGTCTGTGTTCATGTAGCTTCCGCCATTCTACGCCCTACCATCCACAAACTAATGGTCTGGTCCAGCGCACAAACAGAACGCTTGCCAACATGCTGTCCATGTACGTCGATTCAGCACACAAGAATTGGGACAGTATCTTGCCTTTCATTACCTATGCCTTCAATACCGCGAGACACGAGACCACTGGTTACTCACCATTTTTCCTTCTGTATGCTCGTCCGCCGCGCTACACCCTCGACACAATATTTCCCTACTTCGCTCATGACAACGAATCAATTGATGAGCTCCTATGTCGAGCAGAAGAAGCGCGACGCCTCGCTAGGCTACGCACCATAGCATCGCAGGACCGGTCCAAGATTCGCTATGACGGGCGTCACCGCCACGTTTACATCGATCCTGGTGACCTTGTGTGGCTCTGGACGCCGTTGCGGAAGCGTGGCTTGTGCCAGAAGTTTCTCGCCCACTACGTCGGCCCTTACGTTATTCTGGAGCGCCTCAGCGATGTCAACTACCGCATTGCGCGTCTCACGAGCAGTGGACGACGCTCGGCCAAGGCTGAAGTGACACACGTCGCGCGTCTGAGGCGTTACAATCCGCGAGATGACTGACTCGCCCGGCGGGCTTCGTCTGCCAGCGGGGAAATGTCACAAGCTGTCATGAACCACGCCTGCCGCGCAAACAACCAGATGAAAGAAAGAAGAGAACGACGTGAGCCAAGCTGCCGCGAGACCACTCTTCAACAACCGCGCCTATCAACCAGATTCATCTGGTTCTGCATTAAAACACCTCGTGTGTAACAATATATATAAAAATAGATATGTGTGTGTGGGTGAGTGTGTGTGTGCGTGGCGGAACTGCCCGACGCCAAGGCAGACTCAGCATTCCAGTAGAAGGAGTTTTTACCAACAAGGATGCATGTTTTTGCGTTGCCGAAACAACAATATGCTTAAACTCTGACAAAAGTTTTTCATTTCTATGGCTTGTAATTACATCGCATCGTATAATGCTATTTTTATTTATTTATGTAGAGAGTACTTACATCGCCATAAAGGCATTACGTAGGGGGGAAGAAAACATAATCTGTAAAACAGAAAAGCTTATGCACAGATATACTCAGAAACAGAAGCTCAACAATAGCATGCAGAGAAAGCCTTACAAGTAAGGGGAAACCAACAGGTTTTCAGAATATATAACACGTAAAGTTCTTTTAGAAGAGGGCCGTCACAGCATAGAATGGAATAATTCATTATTTGACATACTTGCTATATCATTTCGTAAACTTTTCCATTGTCTAATTGATTTGGGGGGGGGGGGGAAGAGTAGTAAAAGTTCTTTGCGCTGCAGGTATAGGCTGAGATCATTTTGTTGTCATTACAGCGAGTCGATATGTAATCTGGTTCCAGACGATAGTTATAGTGATGGGTACCTGTATGACTGTTATATATTTGGTGCAATAGTTTGGTGCTTAGCGTCCACCTACGTATGCGTTGCAGATCCCATCTTGAGGAGCCCTTAATATCTGAAACGCTACAGTACGGGCTGTAATTCTTACAAACAAACCTTACTGCTTGGTTCTGTAGTATTTCCAGTGTATTAATGACGCAATCTTGTTACGGATACCATATACATGCATAACCCAGTACTGTTCCGACATGCAAGAAGCATAAAGTTTATTTAACTTCACGTGTTGCCTGTTTGAAATTTTTGCGAATAAAACGTCGCATCCTACTAGCTTTTGCTATGACAATGTCAATATGTTTATGCAAAGTGAGTGATTCGGTGAAATAGACTCCTAAATGCTTGTTCTCGTACTGTACGTCGATAAGCGTGCCACTGCTGTTATATCGGTGCTGAAATTTGGACAATTTTCTCGAAAAACTTACGATATCTGCACTTTTGAATATTTATATTCATGTTCCATTTTTCACACCAGTTCGCTACCTTATCTAAATCTGTTTGCAAAGTATCTATCTAATTATCAGTAGTAATTTCTTTGTAAATCACACAGTCATCGGCAAATAGTTTTCTGGATGATGTAAATAGTTCGGCAACGTCGTTTATGTATATTAAAAATAACAAGCGGCCTATCACACTTCCCTGAGGAATGCCCGAAGAAACAGTTATTGGTGAAGATGCAACGTTGCTTAGGACGACAGGCTGTGTTCTTCCGTTTAGGCTTTTTTATATATAATCTTGAACATTTTGTTTACATTCAATGCAGCAAAGATTACATTTAACAATTTAGGGCACACAGTATCAAACGCTTTTTGAAAAGCAATAACTGACGCGTCTATCTCACTGTTGTTATCAATGGCTTTCTATAAAAAATACTGAAATTCTATTAGCCATGTGTTGCAGGAATAACCTTTTCTGAATGTGGGCTTGGAAGGTGTAAAGAAAGCGTTTAAGTCAAGAAATGTCGATTTGTAACTATATGAAATGTGCTCGAATATTTTGCAAAATATCAACGTTAGTGAAACAGCCCTATAGTATTGACACGTGTACTTATCTTTATCGGGCGACCACGTTTAGCCGCCTAACAAATGTTATCGCACAGCGCAGGACACGCCTGCATGCATCCGAAGTTTCTGGAAAGTTATCGATGCTTCTATCCGCTGTCTGTTGTCGCCGAACCTTGCGTTATCTGATTTCATCGCTTGACGCGAATGGTGTAGAACATTGTAGAAGGCATGTGGGTCCCAACGATTGGTCTGGAACATTCGATGACTGCTGTATAAAAGCCGACGAGCTTGACCCGCTGATCAGATTTTCGACGATCGCCGACCGTGTTCGCCGCTATCGTTGTGCTATAAATGTAGCCTGTTTTGTGGGCACAGGTTCGCCCAATAAAAGTTAGTTTTGTCTTTCACAGTATTGCTACTGTGTTCTTAACGTCACCACCACGTGACATCTGGTGGAGGTGCTTTTGGTTCATGTACCGGACGCCCCCGACAAGCCGTGATCCAAGCCCGGAACGCAAAGACAACACCAACGTAGTCCCGGACCATCGTGCAAGCCGCCGTCTTCCACAAGTGCCCCCGGAGCACGGACTTTTGCCTGAGACCACCAAGAAGATCGCCACCAAGTCCACCCCAATGGTAGCCCCAGCATCCCCCATCGTGCTGCGGCAGCCCAGGGGGCCTCCGACGTTCCGTGGTTCAACGTTCGAGGACCCGGAAAGCTGGCTTGAGACATACGAGAGGGTCGCTGCTTTTAACAACTGGAATAGCGACGACAAACTGCGACACGTCTTCTTCGCATTGGAAGACGCTGCCAGGACGAGGTTCGAAAACCGAGAAGCCCCCTTAACGACCTGGGAGCTGTTCCGAAGCGGCTTCCTGCAGACATTCGCAAGCGTCTTACGCCAAGAACGAGCCCAAGCGCTATTAGAAACCCGGGTGCAACTACCAAATGAGACCACCGCGAGTTTTACAGAAGAAATGAGCCGCCTATTCCGCCACGCCGACCCGGAAATACCCGAGGAAAGGAAAGTCCGGTTACTAATGCGTGGTGTAAAGGAGGAGCTTTTCGCCGGTATGGTACGAAACCCACCGAAGACCGTCGACGAGTTTCTTCGCGAGGCCACTAGCATCGAGAAGACACTCGAGATGCAAAACCGGCAATTCGACCACCGCACCAACTCTACAAACTATGCCGGAGTTCATTCACTGGCCTCCGACGACCTGCGCGAGGCTATCAGGGCAGTTGTACGAGAGGAGCTTCAGAAGATCTTCCCGTCGTCGCAGCCTCAAGCGGCCTCGATCGCTGACATCGTCAAAGATGAGGTTCAGCGGTCGCTTGGAGTTGCGGAGGTGCAACCTCAATTACCGCAACCTCAGCCCGATGCGATGACCTACGCCACCGTCGTACGCCGTCTAGGTCCTCCTCCGCAAACCGCGCCGGGGCCCTGTAACGCAGCACTTCCATCGACCACCGCCGCCGCCGCCGCCAGCACGCCCACCCGTAACGCAGCGCAGCTACCCGAGGAAGACCGACGTTT